>NW_026591450.1:4255535-4286922 GCF_907164565.1 Psammomys obesus | reverse complement strand
CACGCGGCACATCCACCACTGGAGGCACATCCATCACGCGGCACATCCACCACGAGCGGCACATCCACCACTCGAGGCACATTCACCCCACCATTCATAGTATGTCCACTATGCATGGCCTGTCCTGTGTCCACCGTGCCTGCCTACCATGTCCACTTCGCGCGGTACAGCCTTCCAGCGAGGCACGTCCACCCCACTGTGCTCGGCATGTCCACTGTGGGTGGCCTGTCCACCATGTCCACCACGTCCACCACGTGCAGCCTGTCCACCATGTCCACTGTGCACGGCCCGTCCACCGTGTCCTCCATGTGCGGCACGACCACCATGTGCAGCACATTCTTCTAGCGTGGCACGTGCACTCCATCGTGTGTGGCATGTCCACCCTACAGTTCACGGTAGGTCCACTGTGGGTGGCCTGTCCACCATGGCCACACGCACAGCATGTCCACCACGTCCACCATGTGAGGCCTGTCCACCCTATCCACCGTGCACGTCCTATCCCCTTACTGTTTGCAGTATGCCCATCGTGCGTGGCCTGTCACCCCACTATGCTTGGCACGTCCACCGTACGAGGCACGTCCACCCCACCATTCGTAGTATGTCCACTATGCATGGCCTGTCCTCTGTGTCCACCGTGCCTGCCTGCCATGTACACCGTGCGCAGTACAGTCTTCCCGCGTGGCACGCCCACCCCACAGTTCGAGGCACGTCCACTGTGCATGACCTGTCCACCATGTCCACCACCTCTGTCATGTCCACCATGTCCGCCGTGTGTAGTCTGCTCACTGTTCGTGGTCTGTCTAACACGCGTGGCCTGTCCACAGTGCACAGCCTGTCTACCATGAGTGGTCTGCCCACTGTGCCCACTGTGCGTGGCCTGTCCACTGAGGGCAGCCTAATGGGCTCCAGCAGGAGCGAACATGGCCAGCACGGGACGGGGCATATGGCATCCGTGGCATCTGGCAACTGTGGCCCCGGCATGCTTACCCTTCTCCCCCTGACTAGACTGTTGGGTTACATTCTTAAACTTCCCCTAAGGCCTCTTCCCCTGGTGGCCACTGATTCATTCCTGAGACAAAAGCCAAAATTCATTCTCTGGCAAGCAGGTCCAATCAGGATTTGTCAACTCTCCCCCCTCCCACCACGCCGTGGGCCGTGGCCCTATCTCACATGGCTCTTCCTAACTCTCAGCATAAATTGTCTGATGCTCTGAGTAAAAGTGGCGACGGCCTAAGATTTCAATCCGACTCATTTATTGGCTCCACTCTCCCGGGCCCCACAGTCTTTAGAGAATAAACATTCGTACTTAGAATTAATTGGAACTTAGAGAGATTAACTGTGATTTCTATAGGAACACGTCTACAGGACTAAGCTTTCTGGTTCTGGGTTCACTTTTCCATAGTGTTGTCAACGAGCTAGACTGATGGAGACGTGTGACATGGATGGAAACCTCACACCACATTGGGCGTTTCCTCATGGCCTGCCCCCATCCCCGTCCATGTTCTTTAAACGTACATTAAAAAAATTGTGCCCTGGACCACTAAAAAAGGTGTGTGTGTGTGTGTGTGTGTGTGTGTGTGTGTGTGTGTGTGTGATAAACCTTGGAGTGAGGCTATGAGGGTCAAGTCTTTATGTATACACTGTTCTAGTTCCTACTTGTCTTTGCTCTGTGCTAAGCTTGTCTGTCTAGTCGGGTCTGTTTTCCTGCCACTCACACACTCAGCTCATACACTGCCCCACTTTGCTCACTTTTCCTTCAGGTTCAAGTGCTAAAATGTGAGGACAAACCGGAGCTGCATGAAAATACACCCCATAACACCGACGTCCTCCTTCCTAGGCCTTGGCCAGTATTGAATGTGGTTTGTCTGTCACACAGAAGCCTGTTCTGCTTCGGCGTAGGGCTGTTGGGGACCTGACCCAGGGCCTCACACATGCCAGGCAAGTGTTCTGCGGCTGGGCTAAATCCCCCAGGTCTGTGGCAGGTTTTACCAAGTGGTCAAAGCCGAAAACCAGTAGATGGCCGTTTCTCCGGTGTTCCAGGCACTGGCATTTGTCTCAAGGAGATGAGTTTGTTAGACTTGGAGGCAGCCATTCGGAGCAGCTGGCAACTCAGCATCTCAAGGGGCATGGGGAGAGCCCAAGAGATCCTTAGAACACCCATGTTTGAGAATGCTGGTGCCCAGGGAGCCAAAAGCCTGTGGGTCATGCCTGCTTCACGCAGAACAGCCCTTACCTCTTTACTCTGCTATTTTTATGGCAGAGAGTCTGTTCAAGTGTTTTGTAAGGGCAGGATATTGTGAACGTGGTTTTTGTAGGTGTTTGTTCTCTCTGAGACAGGGTCTTGTGGTGGTCATTCTGACTGGCTTTCACACCTGCAGTCCTTTCTTAGCCTCCCGAGTGCTGGGGTTGCAGAGGTGGCAGAAGCCACCATTTTCAAGGCTCCTCTTTGTTTCCTTCCTTCCTTCCTTTTTTATGAGACAGTCTCACTATGTAGCTCTGGCTGCCTGTAACTCACTCTGTAGACCAGGCTGGCTTCTGGCCAGAGATCTGCCTGCCTCTGCCTCCTGGGTGCTGAAGTTAAAGATGTGCACCACTGTGCCTGGCTCAGGTTTCTGGTTTCAAATATACGTTTTTATTTTTTATGTATGAGTGTTTTGCCTGCATACACTACATATGTGTGTCACGCCTGTGCCTGGTACCCAAGGAAGCCAGAGGAGAATGTCAGCTCCCCTGGAACTGGAGTTACAGCTAATCAAACCCAGGCCATCACAATGCAGCAAATGTTCTTATCCACCACCATCTCTCTCTAGGCCCTCAGCTCCAAGTGCTCTTTGGTTTGTTTCTACCACATTTGTGGCCTGCATTCTTTTCTTTCTGTCTTTGCACCTCTTCTGAACTATAGATCATTGTATGGATCATTGGTAGAATGTTTGCCTGGCGTGTGAAAGACGCCAGGAAAAGAAGGTGACAGGAAGGTAAGTATGAAGGAAGGAAAGGGAGAGAGAGAAAGGAATGAATGATGGAGAGAGAGAAAGTTAGTCCAGTTTCAAGGTCAAAGCCTAGTCTTTCCAGGTTAAATATCCGGACAAGCAGCAACTTCCGGTTTTCTACTAGCAAGGGGCAGTGAAGACTTTAGGGAGAAAGGGCAGCAGCATTTAGCCAGACAGAGGGCTGGGGTGTGGGGTGTTGGGCTGGGGTGTGGGGATGGGGTAGAAGTTTTCTTATGTTGACTAGGTTCCGAAAGTCACAGGCTCGGCAAAGACCCTGTCCCAACAGGGAACTCAGAACTTCTTATCTGTCATCAGGTCTGCTTTAAGAGAAAATGAGAGACACTCTCCCCACACCCTAACCAGGAGTTATTACTTTCTTCCTAAAGAACTCCAGAGGATTTGAGAGTTTGCAAAGATAGCAGAAGTTTGCCACCCTCAGACCGTTGGTCGGCCTTGAAGCCAAAATGTCACAAATGGTTAAGTAAAAAAGGGTTGATTATAAGGACAATGGTTGTCCTTCAGTCTTCAGGTCACTTGTGGTAGGGAAGTAGCTTGGCCACTGTGAGCTCACACTTAGGGCTATGGTGCCTGCACAACCATCCTGGGGGTACTTTGAGCACAGAAAGGACATTTACATTTTTTGCTGTCTCCAAATTGACTAAAATTTGATTTTAAAATTCGGGATAACCCTCCCTGGCTGCCAGCAAACCCAGGGAGAGGTGTGTATCATTGCAGCCAGGATTCTGTGGGGGTCTGGGAGCTCTGGATAATCTATTGACTCCTTTCCTCACTTAAAACTTTGTTGCTGGGTCTGCAGGTTGTAGCTCAGTGGTAAAATGCTTACTAAATAGTTCAAGGTCCTCTGGCCAGTCCCCAGCAATATGAAAAAAAATATTGTTCAGTTTTATGTTTTAACTGTAGAAGGCATTTTGAAGTCTTTTAAATGGAGTTTGGTAGCCTCTGGGGATGGCTCAGTCTGTAAGTTTGCTTGCCGAACAGCGTGATATATGGTAAAATGGCTTTGCCTCAGTTTATTTTATTTAAGACAGGGTCTCTCCGTGTATTCCTGGCTGTTCTGAAACTCACTATGTAGGCCAGGCCAGCCTCCAACTTACAGAGATCTGCCTGCCTCTGCCTCCCAAGTGCTGGCTTTAAAGGCTTCCCCTCCCTCCATCTCGCACTAACTCTAGTTTATTTTTGATCACAGCAAATGATGGAAATAGCCGAAAAGTTCAACATGAGAGGACTTAGTAGGGTATCATGAACGAGGCATGGTACCCCATGTCTTTAACTCCAAAGGCAGGCAGGTCTCTGATGGTCTACATAGTGAGTTCCAGGACAGCTAGGGATGTAGAGAAACACTGTCTTGAAAAACCAGAAAAAAAGAAAAGAAAAAAAAAAAAAAAAAAGTCTGTTATGGCTAGTCCCTCAAAGGGAAACATCCTGAGCCACTCAGGTGAGTAGGTGAGTCACGGTGTTCTGGAACAGAATAATAGGTTACTAAGTGAAATAGGAGCCTTCAGCACGCATTGCAATTTGATGGAAGAAAATGTTCCCACACTTGAAAAGTGAGTGATGGCAGAACATGCCTACAATAAACCATTCAAATATGTTGACTCTCACATAGAAGGACTGTCATGAAAGGTCAGCCTCACTCTGAGCTTACTCTTTTTTTTTTCTTGAAATTCTCATTTTTGTGCATTTTTAGCTAAAATACAAACGAAGGAACAAAGAAACAACCCAAGAACAAAATGCAGTCAACATGCTTTGTTCTGCACATACAATGTCAGACCGGATTTGAACAGTAGTTCTGTGTTACCAGTGACTTGAATTACTTGGTGACTGTGTATGTGTGTGTGGAGTATCCTGTTGTACATATGAGCTCGTATTCCTGTACGCGTGTGGGCACACACCAGTGCGTACCTGTGTGCCCATGAGCTGAGTGAGGTACTACCATCTCTGTACCCTAATTTTTTTTTTCTTTTTCAGACAGGGGCTTTCTTTGCACCTGGAGCTCACCGCTCGGCTACAGTGACTGACCGATGAGCTTCAGTTCGCTCCTACCCTCACCATCCCCCAGACTCACGTCCTCTTGATGCTCTTACCACAGGCACATTGCCTGCTGGTCCGCCTACCTCTCAGCCCTTCCAGGTCACCTCACAGAGCTGTAGTGAGAGTTAACATCACAGCGTGTGTGAAAACACTCAGAAGCAACAGCCCAGCCAAATGCCCTCTCAGGAAATCCAAAGCGCTCAGTGATAAGGCTGCTGCTGCCGAGCAGTTATTAAGTGCTAGTGATTATTAAATGCTAGTGATGAGCTGCGTCCTACTTAGGGTTTTGCATACTGTGCTCCAACAGTCCTCTCGCAGCTCCGTGGCGATGGGGACCACCATTTCCATTTTAATTACACAGACTTAGAATCCGGTAGCCAGAGAATAAAATAAACAGCCCAGGAAGACACAGCCAGTAAAAGATGGGGTCAGGGTTCAGACGAGGGGCGTGCTTTAAACCTGAACTATTACCGACTCCCAGGAAAGTTAGTGTCTAAGAGGATGGTGAAGAATATTTGTGAACATACGTTTAGGGCAATGCTTCCCTACCTAATTACAAGGGAGAATACATGCTGGGTGGAATTTGCGGGGACTTTTCCCAGTGTCTCTGTGAGCCCGTGGCTGGCAGAATTGCTGCTGAGGTGCAAGCCGGTAGGCTTCACGGGGTAGGGAGACTTAAGTTTTGCCTTCCGCAATCAGGCTCGTCCAGGTGAATGAGGCTGTGCAGGATGTGTGATTGCTGGAGACAAGCTGGGCCTTTTCTTCAGGTTAAGTATCACTTTACCAGCCCAGGTTCTTTCTTGAACATTTAGCCCTGTCCTCACATGTTTTCTATGCTGGAAGAAGAGATGGCCCCCAGCTTTCTCATAGCCCATCTTCCAATGACCATGAACTCGGCCTCTGCAAGAGTGTAGCTAGGCTGAGGCCTACACATTTTAGGTCCGTCCTAAGTCTGTGCAGAGCCATTTTGTCTTTTTGTGAAGAGTTACTCTCTCACATTCCCCATGATTTACAAAGGCTTCAGTGTTTGCTCCAATTCAGTCTGGAATCTCATTCTTCTGTACCGGCCCCTCCCCACTTTTGGAACCTTTACACAATTGACCTGAGTTTCCGCCCTCTGAGGTTTCACAGATTTCCCTGCCCAGTCAAGGCATTCATTGTGCGCCTATCCAAGACCAGAATCAAAGGTGCTTCCCATTGAAAAGGGACCCCTTCAGTCTTTCTAGACTCACTACTTTGCTTGCTAAGGTCAACAAACAGTGCTGGAAGTGGTAGGTTGATCAAGGCTCCCGGCAGGCCAAGCTACAAAGAAGGCAAAGAGTGAGCCCTGCGCTCCACCCAGGTAGCGAGACTTTTCTGCTGAACGTGCTGGGAGCTAGCAGGGCTCCCCAAGAAATGTTGTCACTTACACTCCAAAGGAATCCAAGGCTGCATCATTCAAACTATTAATTTTTACTTTTGTCCAAGAGTAGCCTTTGGGCGCTGGAGTGATAGCTCAGCGGTTAAGAGCACTGTCTGATCTTCTAGAGGTCCTAAGTTCAATTCCCAGCAACTACAGGGTGGTTCACAACCATCTATGCCCTCTAATGCCCTCTATTGGCATGCAGGCGTACGTGCAGATAGAGCACTCATATACATAAAGTAGATAAGTAAAATCTTTAGCCTTTGGGATCAAGCTTCTTGCTCATGTGCTCATATGAGCTCAAGTGGTAAAACACATTAGAAAACAAGAGGTTTCTTGCTAAGATAACAAGTAAGGGGGCTGGAGGAGTGGCTCAGAGGTTAAGAGCACTGGCTGCTCTTCCAGAGGTCCTGAGTTCAATTCCCAGCAACCACATGATGGCTCACGACAACCATCTATAATGGTATCTGGTGCCCTCTCCTGGCATACAGGTGTACACACAGGCAAAATACTGTATACATAATAAATAAACCTTAAAAAAGTACCTAAATCTACTCCCTAAAGTAGACTCAATTTTTCTGTTAGTAGAGCATATACTTTTAGATATGCATTCCCTTTCATTTTGTATGTATGAACGTTTGCCTTCACGTGTGTGTGCAGCGTGCATCATGTGCGGAGTGTCCTTGGAGGCCAGAAGAGGGTGTCAGATTCTATTAAACTAGTTACAGATGATTGTGAGCCCCTCCCTGGGTGCTGGGACCCAAACCCTGGAAAGGCAGCAGGCACCGTGACTCACCGAGCCATCTCCTCTGTCCCAGTCAGCAGAATATTTTCATTTTAATCCAGGGAGTCGTGTTGTTGCCTAGATGGGGCCACGTTCAGTGTCATCTAGTCACTCAGATCTCTTGCACCGCTGAAACTGTTGGTAGGCTTTGGACTCCAAACCCCCAGAAAAAGAACGTTTCCATCAACCAGCCGTCTCACAGTATCTGTGAGCGACTGGGCCCCAAACCTCTGGTACCAAAATCAATGCTGCGCTCGTGGAAGTGTCTAGTACAGAATGGTGTAGAATTTACACCCTGCTGTGCCCTCCTCTCTAGATTCTCAGCACAACACAATGTAAGGCACTGTTATAGTGAATTCTTTAGGCAATAACGGAAGGAAACATTTATACATGCTCAGTATGGATGCTGTTTTCCTAACAGATTTTAAAGAAAGTATTGTCAGGTTTGTTTATTAATGCCTGTGCTTGTGGATGTGGTTTGAGTGTGGAGGTCAGTTGGCTCTCCCCTTCCACTCTGCTGGTCCTGAGTCTGAACTCAGGTTGTCCCACTTGATGGCAATCACTTTTACCTGCTTAGCCATCCTATCGACCCCTCCAAATACTGTTGACTCACAGTGGGCCGAATCTGGAAATGTGGAACCCAGGGGTGAGGAGGGCTGACTGTGCAAAACTCAGAAGCCCCGGCTATGCAGGGATGTTTTCTTTGTAGCACACTGGCATCTGGAGCATTCAAGATGTCAGGGTTTGAGACTACAGAAAACAGGTGTTGTCATTTACAACCTCCTTGAAGAGCCATTGGGAAGAATGCATTTCCCCCTGGGTACCTCTTTCTGCTTCCCTTCCCAACGCCAGAGTCTCTCACTGGAGAATCTCCTCACCGAGGCTCAGAAGCAGCGGCCTGGTGGCACTGGTTTTCCTCACTTGTTTCCAGGTCTTAAACACTGGTTTCCAGGTCTTGCCCGTCTACTTGTCCAAATGGGGACTTGACCATCTTCCTCAGTGCTGTGAAAACCATTCCAGGCAGCCGACAGGAGGGTCTGTGACAGGACAGAGCTTGGCTTTTGCCATTTACTAAAATATCTCCTGCTTTCTGCCATGTTCACTCTAAGTTCAGGCTTGTGCTCATCTGTTGAGGAGACATAGGAAATAACCCCTTGGCCTCCTAAACCCAGACGTGGGATGACATCAGGACTTTCACAGGGAAAGCATGTTGTCCCTAAAGTAGCCTTGCTCTCTTCCTGCTTTGTGGGAGACAGTGAGTGACTCAAGGGGAATTTAGGAGCTATTTGTAAACTTAAAAATTAGTTAGAAGCGAGGGAGGGATTTCAAACAGGGTCACTAGTTTCTGTTTGCAAAAGGGATTGATTGGGTCCTGGTTTCGCAGCTGAAAGTCAAACAGCTACTGAACAAACAAAAGGTAAACTTCAGCACCTTTAACTCTCAACACTGGAGAGTGAACACAAACATACTCACACACCAGGATTTTAATGCATATGCCATTTATTTAAACCAAAATTAGTTTAGAGTTTCATGGAATGGGTTTCAAAGATTAAAAAAAAAGTCATGTTCTAAACAAACTTTTTTTTTTTTTTTTAATTTCTACTAAAAAACTAAATTACATTGTCCAGGAGGGGGTTGGACCCAAACACAGGAAAATGCTCTTCTCCAATAACCTTCTCCTCTATCTCTTTCTCCTTGTCCTTTCTTTATCCCCCTTCTCTTTCTCTTTCTCCTGCTCATTCACCTTCTTTTCTTCCTCTTTCTTCATTTTTGTACGTAGCCCAGGTTGGACTTGAATTCTTTCTTTTCTTCTTTTCTTCAAGACAGGATTTCTCTATGTAGCCCTGGCTGTCCTGGAACTCACTCTGTAGACCAGGCTGGCCTCAAACTCACAGAGATCCACCTGTCTCTTCCAAATGGACTTAAATTCTTGACCCTCCTGCCTTAGCTGGAATTCTTCAATGTTAGAATCCAGCATTCAAAAGCAGACTCTGGGGATTGGCTGAAATGTTTAAGGAGCCTGGATGAGAAGAAATTGGTGAAAAGGCAGTAAGTGTGATCAGGTTGTGTAATTAAGTCCTTGCCTCTCCGTGGCCCCTGGAGATTCTGTCAGTTGCTCCTCTTCCTTTGAATCGGTTTCAAAGGCATGCTGTGTTATTTGGGGACTGGTATAGATACTGCTTAAGGACCAGAATGAGAGAAGATGGCTACCTGTATGCTCGTTTCCAAGTCTGTTTCATACAGGTGGAAGAATTGGGCCAGGAAGTTAGAGGAAACTGGAGAGGAGGCACCATGGCCACAGCTGACAGTTTTTTCAGCCAATTGGTGAGCATGAGTCCACTTGGTAGGCATAAAACCCAGGTGAAAATGAGTATCAAATAATTACTCACGTGGACTATGGAAAGAACGACAGAGGTGGTATTGAAGACACAGGCCTGCATTTTCGATTCAGATCTCTCCCTTAGTACTTGTGTTATGGTGGCAAGAAAGTAGGCAGTGAGCAAAAAATTCTCTTTTCTTTTTTCCTTCTCCTTCTTCACCCCCTTTATTCTGTGGCACCAGGTATTAGATCCTAAGCACATTCTCTGCTGCTGACACATGCTCTGAATCCTAAAGGACACAGTTTCTGTTACTGTGGGGATGTAATTAGAAACACACGGCACAGCCCTGCTTCTACCCTTAAGACTGTGAGTGGGGCGGGGGGGGGGGGGGGGGAAACGGGGGGGGGGGGGGGGAAAAAAAAAAAAAAAAAAAAAAAGAAAGTGGTTAAAATGTGTGTGTGAGGGGCTTATAGCTAGCTGGCAGCGTAACGCAGCGGCAGCAACACCGGAACGAAGACTCCAAGCACACGCCATTGTCAGCGTAAAAGACTTCAGTTCTGGAATCTTCAGACAGGGTCCCTCACAACCTGAGCAGCAGCATCTAGGGAACACAGTGTGTCATTACAGCAAAAGTGAGAATACCTGCTTCCAAGGACAACTGCTTAGGTTTTGGAAGACTAGGGCTTCAGTGAAAACACATAGGCCTGAAAGCAGTGCATTGATTATTTTATTAATTTCTTCTTTGTACATTATGGGAAACATTCATCTATTTACAGGTTGTTATTTTATTTTATTTTTGTCCACACACAGTCTAGGTTAATAAGCCTATGAAATACCATTTCAGAAAGCCATAAAAATCTTCCCCACCCCTCCATCTGAAGGCTTTCAAATGAATCTTTTTTTTTTCCCCAAACCAAAATAATTTTTAAAAATTACATTAGGGAATTCAGATATGCTAATGATTTACATTCCAGTTATTTAAAATATGCATCTAGACATGTTCTTAAAAAAGAAATGGTAAATTCACAAGGATAAGGGTTAAATTAAAGCAGTACTGCACAGTAAAACATTAAGGGAACATCTATAAATAACAGAAATATATTACAAATAAATTAGTTCTATTTACCATTTCAAATATTAAAAATCTTTAATCCATTTCTTCATCTCTCTTTACAAAAAGGTTATGTGAATTGTATGGAAACGTCTGCAAAAAATATAATAAATACTTAATTTCTTTGAACGTATTTTTTTTGTTGTTGTTTTTGATGAGGGAAACAAACTTCTTTTGTGATCTTCCCTCCCACCCCACCCCAAGAAAATGCCCAAACACCTTTATACCAAAGTTAAACAAAATAAGTAATTTTCAGGGTACATACACTGTTCATTATGAACTAAATAACATCTCTACAAATTACATCAAAAAGAATAATGCAACAAAGGTTATGCTCACAGATTCAGTTTCTGGGTTCCAGTAGTAGATAACACGCTGTATTGTGTGGGGTTGTGTCCTAAGATCAATAATTAGCTTTTTTGTTTTTTTGTTTTTTATAAAGTGTTTGTACAGTTGAACTGTGATTTCCAGGAAGGCAAAGGCTGTGATGCCCTTCAGGCGTTCAGCTAAAAGATTTAAAATTCTTACCAAAAATAGCTTATGAATATACAAATGCCATTCACGTAGACAAGATAAATAGGCCTTCTCTCTTCTCTCTTTAAAATAGCCTAGGCTAAATCAGTTCCCAAAGAAAACACTGTAGAAGGATCTGGAATCACGTTAGAGACTGATCTCACTCCTACCTCAGGGCAGGGAGCTGGAGTGGTGAAAGTGGGTCAGAGCGGATCTAGAATGGATGCTGCTTCCTGGGAATTCCAAGTCTTGGATGAATGTGACCACGGGCTACCAAGGTGACGGTCGGTTGGCGTTACTCCTGCCTATGTCATGTGATCTTTCACTGCTGCGACTCGGTAAAGTAAAAGCATATTTTTTTTTTTTCTGAAACTAGCAAATTCTTAAAGCTCAAAAATCTCTGCTCCAGTTGGACAAAGCGCTGCCTTTGTCTGCCCTAGTTAAAAGTTGTTGTTGTTGTTTTGAATAAGTTATAGCCCTTTTCTTGTAAACCACAGCAGTAAACATTTGTGCCCTGTGGATAAAGGTAACTCAAAGCATCAATGGCTCTGAGAGGTAGCAAATTCTCTAGAGGTTTTAGAATATGTCTGAAAATACTGGTTGCCAGAACCCATCGCTTCTCTTAATTTTGTAAAGAAAATTAAATTAGCACCTGGCTATGAGAGTGTTTTTTTAAAAGCATTTCTGGTGCAAGCATTTTTTTTTCTTTTAAGTCTTTCATTTTTCTATGGCAAATTTCTAATTATTTAGGCTGCAAGCTTGACATATTAAAAGGCTGATCCTTTCAGATCGCCACGTTCAGAATGTTTAAACTGCTACAAGTAAGGGCGTTTAAGACTTCAGCAGGATGCCAGTGAACAGTCCATCAACCACGACTGAACTGCAAGCCAGCAGCAAGCCTGTATCCAACCAAAAGCTTGGATTCCTGTCAGTGGTTTCAATGACGACTTTTCCCCCTCCTCTTAGCTCTTGACCCCGGCATATCCAATGACTTCTCTCACTATCTGGAACTCCAGGATCATAACGACAGCTCTTTGGAACGAGGCAGCATGTCAACTGGGGTAGAAAACCTTTTATTTTATTCATTTGACATAGAGCAAAAAATCCTGTGCTGGGGAACACGTGAACCCTGTACTGGAGAGGAGGACCGTAGGAGAAAGCGCCCCTCAAGTGTGAAGTGCTGGGCTAAGCTCGATGGATGGGTGGCATTCAAAGGGGTGGCAGGAGAACCCGAACTCTCCTCTGGAAATGGCCTTCCTGTGTGAAATTCTAAGTGGGCCTACCCTGATGGACACTAAGGTAACAGAACCAGGTCCTTATTCCCCCTCCCGTTTAAAAACCACTGCTGTGACATTATAATACAGAGAGTACAAGAAAAAGTTGATAAGACATTTCAGGCCTAAATTTTCTTAATAAGATAAATAATAAATAGATTCCTTATGTAGGATCTTAAGCCACCGGTGTTTCCTTTCCCTTAGCTTTCTTCATTTTATTGCCTTTCAGAATAGGTTAATTTCCCTGAAAGATCGGATTTACAATCTTCTGCTGATTGAAACGTTTGAAGCTGTGATTGATGAAGTACCAGCAAGGCAGTTTGTACAGCCGCGAGGGCGCAGATGCGGGGTACCTGCGCGCTTCGCCCTTCCCTCCTACACACCAGGCCCCCAACCCTAGGCCAGCTCGGTCCCCTCTCTCTTAGTCACCACTGATCCCCGTGAGATGGTGTGATTTCTGAGATTAGAAATAAAGCGCTCTCCGCTCGTAAAAGATAACCGTTTGGGGCAAATAAAGGGGAGTCGGAGCCCTCGTTTCTTTCACGTGGAAGACGGTAAGTCCCCAAGGGTCACCCTGTGTGATACTGGGTTTCTGAATTACCCTATGGTTTTATATTGCTGAGTTCTAGGGACGTGCTAGCTTGAGAGAACTGAGGAGGGCGAGGGACCTACAGGTGTCGTCTCTACACAAGTGGGTTTGCTTGGCCCAGAAAAGAAAGGGTTTGGATGTCTGCGCGAGGCTTCAGGACAGGGGGGCGAAGCTCGGTGGAGAAGATGGGCCGCGTGGTCCGGGAAGCGGGGCGGTCTGGGGGACGGCTGCGCCAGGACGGCCGCGGAGCTGAGAGGCGGAGGGGCGGGGAGGCGGGCCGGTCCTCGGCGGCGCTCAGAGCCGGGTCTGCGCCTCGGGGATGTAGATCTCGATGCTCTCGGCGCTCTCGGTGGCCGAGTTCTGGCGGACCGACGCGGCGCGCTTGGCGGCCATCAGGCGCTTGCGGGCCTCCTGGCGCTGCGAGCTCTCCAGCGAGCGCTCCCGGATCAGCGGCGCGGGGCCCTTCGCCGGCTTCTTTGGCACTGGAGGAGGGGCCCTTCGCTCCTGATCAAAGCAGAAGGTTCAGGACATTACACAGCTTCTCAGGACAAGCTTGGGAAAGACTGGGATAGGTCAGTAGTTCGAAACACACACACTCACACTTCTGCTTGCTCTTTTTTTTTTTTTTTTCCTCAAAACCTAAGGATGGTTAGTTCTGATCTGCACACTGTATAAATGCATTCTCTTCATTGCTCTGGTTTGGGTATTCAAAAGTTGCCGAAAAAAAAAAAAAAAAAAAAAAAAAAAAACCAAAACCGCACATAATCTCTTACGCTTAAGGCCGAGGGTAAATTACGCTGGATCGCAGAAGGACAAGGACAAGGTCTTTCCATGGCAAGATGTGGGCATTTAAAACGCACCCCTGCAAAAGGCTCCCTGCCCCTCACAGTGCCAGGAGAGCTCAGCCGCTAGACTCATTTACGACTCAGTCAGGTGGGAGCTTGGTTTAAAGGCTGAAACCTCCTCTCTCCCCCTGGGCCCACCCAAGCTCCCATTCCACCCACTCCTAAGTAGCCAGGTGCGGTTGTAAGATTGTGCTTCTCGGCTTCGAGGGTGCCGTCGTGAGGTACACCCTTCTGCTGAACACCACACTGGAGTACACGGGCTGAGCGGGTAGGTGGGTGGGGCAGAGGTTTCACAGGGTCAAGAGGGGAGACTGGTATTTCCTACTCTAGGGAGGATCTTCCCAGACCATCCGTCCCTGGCGGTTCCAGCACACCTGCAGTGGCTCAGAAGGCAATCCCAACTGAAACCGTGTTATCAGAGTTGAACACAGGTATTGGAAAAGGCCATCCCTCTTATCAGCAATCTCTGAAACGGTTTCAGATCTTTTCCATTCTACTGCAAAACACAGCCACTCTTCCCCGCCCAAGTGGTACCTACACAGCGGGAAAGAACGAAGGATGCTGTTAGGAGGAAGGTGTTGACCTTTCAGGCTTTGAAATGATCCCCACATTCCCGTTTTAAATAGAAGACCCTGCATCCTTATGAAACCAAATATGAAGTTTATGACCCGGGCACTGCGTCTCCAACTTAACAGGGACGCTGAGTACAGCAGCTCCTTCCCAGGGCGCAGTGCGGAGTGAAGTATTAGCACAACCATGGCTGTTTAAAGTGGAGCCTGTGTTTCTGAAAGGACAAAGAGGGAGAAGACAGAGCGCAAACAGTCTCACACCACCTCAGTCTCTTCATCATTTTTCTTTCCTGTCATGTTCGTAAGATGATGAAAAGCTCTGGTCATAGGTAAAATGCATTAAAAAAAAAACATAAAAATTAAGCTGATAATTTAACACTAGGGCACCTACCAATACGTCACTTGGAACAATTTCTTTGCACCACTTCTTCGGGACATTTTAAAATCTTCATTGTGGGGTGACTGGTAGATTTCTTTTTAACAGTATGAATAGTGGAAACTTTTTAGTCATTTTTCTTTCTTTGCACACTTTATTATTTTTTTTAACAATAATGTTAAAGAATCAGAAGGAGAAATTAGATGGAGCAATACTAAAATTCCAGTGTGTATACACTTGTGTATACTTTTAAGACCAGTTTAAAAGCCTTGCCCGCAGATGATTTCACACATAAAGAAAACTAGATGAAGCACAATGTTTGGCTTCTCAAAGGAGACGTCACACACATACCAATAGTACTTTCAAACTTGCTTCTAGCCACCGCCCCCCCCCCCCCGTCCCCCCAGTTGGATGGTCATAGAACTGGAGAAGGTGATAGTGGCGACAGCATTGTCCTCCTATAGACAGTCCCTGGGGACTGGGTTTGTACCAGATGCCCACTGTACACTTGGAAATGATGGGCAACAGCAGATTGCTGTTAGCTCTGTGTGGGTCAGGAGACCTAGAAGGGCAGAGCTCTCCCTGCTCCAAGGGAATAGCCATCCCTCATTTCCAGAGGTATCTCTTGGAACTATTTGACCTCGGGTCATAGAGGAACAAAACTCATTGGAAGAGTCATACAGGACCAATCAGCCTGAGAAGGCAGACAGTAGATACTTGCAGAAGCCTAGCAGAACTGCAGTGATCAAATGTGATATTATTATTGATGAATTAAAATAATTTAAGTCTTTATTTCTAAACTTGTTGAATGAGGATCCAGGGGACACCATCCCCCCAGGCAATCAATCAAAAGTATAAGTCAGAAAAGAAAAAAACTCAATGTTTCCGATGACTATAAGTCTCAAAGTGAGCATTTTAACTTGAACATCAGCGACTTCTTTATCACTGTATTTATGAGATGATTGTCAGTCAGTTACATCTTAGGATTTCCTATTTTTTTTTCTCATAAACACATCCTGAGGGCATAAGGAATTTGAACTCTTGCTCTATGGAACCATGCACTGAAGAGATCATTTATTTTAGTTTAGAAAGCAAAACTGAAGGCAGCTCCTTCCAGTGTCTAACGTGATTTAACTTAAAGTTTAATTAAAAAAAAAGAAAGAAAGGAAAGAAAAGAAAGGAAGAAGGAAATGAAAAAGATAAAGAAAAGCCACATTCCCACTTTCCAATTCACAAAGACAAGGTTTTCTTCAAAAATATGCCTGAGACATATTACAGATGCTATCCCAAATGATTAGTATGTAAACATTGCCGGTACAACGGAATGAATATGATGGCAGCTCCATTTCACATTGTAAACAGCAGGACTGACCACAGCAGCCTACTTAGACTGTCCAGTGTTTGTGCAGGTTTTTAAATGAAGCATACAAAATCTACATTGTTCTACCTTCTTGTCAAGAGGATCCATCTGTTTCCAATTATTGGCCTTTAACTGATGAAGTTCATCAAATTTCATACTAATATTTTCTATGGACAACTGCAGCATGTCCCAAAACCCCGCCAAATCCTGGGAAGTGGGTCTTGGATGAGCATTGGGATTCTGTGTAAAAAGAGAGAAAAATATTGGTGCTTTAGAGGCAACACGGCAACAAACAGGGCCAAAAGGCATTTTCAGACATTTCAAAGAGACTAAGGAGGCTGAGTTCCTTTCAGCTCTTTGATAAGAGATAAAAGTGAGGCTACAATTTTATACATGCTCCCATCCCAGACCATGATTTTCAAATGTCAAGGTTGCAAAATTCCTCTGACCTTACAACTGAATGGTTGTTTCAGTCTGATGAGTGGGGAGAGTCTAAACATTTGAAAAATCCCTGAATGTGTTATCTTTTACCGGATGTATTTAAAAACACTGTATTGGGACAGGAGGAGGAAGGGAACCACAGGGGGGATACAAAGTGAATAAAGTGTAATTAACAAAGAATTAAAAAAAAAACACTGTATTTAAGTGAAAATGCCATCTATTCATTTACAAGTTCATGCCACACAGTTTATTCGGAGAATAGATGAAAATTCCAGAATATGATTAGTTTTAACACCAATGTTGAGTGAAATACTAGTGTGCAGAATTGACAAGCAATAAGGTATTTTCAAAATACTTGTGTGGTGAGGTTTCTTTGATGCTAGAGACTGAGTTGGGATTTGAATATTTGAAGCAAATGATTAACCACAGAGACACATACCTAGTCCCTGAAATTGCCATATTCAGTAATTGAGACATTACTAATATATATAAAATAGAACAATTTTATCATATGACACATTGGGAATTAGCCGGTTTTAAATATAGCAAATCTCAGAAAAACATTATCTTTGCACATGTATATGTGTTTTGGTAATACTTTCCTTTTTAGAATAACAAATCTTTCCATGTTTAAGAGCTGACTTTTAGGGGCTGGAGAGATGGCTCAAAGGTTAAGAGCACTGGCTTCTCTTCCAGAGGTCTTGAGTTCAATTCCCAGCAACCACATGGTGGCTCACAACCACCTGTAATGAGATCTGGTGCCCTCTTCTGGAGTACAGGCACACATGCAGGCAGAACACTGTATATATAATAAGTAAATCTTAAAAAAAAAAAAAAAAAAAAAGCTGACTTTTAAAAGAATTAGATAAAACTTATTATTATCAGCTGGGCATAGCAGCTCATGCCTTTAATCCCAGCACTTGGGAAGTTGAGGCAGGTGGATCTCTGTGAGTTTGAGACCCCAGCCGGGCCTACAGAGCAAGTTCCAGGACAGCCAGGGTTATACAAAGAAATCATGTCTCAAAGAAAACTTCAAACAAACAAAAAATTATTATGGTGTGTGTGTGTGTGTGTGTGTGTGTGTGTGTGTGTGTGTGTGTGTGTACCACAACATGCATGTGAAGGTCGGAGGACAACTTTATGGAGTTTTTTCTCTCCTTCCACCTTTGTGCGTGTCCCAGGAATTTAACTCGTGTCATCAGGCTTGAGAAGCAAGTACCTTTACCATGCAAGCCAGCTGGTCGAGCCAGGAACTGACTTTTGTTAGTTTGTGGGCTTGAGAGCCCGCTGTGTAACTGACGCTGGCCTAGGCCTGGGTCTCCTGAGTGCTGAGATTGCAGGTGCACGTTATCGTGTCTGGTTCAAGAGCTGCCGTCTTTGTCCCTGTAATCTGGTGTCACTGTCATCACCCACCGCTGACTGCAAAAGCTGCTGAAGGCACCACATGCAGCCAGAGCGCCCCTTTCTCCCACGTGGCCATATGGCCAGATACTCCTTAGCATTACAAACAACTCACGTCTTATGCTAACTGGGGCAGCTTGTACATTTAAAGTTCCCCCTAAGAAAAACGGCACCATCAGAATTTCAGAAAGTGTAAAGGCTGATGATCGTCTAATTGTTTAAAGGCTGGAAACAACATTTATACCCGAGGTTGATCCAGGATGACTGACCTTGTTCAAAGTAAATGAAAATAAAGACATACTTCTCTGTGTAGCATTCTGAAGCTACTCATAGTTACATCCTAGAGTAGATACATTCTAGAGTTAAGTGCTTGGTTCAATATTAAAGTCTGTTCTAGGGATGAGAATGAGTGTGGCTTAGCGGTACATGCTCAAGGCCTCGGGTTCAATCTTTAGCACCAAGCCAAAACAAACCAAAATAAAGTAAATACAACAAAACAAAAAGATCTAGCAATCCTTGAATGAATGAAGGGGTTCTTCTTAATGTTCTGACATTGTAGGCAGCAACTGTAACAAAAGCCCTCAGGGGGGATGGTGGCAGGCACCAGCCGTCTGTCAGCAAGGAGGCTGTCACAAGAGCGTCTCAAGTTCGAGGCTGCGCAGCAAAAACAACCCAAGACCAAAGGGGATAAAGCAAACGAGCAAAGAGACCCTTCGACATTCAGAATAGATGGCAGCTTTGACACAGCACTTCCTAATACTTTATGATTTCACAATATAGTTAACTTTATCCATAGCGGGGAAACTAAGAAATTCACATTTTGGATTTCAGTGACATTTTCTGGGTCACAGGTTTTACTGCTGTATTGTTTTAGCACCAATGAAAGAAATAATCCAGATCATCTCTTATCTTGAACCCCTTGGGA
The DNA here is from genome assembly GCF_907164565.1 of Psammomys obesus. Classification (NCBI taxonomy): domain Eukaryota; kingdom Metazoa; phylum Chordata; class Mammalia; order Rodentia; family Muridae; genus Psammomys; species Psammomys obesus. Next base: position 4,267,969 of record NW_026591450.1, on the reverse strand, counting down.
GCAGATGTTGAGATACCAGACATCTTAAGGTTTGAGAATGTTTGCCCATGCACCGTGAGATGTCTTGGAGACAGACTACAAGTCTTAATGTGAAATTCTATATATGTCACATACAACTTATACACACATCTGAAGGTAACTACATAGTTTTAGAGTGCCTGTATTTTGTCTGTTACATGTTACATGAGGTCAGATGTATGTGGTATCTACGCCTCAGTGTCCCTAAAGTTTCAGATTTTAGAGCATTTCTGATTTTGGATTTTTTTTTTTTTTTGGTTTGGGCATGTTCTACCTAGGGTTCAGCAGCCTAAGCTTTAGATTTGCTTAACTCTGTGTCATGGGCTACCTGGCCTTGCCCCTAAAGGAATCTCTTCACCCATTTTGTCAAAAAGACAAAGGAGGAAACGAAGAGGATGTGAGCACTATCCATCAGTATCCAGCAGCCACATGAGAGTGTGACTCGATGTACGAGTCTATCTGGGCCCAAACCGGATCATCTTGGGGACGAGAGGTGCTCGTGGTTCCCTTTGTCTTAGAGTCAGCCTGGCCAGCCACTGAGCAGTGAAAGTTGTGTTTGTGGAGGATACAGGCCTTTTTGAAGACCCCTCAAAGAGGCTCTTGACGTTCGTTTCACTGCCAACTTTGCAGACGTTCTTGTTGCTACTGCTGCTGTCTGAAGCGGTGCCTTAGCTTTGTTTTTGTCTGTCTGAGGTAGATGGGACATTGCTTGTCTCGGGCTTTCTAATCTACAGTTCGTGATTCCCTCGACCTCTGGCCCTTGAATTAAAACAAAACTCTGGTCAGGAGACACAGTTAGTGATGAATATTTTAGAAAGAGACCCATGAGCCAAAATCATCACCCCTGTAACAGTATTTAGGAAACATCAGTTCGCTCCATGTTTTAATAAGAATAAGAAAACCATGGAACATGGAAAGTTTTCAATACTGCAAATCAAGAAATGGGGTGTTAACTCGATTCTGCCCTAAGATTATTTAAGTGTAGAATAAAGTGTTTTTATTTTTAATTAATTAATTAATCTATTTAAAGAAAAGTGGGAGGCCAGATTCCTCGGTGAAAGACTCCAGTGAGTCTTGACTGAACTCCGTTCAAGCCGAGTTTTGCTTCGGTTGGGCCAGTCTTGAGGACAAGGTGGTACCTACCACGTTCTCTTCACACAGTTCTCTGAACTGGTAGAATTTCTGCGCCATGAGAAGTTGGGCACTGCCCACCGCCGTTCGGATTTTCCCTAGAACTGAAAAGAGCAGACATAGGCAGTTACACGGTGCCTTGTTGTTGAGACTTAACCTGGTAAATGAAGTGAAGAGTAGGTTATGCCATCAGGGTTTGGGAAAACAGCACATGCCGCATACCCACGCCCACTGCATGGATGCTCTCTTGGTCCGTGAAACCCCAGGCTGCTGGATTTGCAAGCATAAAGTAAACCTGGAAAAACACGCATTCATTGTGTTCCTGTCTTGGAAGAACTGGAGTTTTCTGTCACAGCACTGACGAACAGCCATCCTTTCACACAAATGTCATGTGTGTTTCCCGGTGCAGTTTCAGCTTTATGGAGTAGTGATCCTGATTTGCTGGCTTGATTTTCTAATCCGTATTCATGGACAAGAAAAGCAATGCTAGCTGTGCTGGAGGAATCTCCTGGCACTCACCCTGTCTAGCCATAACCCAGGGTAATTCCCAGAGTTCAGCCACTGGTGTTTGCTGACAAGTGGATTTGCTAGGGACCGATGGGGTGCAGCCTGTTGCTGGGGGAATACGGGGGCTGAGCCAGAGTTCCACTTTGCAGCCCCCTGTCCAAGAGCATTGGTTTGGCATGGAGCCTTCGCCTCTGCAAGAAAACGACTTCTGGCCTCAGTAAACAGACTCTGAGTGTGTCAGCAGAGGCCCAGGGCTGAGTGTCCCCAGGGCTCCCCTGGAACCCACAGCTCTTGCAGCTCTGTCATGCCTAGGCTTCACCCTCCTGTACCTGAGGAGACAGAAACCTCCCACAACTGAAGATTAGAGAGAACCCAGAACCCCTGTGGTTTGACTAGGCTGAGAACTCTGCCTGGAAGAGACAATATGGGATTCACGCAATCTCACTGCTGGCCTCAATGTTCCTTGTGGTTTTTTTTTCAACCACACAACCTCCAAAGTCAGGAGAAAACAAAAGAAGCGATGTGTATTGCCCAGGGCTTTCTAGGAATTTGCTGTACTGGATTCACAGTGTCGCAGAGGGTTCGTGATACAAATTCTAACTGGGTTCTGCGAAAATTCTTCAGCATTCACACCTGTAAGTCAGAGTATTTCTAAATTCACATGTCCCCATCATGCCAGACTGCTCAGGGACACACAAGCCACACTGTTCTCTGACTTGAAGCTCCAAGCCCTTATGTAGCTAGAAGCTTTTTATTTTTTTCAGTCAGTTTTTATTTTATTTTATTTGTTTGGGGTTTTGGGTTTTTTTGGTGTTTCGAGACAGGGTTTTTCTCTGTAGCCTTGCCTGTCCAGGACTCACTTTGTAGACCAGGCTGGCTTCGAACTCACAGCAATCCCTCTGCCTCCCCAAGTACTGGGATTAAAGGTTTAAAGGTGAGTGCCACCATGCCTGGCTGCTTCAGTCTGCTTTTAAAATCCTCTCAGACCATTGCTGTTTTCTTCTTTCACTAGAATATCAGCTGAGTGACATCTCCTCTCTCTAGAAATTAATTAATTAGTAAGACCAGGCTGCCCTTGTACTCGCAGAGATCTGTTTGCCTCTGTCTCCAGTGTTGCTGGGGTTAGAGGCCTAAACCACCATGCTCCGCTTGCTCTCCCCTTCCTGGTACCTCAAGGTAAAGTGGATAGGGTGAGACTAGAGTTCAGAGTTCAGGCCTCCTGGAAAAGTTTTGACAATGGATGAGTCAAAACTTTGAGCTAAGAGATCTCAGCCACTTCTGTCAGATCAATGGAAGAGGATTAGAGAGAGCCCTCCTCCAGTCTTTCCCCACACACACCCTAAGAGGGCTCCTGTAGCCCAAGGTGATCTGCAACTCATAATGCAGAGAGAAATGATATTAAGTGCTAGAGAGTTCAGGGGCAGGCCTACACACAGACATCTTCCCAAGGCCACTCTGGAATTCACTATTGTTCTGGAGTAAGGTGGCGATTAGCCTTGAAGCAAAGCCAAGGCTAGAGAGGTTAGAGGAGCCCTAAGGACTGGTGGAATCTGGTTGCAGAGCAGGGACAGGCCATGCGGGCTCCGGATTCCTTCATTCACCCTAGCAGCCTGTATTAGTGAGGGTACAGCAGGCAGGCATTAGCGTAGACAGGAATATGGCGGTGGTCAGAAAGACAGAGTCTCTGCCCTCTTGGGCTCTGCACCCTGGCAGAAAGCACAAGGCAGAAGCCGGGGAAAGCAGACCCCTTCTGCGAGTGAGACAACATGGAGAGTCTTCCTCTGTCTCCAAAGAAGTGGAAGACTGAGCAACAACCGTGCTCCAGAGTTTCAGCTACCATGTGAAAGTTGACTTTGGCTTAAACAGTTTGTCTCGATAGCCTTGATTTCGTAATGTTTTTTATTTAATGATTGTATCTACCTCATTATATCCATGTATGTCACTTACTCTGTGTGTGTGTTTATGCATGAGCACACATACCACAGGGCATATGTGGTGTTCAGAGAACAATCTGCGGGAGTCTGATCTCTCTCTTGGTGGTGAGAGTCCTGCGGGCCCTGAGGACCGAGTTCAGGTCATTAGGCTTGGTAGCGTGCACCTTGAACTGCTGAGCCAGCTCACTAGCTCCCTCTTTTTATTATTTAATAATTTTTTTGCCACTATTTTTTAAATTTGGAAACACATTAAAATATTTTCAAGGACCTGATGATTTTCCATTCAAACAAAGCAAGTATCTATTATCTATGTTCTTGCCAAAGGAGCCGATTTTCTCTCCCCACCCTTCCTATATATATTTTTTTAAATCCCCACAGTTCTATGCTCCACTGTGGGTTCTTCCTTCTGGACTCATTCCTTTTCCTCCCCTGAGGAAAGTATTAGAACAATAAAACAGAGAGAAGCTCTTCTAGCATATTATTGATGTCACTGAGGTGCCCTCTAGTCCTGGAGAGATGAAAACTAAGAGCCTTTTTAAACGCACTCAAAGGGCTGGGAATGGTGGTCATGCATTTAATCCCAGCCTTTACAGAAGCTGGTGAGTTTGAGGCCAGCCTGGCCTACATGTTAAGTTCCAGGATAGCCAGAGCTACACAGTGAGACCCTTTTTCAATATACCCAATTTATTTTATTTTATTACGTTCACTGGTGTTTATATGTTCATTGGCCTGCATGTGTGTCGGTGCGAAGGTATCAGGAGCCGTGGAACTGGAGTTGCAGACAGATATGAGCTGCCATGTGGGTGCTGGGAATTGAACCTGGGTCCTCTGGAAGAGCGGTGAGCCGTCTTAACCACTGAGCCATCTCTGCAGCCCCATAATTTCATAAACAAACAAACAAAAGGGCAGGAGAGAACACTGGATTTGACCCAGCCCACTAACAGAGTTGAGACGCGGCTGAAGCAGCGGATTCCCTCTAAATGTCAGAATGGGGCATTTGAAGCCTGCTTGCTCCTGGGTCCTGGGTAGCTGGCCTCCTTTCCCGGCAGCCGTGTGTGCTGTCATGTACACATTGTGTGTCCTCCGGGCCCATGTGCTAAAAGGCTTCACAAGCCGTGAAGGCTACCGGAAGGTGTCAGACACGTGCGAAGCTGGGCCTTGGTGGAAGGAACGGGGGCTGTTAGGCCGAATCCAAGAAGGAGACACGGTTCTGCAGCCATTTTCTCCCTCTGGCTTCCCAGCTACCGTAAAGTCAATCCCCTGAACCGTGACATGCTGTGCCACCGAGGGCTCTGAGCAGCAACCTTCTCCTTTACGGAGCTGTTTTCCTCAGTAAGGGCATTTTGTCACAGCTACAGAAAGCTAACGGATGCGGTTGACAGTTTTTGCTGTGACCCTCAAACACTCAGAAAGCCTTGTTTTGCTGTGCGGCTATTCTCTTGAAAGCAAGTGTGCCAGTTGGGGGAAGCCTGTGGACCTTTTCCCTCATTTCCTTTCCCCTTGCTGGTCTCTCTCTCAGCGGAAGAGGCCGGTGGTGGCGGCCCCTGATGGTGAACGAAATTCCTCCTGGTTAAGATGTGCCTAAGGGCCTGCTCAACAGTTAACAGTCCTCAGGGCTCATTTCCAGCGCCCATGTCTGGTGGCTCCCCACCGGCTGTAGCTCCAGCCCCAGAAGGATCAAGTTCTTTGGGTACTCGACTTCACATGTACACACCCACACACTGATACAATAATAATAAATACTAATAAATAAAATAATAAAAACAAATGTAAGGAAAGATATGGGCCTTCTCTTTCTGAACTCCCCACCTGCAAGAGTTTTCCAAGCCATGGGCCCCACTATCGACGGTGATCCAAGATGCCAACGGAGAGAAGAAGCCTAGATTAGTTTGCTGCATAAGGCCAGGAAAGTCCTTTGCAGAAAGCACGCTTCCTAAAATGACTTGAATATCTAAGCACTGCCTGGCTCTTGGGAATTGGCTACTCCCAGAACCGTGTGGGGAAGGGCAGAGAACTACAGACCAGTTGTGACAACTTTGGCTCAAACTGTAGCTGGTGTACCACCTCTGGCATCCGTGTGGTGGCAGGCCCCTGCCTTTGCTCCCAACTTTTGACGGAACTGGCTCTGCCTCTGCTTGAGAAAAAGCATCTCTGTGTTACTTCCTCCCTCCCCACCTTCCTTTCTTTTTCCATTTTTAAAACTGATTTGTTTCATGTGTATGTGTGTGTGTGTACCTGAATGTATATTTGAGCATCATGCATGTGCAAGTCCCTGTGGAGGCCAAAATAGGATATCAGATCCCTTGTAGCTACAGTTTTGAGGGATTGTGAGCTTCCTGATGTGGTATTAGGAATGCAACCTGGGTCCTGTGCAAGCAGCAAATGCGCTTAACCACTGAGCCACCTTTCTTTCTTTCTTTCTTTCTTTCTTTCTTTCTTTCTTTCTTTCTTTCTTTCTTTCTTTCCTTCCTTCCTTCCTTCCTTTCTTCCTTCTTTCCTTTCCTCTTTCTTTCTTTCTTTCTTTCTTTCTTTCTTTCTTTCTTTCTTTCTTTCTTTCTTTCTTTCTTTCTTTCTTTCTTTCTCTCCCTCTGTGTCTGTGTGTCTTCCTTCCTTCTTTCCTTCCTTTGTTTTTTTTTTTTCCTTCTTCCTCCTCCCCCTTCTTCTTTTGGTTTGTTTTGGGAGACAGGATCTCTTTATGTAATCCTGGTGTCCCGAATCTCACTATGTAGACAAGGCTGGCCTTGAACTCAGAGAGATCCACCTGCCTCTGCCTCCAGAGTACTGGGATTAAAGACACGTGCCACCATACCCAGCTCCTTGCTTTATTTTATTGAGATAGCGTCTCTCCTTCCATTCTGCTCTTTGACCCACTCTATGAATTTGCCATATTTATTTTATTATTGACTCATTTACAACCAGGGTCTTACTGCACAGCCCAGGTTGGTCTCAGTCTCCTGAAATCAGCCAGTTCGTCCTACCTCGGCCTCCAGAGTGTCTGGTACTCCAGTTGTGTTTCACCACACCCGTTTTTGAATTTCCCTACTTTAAGCTCTTCATGTAAGTAGAAGCATGCGTATCTATCTTTCTGTGACTGGCTTATTTCACTTAACATAGTGTCCTCTGAGTCACACAGACTGTCGCATGCTATTTCCTTCCTTCCTTCCTTCCTTCCTTCCTTCCTTCCTTCCTTCCTTCCTTCCTTCCTTCCTTCCTTTCTTTCTTTCTTTCTTTCTTTCTTTCTTTCTTTCTTTCTTAACATTCCAGTTCTAGAACCAGGAGAGGTAGCTTGTTCTTCAGAGTCTGAGGTAGGATGAAGTCAAGCTGCACAGTGAGACTTTGTCTCAAAACAGAAAAGGGCAGAGCTAATCAGAAACAGTCACCTTCTCGACAGTGATTCTGGACTGCAGGATGGGGTGGAAGGCACCAATGTGGGGATCTGAAGATGAGAGCGAAGTAGGCGCGGCGGTGGCTGAGCGCAAGGTCGTTTCAGCTGTCAGGAAAGTGGAGGGTCGGAGGCTAACGCCACGGACATGGTTAGAGTAAATCACGAGCCCCACATTTTCTTTAAAGATCATGTGTCATAATGAGAAGCAGAGGACGAGTTCTATGCAAACTATGCTTTGAAATCCCCTGGCTATATTGAATTAAAGACTGAGACATTTAGAAAAGAACAAATCTGCTCTTTTCCCACTCGCCTGTGTGGGATATGGTTTTTATTTTGGGAGCATAGAGATGGTGTAAAAGACACAGGGGTGAGAAGAATCCCCCGTCAACCCTGCCAGGGGATCTGTGATTGCTATGAGGGGTTTCAGTATGCTGGTGCCAGCAAGCCAAAACAAAGACCAGTTCCCTTGGGAATATGCCTGGCTTTTTTGCTGAGTCAAAAATCAAAATTTCAGGGCTGAAGGTGTAGCTCTGCATGTGTGAAGCTCTGAACTCAATTCTTAGCCTCTAAAACACAAACAAAGAAACACATACACACACACACACACACATAACAGATGAGTGTTCAACTCCTATGCACAGTAACTCTTTGCCCGCTTCCATATGCCAAGAGAATTAGCTCTCCACATCTCAAAAGTCAAAACAGTAGTTTATTTTTTTCTTTTCTTTTAAAAAATAATTTTTATTTTTGAGTCAGAGTCTCACTATATAGGCTTGGCTGGCCTGAAACTCACTATATAGACCAGGCTGGCTTCAAACTCTTAAAGATCCACCTGCCTCTGCCTCCTATGTCTCAAGTGCTAGGGTTAAAGCCACTATGGCTGGCTTGTTCCTGGCTGTGCCCAGTTCCACAGCCACCACGCCTCTATGTTGGGCCTCAGACACTAAGAACACATATACAGAACTTGTTACACAGCTAAAGGTAACCTTGGCCTCCTGATTCTCCTGCCTGCATCTCCCTGATGCTATGAGTAAGGCCTATGCCACTGTGCCTGGGTTACACAGTGCTTTGTGCACACCAAGCAAGCATGCTACCAACTGAACTACACGCCCATCTCCATCCCAAACAATACTCCTGTGTTATCTCAGTTGTCCTTCCCGATTGGCAAGCTGCCGGGAGCAGGTGGCTGCTTCTGTTCACTCCAACTAGAGAGAGTACAACCAGCTCAGGGTGGGCCTAAGGAAAGGTGGAAGTCAGAACCCCAAAGCATCGTGGAATTAATGCCCGTTACTAATGTCACTGGACATCGTAGGCTCTCTGTGCTCAAGTCTGGGCTTCTCCTTAGCCACCCTGCTCTTTTCATTCTGTAGACCTTTGGGGTGAAGGAGGAGAGAAGTGTGGGGACTAAACTGAATCCTTCCCTGGTTTAAAGCCACATGGATTTGTTCAGTTCGTATCTGCATGACTTCAGGCTGAGATTATCTGCGCATTGAAGGATGCATCTTTGTGGCAGTTTCATCAAACCTTGACGAAGAGGCCACGTCTCATATATGGTGTCTCTGTTACACAGTCTGGTCTTTTCTCTTACTGCCTGGTGCTGTAGTCATAGGATTACTGTCTGTTTTTAAAATGTACTATTACTGGTATTTGTGAACTGAAGCCACAGCCTTGAATAGCTAGGCAAGAGCTGTATCCATCTGTACCTGGCATTAAAAAAAAAAAAATCATTATTTTATTTTATTTTATTTTATGTGTACGGATGTGTACTACATGTGTGACTCTGTACCACGTGCATGCAGTACTGACAAGAGGGTGGAAAAGTGTCGGTCTCCTGGAGCTGGAGTTCTGGATAGCTGTCAGCCACGGGGGGGGGGGGGGGGGGCTGGGAGACGAACCTGCGTTCTCTGGAAGAGCAGCCAGTGCTCCTAACTGCTGAGCCATCTCTCCAACCATCTTTCCTTTGGTCAGGAGTCAAAACTGCGGCTGCTAACATACAAAGAACCAAATGTGCACACTAAGAGCAGAGTTCCCATGGGTGTGAAGGACCTTGAACTCCTGCCGCTTCTTACCATAGGTGACAGGTCAGCGCCACCATGCCTGGTGTACCTGCTGCTGAAGCATGACCTAGTGATTAATGAGAGCTGCCTAGGCGACGTCCCCAGCCCGCTTCGGGTTCTTAAAGTGGGCTTAGGCTGAATGGGGTGCTATGTGCGTGTCATTCCAGTCACTCTGTGCTGAGGCAGAAGTGTCGCTTGGGCCCAAGAATCAGGGAGCAGCCTGGCGAACATCATGAGTTTCGGAGGGGGCACAAAAGTCAATTTGAGTTTCATGATTTCCCCAGTTCTAACCCCACGAGGTGCTAGGATTTCTTCGTTTCTTTGAGACAGATTTTTCTTTCTGTGTAGCCCTGGCTGTCCTGGAACTCACTCTATGTACCCCAGGCTGGTCTTGAACTCCCTCCCCGGCAGCTCAGATCTGCCTCCTGAGTGCTAGGATTAAAGGTAGTTAGACCCTGGATCAACATTCATCAGCCACAAGCCTGTTAACATCACGTATCGCCTACACAAATAAAGAAGGCATCTTTACAAGCTGAATGAAGCCAAGGTATGGTGGCTCCCCTGGTAATTTGAGTACTGGGAAGGCTGAGGCAAGAGCATCGCCCTGAGTCCCAAGCCAGTGGGGGCTACAAAGTGAGACCTTGTCTAAGAAAATAAAACAAGCAGGGCTGGGGAGAAGTTCAGAGGGTCAGCTGCTTAGCACCCAACCTGACCACCTCAGCGAGATTTCTGGAGTCCACCTGGAAGAAGGACAGAATCAACTCCAGACAGTTTTCCTTGGACCTCCACGTATACCCTGTGGGACATACCCTGCCCCCATCCCAATAAATAAACTTAAACTTAAAAACAAACAGAAACCCCCAAAGAGAAGAAAAATCGAACTAAATGAAATCAGTTCCTATTTTGTGATATGTGTGTGTGTGTGTGTGTGTTATACACACACATATATAGTATGTCAATATATATGTATATATACAAAACTATGATTTTTTTACAACTCCTCTTCTAAGGCAGCCTGCTAAAAATAGATTTTTTCTTTCCCAAGGAAAGTCATAGAAACTCAAATCTTCTTCCCTCTCAGAGTTGGCCGTAAAGAAATTCTCTGGCCACATGGTAGAGGGTTGGGAGTGGTGATGGCACACAGCTTTGATCCCAGTACTCAGAAGGCATAGGCACGAAGATCTCAAGTTCGAGGCCATCCCAGTTTACACAGCAAGTTACAGGACAGCCAGGGATACACAGAGAAACCTTGCCTGGAAAAACAAAATAAACAACAACAAAAAGTCTTTGATCGGGGGCACGGTTGTGCACAAATGTAATCCAGTAACAAGAGGGCAGAGGCAGGCAGATCTCTGTGAGTCTGAGGCTAACCTGGTCTACATAGAGAACTTCAGGCCAGCCAGAGCTAAATAGTAAGGCCCTGTCTCAAACAAAACAAACAAACATGCAGGCAAACACTCATACATATTAAGCAAAAATTTTAAATAAAAAAAAAAAGTGTGTGTGTGTTTGTGTGTGTGTGTGTGTGTGTGTCTGTTCAGGTCTTACTGTGGAGTCCAGAGGTCTACCTCTGGGGTCATCTTGGGGATGCTATCCAACTTGGATTTTGACACAGGGTCTCTCATTGGCCAAGAGTTCAACCAGTCAGGCTAGATGGCCAGCCAGCAAGCTCCACCTTGCTTCCACCTTGGTGGAAGGCCCTCCAAGGTCCTCTTGCTTCCACCTTACTGGTGCTAGGATTACAAGGACACCATGATGCCTGATATTTTTTGTTGAGTTCCAGGGCTTTGAACTTAGGTCATCTTGCTTGAGAGGCAAGAATATTACTGACTGATAGTCCCCTGCCCAGGCCTTTGCCTGTCCTTTCTAATGTTCTTTGTAATGAATTTATGTTTCCCTGAGTTTTGTGAACCACTAAAGCAAATTAACTGAACCTGGAAAAGGGGTGCCTGGGATTTACAGCATCTCTCTCTCTCTCTCTCTCTCTCTCTCTCTCTCTCTATTTATGCGTATTTATGTTTGTGTGGAGGCATGTACACGGGTGTAAGTTCCCTCAGAGGTCAAAGGTGTCTGATCCCCTGGAGTGGGAGTTCCGGGAGGTTGAAAGCTGCTCAAAGTAGGTGTTGGAAATTAAATGCCCTTAACTGCTGAGCCATCTCTCCAGTCCCCAGCCTATGTATATATACAAAAGGTCTGGGCTATGAGATTGTCTTCTGCAGTGTGTGTGTATGTTTTGGGGGGAAAAGAAGAGTTCGTTTGGTAAGCTGACCTTCAACCTGTGGGAGTTGACACCCCAGATAGTGTCAAAATTGAACTGAATTAAAGACACTCAGCTGGCCAGGCACGGAGGCCAACACCTTTAATCCCAGAATGGGGGAGACAGAGGCAGGTGGATGGATCTTTGTGAGTTCAAGGTCAGCCTGGTCTCCAGATGAATTAGAGCCAGAGCGACATAAAGAATTGCTTTTTTTTTTTTTTTTTTTTTTTTTTTTACAATAGCTATATGTTTTCCCTTGTCTACACTTGTCTGCACTTGTCTACAGAAAGTTCTTGTTGGAGAAAGCAGTGAGGGATTTTGTTCCCTGAGCCTGTCTGCTTGGAGTCTCTGTAGCCTGTGGAACAAGGCCGGCTCCCACCTGCTGCCTGAGGATCTGTCTTCAGTCTGTCGTGCCTTTATCATATCACTTCTTCATGACTTAGCGCCCTGCTCAGGCTCCACACAGTACCCCAAGAAGGATACCACTACAGGGTGCCTTCTGATGCCCTCGAAATGCCAGGTGGGCCAAGCGAAGTGAGGAAAGCCATCTCAGAAGCTGAACATAAAGCACTTTACACACAACTTTACACACAGCTTTTCATGGCTGCCACTTCCTGTGGTCATTAAGGAGTTTCAGGTTAGCCAGTATTTAGGAAACAGACTACATGCTTTCTCTCCTTGTCTTTCTCTGTCTCCTGTCCCCCTCCCCTCCCCCGCCCCACTGTGTGTGTGTGTGTGTGTGTGTGTGTGTGTGTTCACTGGGGATAGAAGAAAATCTTGTGATGGTTCACTTTAAATGTAAGGTGAGAATAAAACTGAAAGCAGCCTGGATGCCCCTGCAGCCACCCATTTGGCCATGCACCCAGGCCCATGAATGGCAGGCCTCACAGAGTGTAGCTTTGTCTGCCACCTCCTAGCTGATGAACTGCACAGATGTGGCAGAGGCAGCCCTGGACAGAAACCCCGTGATGGCACTGATAACTGGTCACAATAATGACCATGTACAGCTTCCGTAACCAAACCTAAAAGCCAACAGAGCTTGCTGAGGGTTTTATCGCCAGCCTAGAGTTCCCTGTCCAAACTCAGGAGCCTTCTGCATGTGTGTGTGTGTGTGTGTGTGTGTGTGTGTGTGTGTGTGTGTGTGT
>NW_026591450.1:4249877-4255525 GCF_907164565.1 Psammomys obesus | reverse complement strand
TGTGTGTGTGTGTGTGTGTGTGTGTGTGTGTGTGTGTGTGTGTGTGTTATCCACCACCCTGGATGCTGTTGCCAGGTGAAATCAGAGTGGAATTAGCCTGCCTCCTGCACACGCTGTTTATCTGTCTCTTTCAGATAAAGCCTGAAAATTCCACGTAGAAGTTGTCCACAATTCAGGAGGCAAAGATAGATTACCGAGTACAACAAACCGGTACTTCATCCCTGGAGCCAATGAAACCTGAGCCCGGCTCCCCCTGTTCCCACCCCCACAGCCGGAGGCTGCATTCCTAGTGGGGAGGGGGTACAGTTCCATCTGGTTGGTTCTTTCCCTGTTAGATAATCCCAGACGTATCCTTGTAACGTGCCAGCCACTGTCAAACAGCACTGAGCCATCTCCCCAGGACAGCTGTTTCACACAAGGGCTGCATTGTCTGAGGAGAGCTGGTATCATTTTCCTTCAAGTGCTGGGGAGACAAGCACTCTGCCAGCTGCCCGGGCTTGAAGGAAGCCTCGCCCACTGCAGACTTCCATTATTCTGTTATCTGGCCTCAAACCACTATGGACTGGGAGGGTTGAAGGCCTAAATCAAGAACCAAAGTCTTTGTTCTGCTTTGCTTTTATCAGGGGGAAATAATAGCCCCACACACCCAAAGAATTTATGGTTTTGCTCTTCCAACACCAGCTGGCTTATTTTCTGTTTTCCCTGGGCTCCAGGTAAACTGGAAAGAGTTGTCCGGTCTGGGAATGCCGAAACTGTATCCCAGGGAGAAGCTGTCAGAGTTAGAGTAATTGGTAAGTGAATAAGCTTTTAAAGTTAGGTGGATCTTTCCTTCTCTAACATAGATGACTCTGGCTACCCACACTCCCAAATCTGCTTTGTTTCAAGTATGGAGCCAGCAGACAGATTCCTAATCACAGCTCTCCCTCTGTCCTCCTCAACCCCTCCTTCCTCCCTCTCTCCCCTTCTCTCTCTCTCCTCATTCTCCTTCCCTTCAGTCCCTGAGGACAACCCTTCTCCTTTCTATCTATGCATTTGATTAATCTAGGTTCTTCGAATAGGCAGAATCATATTGTGTTGATACAGGGAAGACTGGGCCCCCTCCTGGGTTCTCAGTCTCATTAATAAAAGAATTTAAGAATAGATTCAAATGGAAGCTTATTAGAGTTAAAAACAAATAGCTGGATATGGGAGCTCACACCTTTTATCCCAACACTTAGGGTTAGGGAGGCAGAGACAGGTGGATCTCTGTGAATTTCAGGCCAACCTGGTCTACAGAATGAGGCCCAGGACAGCCAAGACTACACAGAGAAACCCTCTCTCAAAAAACAAAACAAACAAACAATAAACAAAAACCCCTTAAAACCTAACCTAACTCTAACCTTAGTCCTAACTGTAAAATCACACCCTAACCCTTACCCTAGCACTATGACTAACTGTAATTTTAACTTTAACCTTAACCTGAAACCTAACACTTTTCACAACCCTGACCCTAATAAAATTAAATAAAAATTTACAAAGCAAACAAAAAGTTGGGATACTCTTGGAACTCCAAAGGAAAAAGAAGCAAGTATGTTCACAATTTCCCTTTTCCTCACTTTGTAACTGTCCATGGTGACTATGAAGACCGGGTCTCCTGGGAAATTTTCGTTAAACAGTCATCTTTTCCTTTGCTACAAGAAAAAGGACACACAAAATGTGTAACTTAACTAAAGCATGGCGGTATTGGACTGCAAAGGACACTTCCCCTGACCCCTGAAGATATGCCTTCTTTGCATAGGAGGTAAAGAACACATCAGGTGATCTGGACAAGCTAGGTATAGCTGCCTGCCTTGATTTTTTTTTTTCCTGGTGTATACAGATTAAAACAAACAAGAGTTGGTTACCTAAAATTTAGCTCTTCCCTGCAAAGCGGGGTTGATGTCTTTCCTTACTGCTCTTCTTCTGGAGAAAAGAAGGACGGAGGGAGGATAGAAGGAAAGAAGAAAGACAGAAGCAGAGACTCTGGGACGCAGAGGAAGCCCTTCGTAGTTCCAGTCTGAGCCAGTCATCAGAGCAGAGGGGCAGTTGCCAAGGAGCCAGGGGCAAATACTGAGGGTGTTGCCAGGCAACACACAGTGTCATTTTCTTGTCAAAGGTTATTCGTGTTGTGTCTGTTCTATCAGACATTTCTGTGTTCGGGACCTTAGAAAAAATACTGCCACAGAGCTGTTTGCAGGGCAAAGAAAAAGGTACCTGTCAAAGTCTCAGGCAGTCCACTCTCAGGGGCTGTGAACACACAATGGGTTCTCTCCCAGGCTTCTTGCCACAGAGGGCTTGATTCCTACTAATTTGGATTTGCTTCATCTAAAATTGGCAATGTTTTGTCTTTGGAATTACCAGCCAAATTCAGAAATTGGGGATCACTGAAGATTAAAGTATGGCTTGGGGCAAAAGACAAATAGAGACCCATTTCAAGTGCTTCTGTGATGAAATTGTATTTAGGAGCTGGACAGGGCTCAGGGCGCTCACCTAGACTATCCTATCCATCTGGTGCTCACACCCATGCCAAAACTATCCTCCGATCAGAGGAGGCCACATCGCACAAGGGGGTGATCCTTGAAGCTTTTTTTTTTTTTTTTTTTTTTTTTTTTAGCAATAGCTGCTAGTTACTTTCTGTAATCTGAATGTTTGTATCCCTTCAAAATTCTATGTTGAAACTCTTCACTGAGGTAAGAGCCTAGAAGAAATGATTAGGAGCCAGGCAGAGTGTCTCACACCTTTAATCCCAGCACTTGAAAGGCAGAGACAGGCAGATCTCTGAGGTCGAGGTCAGCCTGGTCTACAGAATTCCAGGACAGCCAAAGCTACACAGAGGAACCGTGACAGAGAGAGAGAGAGAGAGAGAGAGAGAGAGAGAGAGAGAGACAGACACAGACAGAGGCAGACAGAGAGACAGACAGAAATAGAGAGGCAGACAGAGACAGACTGACACAGAGAGACAGAAAGAGACAGACAGAGACCCAGAGAGGGATGATCAAGTCATGAGTTTGGGACTCTCATGAATAGGATTAATGACCTTCTAAATGAGGCGGTGGGGGGAGCTTGTGTAACCCTTCTACCATCTGAGAATGCTTCAGGAAGGTCCTGTGCTAGAGGCAGAATTTGGCCCTGTTAGTGCTGTGATCTTAGGCTCACAGTCTAGGGTCCTTTGCTATAGCAGCTTGACTAGATGCAGGCATCACTTACTAAGTGCTTTTTACCCCAACTAGGAAGAAAGGTATGGCTGAGCTAAAAAGTTGGGGCTGGAGAGGTGGCTTAAGTTGTTCAGAGCACTGGCCGTTCTTGCAGAAGACCTGGGTTTGGTTCCCAGCACCCACGTGGCGGCTCACAACTTCTAGAACTCCAGTTCGGGGGGGGGGGGTTTGACCTCTCTCTTCTGGCCTCTGGGGGCACCAGGCGTGCAAGTGGTCCATACATGCAGACCAAACACCCATACATAGGGAGTAAATAAATTAAAAGATTAAAGTTTTATAAGGTTAAATATGTCAAAGATTTAAAGGTACACTTATCCCGTCTATGTGGCAGAGGGGTTGGGGCCATGAAGGAGAATAAGATAAAAAGAAGTTCTTGCCCGGAGTGGTGGCTTACATGCTTTTAATCCCAGCGTTTAGGAGGTAAAATCAGGTGGACTCTGTGAGCTCAAGGGCAGCCTGTGCTGCAGAGTTCCGGGACAGCCAGGACTACGTAGAAAGAGCCTTTCTCCAAAAATAAAATAAAATAAAAAACCAAAAACTGAAAAAGAGAAGCAACAACTTCTAACTTTGTAAAACTTCCCTCCTGTGTGAAAATGAGAGCACAAACTACGATACAGTAAGGCTGGAAGTACCTGAGGGTGCCTGTGGATAGTAAGGTACCCCAAAAGTCCAGGGGAGCCACACCCAGCGCACCCTCACCACAGACTGAGCTTGGATCAACAGGCACTCAAGGTGCTCCCTTTAGAGTCATGCCTTTGAAATGACTTGTAGCTTTATTCTTTCTGTCCTCCCATCTGTCCATCCCTCCTTCCTTCCATTTTTCTTTCTTTCTTTCTTTTTTGTTATTTTTGAGACTGTATTTTAATAACAAACATTTCTCGCTTCCGCTTTCCTTCTCCAAATTCTCCCATACGCCCCTCCCTGCTCACCTTCAAATTCATGGCTTCTTTTGTCAATAATTGTTATTGTATGCAGATATGTCTATGACTATAAATATATATTCTTAAACATATATGAACGTTATATGAACCTGTTGAGTTCATATAATGTCATTGTGTGTAGGGTTGTAGGCATTGTAGGCTTTCTTTAGAGTTACAGGCAACTTCGAGCAGCCTGATATGGGTACTGGGAACTGAATTCAGGTTCTCTGAAAGAACATCTAATTTTTAAGAAGTTATTGTGGGGCCTGGAGAGATGGAGCCGTTAAGGGCACTGGCTCTTCTTCTAGGAGACCCAGGTTTGATTCCCAGACTCACGTGGCTGTTACAACTGTCTGTGGCTCCAATGGCAGAAGATCTTGGGACCAGAGTGCTGATCTGATCTCTTCTGGCACTGTATGCAGGTGGCACACGCCTTTGGTCATCAGCACAGTCAGGCAAAACAATCATACAAATTAAATAGAAATAATAATTTTTTTTTTCGAGACAGGGTTTCTCTGTGTAGCCCTGGCTGTCCTGGAACTCACTCTGTAGACCAGGCTGGCCTCAGACTCACAGAGATCTCTGCCTACCTCTGCCTCCCCTCCTGAGTGCTGGGATTAAAACCATGTGACACCACCATCCGAAAAAATAAATTCTTAAAAAAAAAAAAAGAAAAGAAAGGAAGAAACAAAGAAAGAAAGAAAAAGAAATTGTGTGCTGAATGTGGGGTTATATACCTGTCACTCCAGCTACTCAGAAAGCAGAGGCAGGAGGATCATTTGGACTCAGGAGTTAGGGGCCAGCCTGGACAATATAGCACAACCCTGTTCTGTTTCCCCCCCCCCCAAATAAATTGTTAATTTTATTAAGAATGACAATTGCCTGATTATGTTTAATTAGTGTTTTCAAAACTGTGAACTACATAACAAAGTGAAACCATGTCTGGATGATCTCTAAACGACTATGTCAGAAATAACACCAAGAAAATAAAATAGGTGGGTGTTGACAGCTGATCTAGTAGATCTATAGAAAAACATCACCATTTGAATGCACATTTTGGGTTTCTTCACCATCAAAGTTAAGCGGTTGTTTAAGAAATGAGCATGAAGTCTACATCATGACAGTACCCTTCTGGAGGTTTCCCACACAAAATGAAGCAGGCTTGATGCCTAAACCTCTTGTGTTCAGAACTGTCAGCAGCGACGGGATCTAGCTGAGTTGGCAGAGCGCTGGCTTGGCATGGTTGGAGTCTGGTTTTTTCTCCAGGATTACACAAATGGGTACAGAGGTGTACCCTGTACTCCCAGTATTTGGAAGGTTAACAGGAGGATGGAAAGTTCAAAGCTATCTTTGATGCAGCAAGTTAGAGGCTAGCCTGGGCTATAAAAGACCTTATCTTAAAATAACAACTGCAGAAAAAAAAAAAGAAAGGAAGGAAGGAAGGAAGGAAGAAAGAAAGAAAGAAAGAAAGAAAGAAAGAAAGAAAGAAAGAAAG
>NW_026591450.1:4199495-4249867 GCF_907164565.1 Psammomys obesus | reverse complement strand
GAAAGAAAGAAAGAAAGAAAGAAAGAAAGAAAGAAAGAAAGAAAGAAGGAAAACAAAACCAACAGTTATTCATTTAGGGGATAAGAAGCACAGAAGATCAAAATACACACTGAGCATAAACCTTGTCCTCAGTTTAGAGCGCTCAGACCTAACGTAATCTAGTGACTTTCCTTTGCCAAGTTTTCTGTTTATGTACACTGAGACAGAGTCTCTTGTAGACCAGCCTGGCCTTGAACTCACTATGCAGGTGAAGACTGATTCTCTAGCCTTCACCTTCCTAGTGCAGGGATTCCAGGCCTGGGCAGCCACACTCTTACTATTATTGGTGTACAGTTGAACTTAGTCTGGCCTGAGGCTGCCTCCTACACAGCTCTAAATTTACCCTAGAGGATACTTCATATAGAGGGAATAGTAACCTAACTGGATATGTCAATAGACTGGCAAAAAAGCAGTTTAGTTTCAACCAGTCAGAAGGGGCCAGCTATGGAACTGGGGAGATGGTTCAGCAGCTAAAGGCACTTGGTGCTTTCACAGAGACCTCGGGTTTGGTTCCCAGTATCCATCTGGAGGTTATCAAGCACCCGTGCCTCCAGCTCCAGGGGACCCCATGCCCTCATCTGACCTCCATGGGCACCAGAAACCCATGCGGTGTACATGACATACATGCAGACAAAACACACATAGAAATTAAAAACTAAGTCTTTGAAAAAGAAAAGCGGTTAGCTGGCCATGCCCAATGGCACACACCTTTAATCCCAGCACCCGGAAGTCAGATGCAGGTGGATCTCTGTAAGCTTGAGGACAGCCTGGTCTACAGAGCAAAGTCCAGAGCAGCAAGGGCCATACAGTGAGAGTCTGTGTCAAAAGTGGGGTGGGGTGGGGGAAGAGGAGTGGTCAGCTGGTCATGCCTGGTGACACAGATTTAGAATCCTAGCACTTATTTGGTAGAAGTAGGAAAAAGTTCGTTCAAAGTCATCTTTTGCTCCTGAGCTCCAGGAGAGCCTGAGTTATGAAAGACCCTGTCTCAACAAAACAAAACAAACAAACCGGCTGAAAAAAAAATATCTACTGGACTATATGTTATTGTAATTTTAATACTGTATGTTAATAAGACTAACAAAACTATAAAGATTATAATTGCCCAACACATACACACACACACACACACACACACACACACACATATATATATATATATATATATATATATATATATATACATCATGATAGCTATTAGTGTTATCAACCTGACAAAATTTAGAATCAACCAGGAGATGAGCCCATGTGTACCTTTGAGAGATTCTCTTAATTATGTTACCTGAGGTTCAAAGACCTCCCTGCTGCTGAGGCCCTGTCCCCTAGGCAGGGGATCCTGAGGAGAGGAAACAGCAGGCTATGCACTAACATGCATACATTCATTCTTCAATGGATCGCTGGGACATACTGTGACCAGCTGTTTCATTCTCCTGCGGCTGTACTTTCCCCTGAAATGGTGGTTTGTGTGCTGAAGTAAACCCGTTTTCTCTTAAGTTGCTTTCATCTATTTTATTACAGTAACAGAAAGAACTGAGGTGTCCACAATTTTATGTCACAAACTAAAGTCAGCTGAGAAGGGGGAACCTCAATTAAGAAAATGCTTCCATAGATGGGGTTGTAGGCAAGCCTGTAGGCCATTTTCTTAATTGGTGATTGATAGAAAGAGCTCAGCCCATTGTGGGTGGTGCCACCCCTGGGCTGGTGGTCCCGGGTTCTATAAGAAAGCAAGCTGAGCAAGCCATGAGGAGCAAGCCAGTAAGCAGCACCCCTCCATGGCCTCTGCATCAGTTCCTGCCTCCAGGTTCCTGCCCTGATTGAGTTCCTGTCCTGACTTTCTTCGATGCAGAGCAATGATCCTAAATAAACCCTTTCCTCCCCAACTTGCTTTCTCGTCCCTGTGCTTCATCACAGCAACAGTAACCCTGATGGGGATAGACCTCAAGCCTAGTTAGAATTAATTTTAATCCTTTAGGATCAGATACATTTCAAGGTTATTCTGGGGAGCAGGGAATCATGGGGAGAATGAGCTTACAGTGAGCCACCTGCACCAGGTCCTGGGATTGGAGGTGTGTGCCATCATGCATGGCCAGCGGATATTGCCTGTGTTTCAGAGGAGGAAGGGTCTACAGATCTTAGAGCTGGAGGATGGAGCATCTGCCCAGTGGCTCTCTTCTTTATTGTGCTGTCTAGAAGTTCCTGCTCTTTCAGCTGGAACTGCCCAGCCCTTCCACAGATTTGGCTTTGGAGGGTGAAACAAGGTCACACAGGTTGAGCTGACGAGAACAAAAACAGGAAAGCCCACCAGCACAAACCGGTGTGGCCCACACCACAGTCACAGACCTGGGCAGCGGTGCTACTTACTGTCCTCCGGGAGGTTGTTCTCTCGCTCTTCTCTCTCCATTTGCTGGCACCACCCCTCCATGCGGTCTCGCTCTGCCTGGAGAAGCTTCAGGAACCAGTGGCCATCCCGGCGGCACACAGACCTCTGAACGGCCTCCAGAGGGTCTTCTGTGACAGAGTCAATCCAGGGGTCCGGAGGAGGCAGGATAGAGGGGTCAAAATCCGTGTCAAAGTCATCGTCGGCTGCGCAGGCATGATAGTGGTTTCCTGAACCCTGGATACTGACTGTGGAGGTGCTGGCATCCCGGGAGAACTGTCTGGCCATTGGGCCGGGACACGAATTGTCCTCTATAGACTCCAGAGAATTTTCCAGGTTATCATGGAAGTCCAGGTCGGCCTGTACTGCAGTTGTCACGCTGTTGGACCGAGTGAATCTGCGGAAGCTGGGAAGAGAAGAGAAGAGAGATTCAGTTCCAGGATATTTACTGAAGTGTGACTATATCCTGTGTGCTTTGGTGGGTGCGACAAGGGGTGTCGTCCCATCTTCTCCGTTCTGGGTGTTTGGAGGAACAGCTGGGGGGGGTGATCTGTGAGGTGAATACTCTGGTTTCCACCCATCTAAACCTTGGTTAAATATGAAAAAAGAAGCATGTGTAGAGTTATTTTATAGGAGGGAGAAAACGTGGAACTATGGAAGTCACCCTTGATGATCAGTGTCTGACTTCCTCCCCAGTTGAGGGAGAGGGAGACCTTCAGAATGGCTACTGGGGGAGCAAAGCATTTCAATTAAATTTTTATGTATCTTCCTACAGATGGGGAGAGGAACGCAACACAGGCTTGGCCAAGACTGTCATAATTCCTGCGTTTTCCCAGGGATACCTCTTAGGGAAAGATGTTTTTCTAAGCACTTGTTAGGTTTCCCTTAAAATCATAAACCTTTTTGCTTGGGAGGCGTTCACCTGTCAGTCCTGTCGGTTCATATAATAATGTGGTTCAAAGTCTTCAGGATAAGATCAGCTTAGAGTTCTAGAGTTCTCCAGGGCTGCCCTCCCAAATGCCTTTGATCTGCTTTTCCACAATTATTCTTCAAAGGTGGCAAAAAACTGCTTATTAACAGGTTCAGACTGAACCTGGGTGCTCTCTCTCTTTCTCTCTTCAAGAGAGAGTTTCTCTGAGTAGCCTTGGCTGGCCTTGAACTCAGAAAGATCAACCTGCGTCTGCCTCCGGAGCACTGGATATGGATAATCACGGCAACAGTGTTTTTTGTTTGAATAGTTCTGGCTGTCTCCAGTGTGGATTGTGAGAGGGTTGTGGTGGGTTCAAGTACCAGTTCCTCTATAGCCCATTAACACCTCCTTTCTGTAGTGTGTGTGTGTATGAGTGTGTTTGCATGTTTGATATATGTGCGTATGTGTGGGGGCACACACTTGTCCAAAGCAGTTCTCAACCTGGGGGTCTCGATGTGTCCCCTCTGGAGGAATCGACGGCCCTTTCACAGGGGTCACAGATTAAACATCAAGCATATCAGATGTTTTCATTATGATTTATAACAGCAGCAAAAATTACAGTTATGAAGTAGCAGCGAAAATGATTGTATGGTTTGGGGGTCACCGCAACTCGAGGAGCTGTATTAAAGGTTCTCAGCATTAGGAAGGCCGAGAACCGCTGCCCAAGGGGAAGATACCGGGCATCCTGCTCCATCACTCTCCACCTTATTCCCGTGAGATAGAGCCTCTCGCTGAACCTGGGGTTCAGCGGGTCGCAAAGAGGACCCAGTCCCTGCCCCTGGAGTGCTAGTGTGGCAGGCAGGCACACAGGTGTTGGGGATTTGAACTCAGGTCCTCGTGCTTAAGCAGCAGACATTAAAAAAAAAAATTTATTTATTTTTATTTTCTGTGCTTGAGTGTTTTGCCTGCATGGATGGATGGATGTGCACCGTGAGAATGCCTGGGGACCCCACAGGCCAGGCCAGGGGTTTTGGGTCTCCTAGAGCCAGCACTGTGGATGACTGTGAGTCACCAGGCGGGTGTCAAACTTGAGTCCTCCCCAAAGGGGCACGACCACTGTTAACCAGTGTTCTTAACCACTGGACCGCCTCTCCAGCACCTTGGTTTTTTACTGAAGCTGCTCTGATGCGCATGATGTGATAAGCTTCCTCAGGTAGCTCCTAACTGTGCCACTTTGTGAGTTCGTGTGCCAGTTGATTTCCAGTTAATGTTTCATACCCGACAGGGCAAACCTTAAGGAACGGTAGGCTAAGCAAAGTCTGTGCAGTGATAAACATCTCGGACTTTCACTTAATCCTCCCGGATTAACCCGTGGAAGCCAATTAAAGCTAAGGCTTGTAGTCTACCAAAATAAAGTACGGTCCAACCAGCACAGGAACAAGTTAAATCAAGTAATCAAAAGGGCCATTATCTCAAAACCAACAGAACGAAACAACAAACAAACACAAACAAAAACACCCCACATTTCCCTCTAGAGAATTATGAGAAGGAAAAGCTGTGTGGAGGACTGGTCTGTGCTGATATTAAGAGTAAAGACAGAGGTGCCTGGCAGAGGTGGCACGCGCCTCGAATCCCAACAACTGCGAAACAGAGAGGCAGGTTATCTGTGGGTCTGATGCCAGCTTGGTCTACATAGGAAGTCTCCAGGACAGCCAGAGCTACACTGAGAAACCCTGTCTCAGTGAACAGACAGACAGACAGACAAAAAAGAGTAAAGACAGTCGTATACATCAAGATCTAGTCCATTCAGTTTAGCTCACCTCACCACTTACTCTCTTAAGAAATTACATCCATCCCAGTGCTTGGGGGACAGAGGCAGGTGGATCTCTGTGAGTTCAAGGCCAGCCTAGTCTACATAGAGAGGTCCAGAACAGCCAGAGCTTTCTCCAGCACCCCGCTTCCCACCACTACATACAAACAAAATAAAAGAAATCCAGTCTGTTAACATGATCAGCTTTGGTTACTTCTATAAGTTATTAATACTCTAAAGAGTCAAAGCATGGACATATGTGTGGGAGGTGGGGTAGGAAGTTGTGTATGGTGTGCAAGTTTGAAAGTAATGTTATGAAGTCTCTTTGTGGGGGGCTGGAGAGATGGCTCAGCAGTTAAGAGCCCTGTCTGCCCTTCCAGAGGTCCTGAGTTCAATTCATGGCAACCACATGGTGGCTCACAACTATCTATACTGAGGTCTGATGCCCCCTTCTGGCGTGCAGGTGTATGTGAAGATAGAGCACTTATATACACAAAATAAATAAATAAATCTTAAAAAAAAAAAAAAAGACAAAAAAAAAAAAAAAAAAAAAAAAAACTGGGCGGAGGTGGCACATGCCTTTAAGCCCAGCACTAGGAAGGCAGAGGCAGGTGGATCTCTGAGTTCAAACCCAGCCTGTTCTACAGACAGCCAGAGATAAAACAGAGAAACCTTGTCTCACAAAAGAAACAAAGAAAGAGAGAAAGAAAAGAAGAAAGAAAGAAAGAAAGAAAGAAAGAGAGAGAGAGAGAGAGAGAGAAAGAAAGAAGCAAGCAGAACGGTGTCATAGTCTGGCTCCCTAGTCCAGCTTATGGCCCTAACTGATCAAAAAAACCAAAACAACAAAAAAACAAACACGTCTCTTAGTTTTAACAAGGAAGGGCAGAACATTGTTCGTAAAATATTCCACTCACTTCTTGGCTGTTTCTGTATTTCTTCCACTTTGTCCCTAAACATTATTTCCTAACGTTGAGCTTCGTCATCAGCCGCTTGCGTGTGACCTGGACAGTGTTCATCACCACGGCTGACGTTTTGGCTGTTCTACTAACACAAACATTGCAACCGCAGAACCATTTAGTCTCCTCTTCCCAATATCTCTGGTTGCCAGGGGATCAGATTTCCAAATTTACTCGTCCCACTTGTGTTCCAGCAGCGCACACTGGCCAGGGAAAGAATCTGCTCCCTAGAGAAAACAGTGGCCTACTCTCCGCTCTGCCTTCAGCCGTGCAACGCTGTCCTACCAGCATTCCTGAGGGCCGTCCCCCGGCTGTGGATGGGGTAATGTATCCACCTTCTTAAGAAAAATGACTTGGCAGTAGATTATAGAAGTTTGCAGTTTAGCCACCCAGAAAGAAATAAAAGTTAAGCGAAATGAAAACGGTTTGGGATTAAAGGCGGTGCCTTTGAACTCCAGCGTCCCTCGCAAGCTGTGCCTCCCACCCCTAAACTCCTAGTAAGCAAACGCTTTCCTCCACTCGGAGCTTTCAAAGGACGTTCTGCACCACAAAACTGCTCCCGAGTCTTTCAAGTGCGGAGCCGCATGTGGGTGAAGGGCTTGACCAAGTTGTGATTGTTCTAAACCGCTGATAGGAACACAGGAAAGGGTCACAGATTAGTCTCTGTGAAGGGGTTACCCTAAAAGCTGAGCCTGATCCCGACCGATTCCCGGTCCGGAAGCTCTTCCTCCCCGCTGACCTGGAGGCAGTGTGTGGCGGATCACACTGCTGAATGGGCCCAGCCAGGGTGCAGATCTAGGATGCTGAGAGCCAGCCACCAGCGACTGCATCATCCAGTGCGGGCAGACAATGCCCGGTGTGTTCTGAAGCAGTCTGGCCTGGGGCCCTGGTGTCCCTGGGTTAACAAGTGGGTGTTTCTGATTAAAGGACTTTCTAGGCCATTGCCACCATGTTTCTCTATGGAGCAGATTACAAACGAACACAGGTTCTTGTGGGGGTGGTGGGGAGTGACAGCTAAGCATTGCCATCTTCAGTATGTGTGTGTGGAAGGGCTGGAGTTTCAACCCTGGGCCATCCGTGCTAGTCAGGTGCTCACCTACAGAACTGTGCTTTCATCCTGACATGTCTGTGTTTACCGTCTGGGTCTGCCTGGCATTCAGCTACTGGCATTCAAGCCACGTGGGCATTTTAAGAGAGACTAAGTCACTCCATGGCAGAGCCCCCAGCCCCTGGTCCCTGCCTGGCTTTATCTCTCTATTTACATAACAGGTGTCTTTCAGACCTAAATCTGGCCACGGAGTTGGAAATGTGTATCCTGGGCTGGTCTTCTTAGGAACCTTCAGCCTTCCCCCACCAAGCTCCTGTTCCAGGCTTATGTGGGATCTGAAATGTATTCCTCCCGTGCCACAGCCTCCTTGGTGATTTGTGGGCTGGCACCGTTTCCGATAAAGATGTCCTTGTTGTGTACTTGAGACTAGGAGTGGGTATAGTTGGATCTTGAGGAAATGCTCAACGACACAATTCATTATACAAAAGAAAAGACAAAAGAAAGGGGTGGGAGATTGAGGTCAAGACTCCTCTACAAATGTCCTCTCTCTAGTCAGAGCTTCCAAGGGAAAACTCAGCACGGCAGAACCCAGCTGTGACGTATAGCTCACTCAGAAAACCTCCCACCCCGACCCCAGCACTGCCCCATGAGTGAATCAAACAAGAGTGTTCTATGTAGATTCTTGCTCTATGTGGACTGCGAAGCTCCTCATGGGATGCATTCACTGCTTATTTGAATTCCATGGATCTAATACCTTTGCCCAGAGAGCTCCCTGAGCCAAAGAAAAAGGTGCGGGTTTCCAACATGAAGACAGGCTCCATGTGGACTACGAGTGATACACTAGCAAAGGCAGAGGAAGGGGCGTAAGGACAGTGGGCAAGGGAGCACCCAGCAGGTTTTGAGAGGACCTGTGCATGGCCAGTCTTCCTTTAGGATGAGCTGGGAAGCTTCGAATATCACTGATGGCAGCCACTATGGGGAAATTTGTTTCTCTTTTGAAAGTTCCAGAAGAAATTGCTCTGCCTTAGTGACCGGAACTGGGCCCAGCCTTTGGCCACTGACCCCAAGGTAACTAACAGAGGAGTGAGATGTCTCACTAACAGTTAAGAAGAGTTTATTTTTATTTCATGTCTGTGGATGTTTTGGTTGTGCCTTGTGTATACTAACTGCCTGCAGTGCCTCGGGAGGCCAGAGAAGGGAGTCAGATCCCCTGCAACTGTATTTCCAGAGAGCTGCTAACCCTTGTGTGGGTGCTGGGAAACCAACCTAGGTCCTCTACAGGAGCATCGAGCACTCTTAACTGCTGAGCCGTCACTTCAGCCCCAGTGACACAATTTGACACCGCTTTGGTGACGTGAAAGTCATAGGTAGTTGTTCTCTTTCTGTTAAAAACAAAACAAAACATGCAAAATGGAAGAAAGAGGGAAGATAGGAGAGAAAGAAGGAAGGAAGAGAGAAAAGGGGAAGGAGAAAAGAAAAAAGAAGAGAAGGAGGACGGGTCAGGAGTGGTGCCCCAGAAAGGGCCATACCTTTGAGGCCACCGTGGGTTTGGGCTAAATCTCAGGCTTTTGAAATTTGAACCCGCTGAGGGTCACACCTTTAAAACTCAGGTGCACTGTTAGGAACTGCCTGATTAGGTTTCATCATTGGTAAGCAAAGGAAAGAAATTAAGAAGGGTGGGTACTGGCTAGTAGCTGTTCAATGAGACAGTGAGTGGTGGGACGAATCCAACATTTCTGGGTGGGCAAAACAGGAATATAGTGTTAGGCTTAAGAAAGCTCT
Organism: Psammomys obesus; assembly: GCF_907164565.1. Lineage (NCBI taxonomy): Eukaryota > Metazoa > Chordata > Mammalia > Rodentia > Muridae > Psammomys > Psammomys obesus. The sequence continues at coordinate 4,240,948 of NW_026591450.1, read as the reverse complement.
CAGGCCCCTCATTTTTTACTTTTTGTTTTAATATCTCATTTAGATGAAATCACCAAAAGCTCAAATATTTACACTCTGAAGTCACCCGTGATCAAAGGGGGGATCTTTTATAGCAGCTGTCATTGTGGTCAAAGGAAACAGTGCGGTTTCTATGGAGCCTGTTACACCCAGTTATGAGTCTGATCTGAGCTCTTTTTGTTTTGTTTTGTTTTGTTTTGAAATCTAGGGTCTTGGGAGCTGGTTAGGTGGCTCCCTGGGTGAGGGCACCTGCCACCAAACCGGATGACCTAAGCTGAATCCCTGGACCCATACAATGGAGAGGACCAACTAACGCCTGTAAGCTTTCCCCTGACAGTCACACATGCCCCTACCTGCCCACTAAACAAACAAATACACAGGCTCAGATGTAGCCTCAGGCTTGCTATGCAGCCCAGGCTGACCCTGAACTCCTGACCCTGATGGAAATGGAGCCAATTTTGATAGAAAACTGAAGGCATGGGAATTCTGTTTGTTCACTGAAGCTTTTGTTCCTGCAGATGAGGAGTTGGCTCTCACCACAGATGAGCAGTGCTTTCTTTGACAACGTCTGTGTTTGCAGATCTGCTGGAGTGGCAGCAGTCATTTGCAAGTGGATTTATTTTTTGATCGAGTATCTAATGATGCAGTCCAAGCAGGTCTCAAGTTCATAACTCCCATGTGTGAGATTACAGTCACCATATGCAATTCTCAAGCACATTTTAATGCCAGCCTAGCTTTCTTGCTTATAGTCAGCATACTCTTGTTTTTAGCACAGTGGGAAAGGGGTAGTAGGAGCAGAATCATGGTCTGAATAGGGAATGTGTTGGATACCTGATCCCTGGCTGAGGAACTGTTTTGGGAAGTGATGGAAACTCTGGGAAATAGAGCCTTGCTTGGGAGCTTGGTCACGGAGGGGGGGGCACACCACTGAGGGTAACTTTTATTCCCTCAGTTCTCTGATGCTTGTCTGCCATGAGCTGAAGGACCTCATCACATGTTCCCAGTACAGTGAGAGCCCTGCCCAAGGACATGGGACCAAGCAGCCATGAACTGATTCTCCTGAAACTGTAAGAAAAAGTAATCTTTGCTGTTTGAAGCTGGTCTCTGAGATTTTTTGATCAAAGCAACACAGATAAGCAAGAAGACATAAGAAATGCAGAAAATTTGTTCCAGAATTAGGGTTACTACTGTGACTAAAATCTGACCATGTAGTTCTAAAGCCTTTGAAACTGGTTTGAAGGAGGAATTTGGCAGAGTATGGACTTGCAGCCCAGAGAATCCCCACAATTACCAGAAGAGTCAAACAGGCAATTCTGATAAAAATTCAGAAGACCAGAGTATTGACACAAATGTGGACAGTCAACATTATGTTGTGATGTTTCAGATGGGAATGAAGATTCCATTGGGAAACCCACTAGAAGCTATTCATGTTAGAATCGGGCAAAGAACTAGTCTCTATCTTGTCATTGTCCTAAGTCTTTGTGGCTCATGCTGTGAGCCCAGTACTTAGGAAATAGGAAGACTGTCACAAGTTCAAGACTACTCACAAGCCATGAGTTCAGAACTAGAGAGTAAGATCCTGTTGAAAGAAAACTAAAAGTCTGTGGTTTCTGAAGAGCTTACTGTCATTAAAAAGGAGCTAGATGTTTTTGCATTGGGACAATAAGAAAGATGTCTTAGGGGACATCTTAGGAACTGGTCAGACCTCATCCATGGAAAGCTCAAGAGTAGAAAAACGTAGTCGCTTTTGAAGCTTTTCCCTTGACAAGAGGGTGCCTCCTTATACTCTGTTTGCACAGGGATGCCACAGACATGATTTGTTAAGGAGTGATTTCACTGTGCACAGCCGCCAAGGCACTCCAAGTCCAGCGTAGCCATGCTCACTGAGAGAGGCCGTGTGGCCTGCGAATGAACGGGCCGCAGAGGTGGGGCTCCTTAAACCTGCCGGGGCGCTCATCACCTCAGCATGTTTCAGACATGGAGCTACAGGACTGAGTGTTTGTCCTGTTGGGGTTTGCTTTAATTTCATCCCCCTTGTCTACGCTTTTCCTTAGGACGTTGCACGTTGGAGGCATGTAACCTGCTTCTTAAATTCTACAGGTTTTACTCCTATATATATACACATATACATATATATGTATATGTATGTACATATATATGCGTATACATATATATGTATATGTATATATATATGTGTATGTGTGTGTGTTCACAGTATAGTGATGCCCACTGAAATCTCAACATTCAGGAGACTGAGGCAAAAGTTTTGCTTTAAGTTCAAGATTAACCTGGTCTATAAAGCAGGCCAGCCAGGGTTACATCATGAGACTCTACCTCAAATGAATGGTTACAAGACAAATAAGTAAAATACATACTGTTTACTTCAATAAAATGTAATGAAACATGTAAATTTTACACAAAATCTTGCAAAAAGCTGAAAGGGAAAAACTAATTCCTAACTCAGTAATAGCCTTATTCTGATACCAAGGACACAAAGACCTTGCCAAAAGCACACAAAACAAAACAAAATTAAAAAACCCAACAAAGAAACAAGCAAGCAAGCAAACAACAACAAAACCAAAAAACCTTCAGAACAATATCCCTCATGAATATAGATACAAAAATGCAACTAAACTTTAGTCAATCAAATTCAAAGCTCTGTGGAAAAGATACGGGATGACAAAAATGGAATACACGCTCAAGTTAACATTAAAAAGAAAAAAATCAGATGACGTGGTGACACGCACCTTCCCAGTACTCAGTAGGCAGAAGCAAGAGGACCTCTGTGAGTTCAAGGCCAGTCTAGTCTATTTAGTGAGTTTCCAAGCAGCCAGGGCTACACAGTGACACCCTGTTCCCTCCACAAACAGGTACATTTATGTATTTACTTATGTTATTGAAATATATCCGCTTTTATTTCCTGTGTCTATGTGGGTGCCTGCGTGTGTTATGTGTACCTTGTTTGTGCCTGGTGCCCTCAAAGACTGGAGGAGGGTGTCACATCTCCTGGAATCACACGAGAAGCTGCCATGTGGGTGCTGGGGTCCTCTGCCAAAATGGCAAGTGCCCTTTACCACTGAGCTATCTCTCTACCCGCCTCCAGTAAATACATGAACAAATCAGCGAATGTCAGCCACGTGAAAAAGAATAATTTCGCATCTTTACCTCGACTCACATTAAAAAATGAATCAAAGACTGAATTAAGATCTAAGGATAAAATAGTATTGGAAGAATATATACACCCAAATATTGACCTTGGGTTTGGTAATGATTTAAAAAAAAAAATAAATCAGGCAGTGGTGTATGCCTTTAACCCCAGTACTTGGGAGGCAAAGGCAGGTGGATCTCTATGAGTTTGAGGCTAGCCTGGTCTACAGAGCAAGTTCAAGGACAGCCAAGGTTACATAGAGAAACCTAATTAATGAATTCATTTTTATGTGTGTGAGTGTTCTGTCTGCATGTATGTCTGTGCACTGTATTTATGCCTGGTGTCCAGGGAGGTCAGAAAAGGACATTGGATCCCCTGGGACTGACATTATAAATGGTTGTGAGCTGCTATGTGGGTGCTAGGAATTAAACCATTTTCTGGAAGAGCAGCCAGTACCCTTAACCTCAGAGCCACCTACCCAGCCCTTTGGTAATGATTTCTTAAGTGGGATACTAAAAATATAAGCAACAAACAAAGAGATAAGCTGGACTTTTTTCAAAATTAAAAACTCTATTGCCAGTGCTGGAGAGATGGCTCAGAGGTTAAGAGCACTTGCTGCTCTTCCAGAGAACCTGGGTTCAATTCCCAGCACCCACATGGCAGCTCATTACTGCCTCTAATTCCAGTTTCAGGGGATCCAACACCTTCACACAGACATACGTGCAGACAAAACATGAATGCACCTGAAATAAAATAATTAAAAAAACTAAATAAAGCAAAACTCTATTGCCTCTAAACACCCTATACAGAGATTGGGAAGCCAGCTCATGGAGTGTGGGAAAATGGTACATTTTAAATTTGATAAAGACCTGTCCTGTAAAATATGCAAAGAATTCTTAAAATATTGAATAATGAATGAAGAAACAACCTGATTTATATAAAAAGACAAGCGACTTGAATAGAGACTGTCCAAAGAGATTGGCCAATGGACACATGAAAAAAAAAATAACTCATTATACATTAGAGAAATTAAAATCAAAGCTCTAATGAGTTAACACTGAACATCCACCAAGATGAAGAAGAAGAAGAAGGAGAAGGAGGAGGAGGAGAGAAGGAGAAGGAGAAGAAGGAAGGAAGAGGAGAAGAAGGAAGGAAGAGGAGGAGGAGGAGAAGGAGGAGAAGGAGAAGAAGGAAGGAAGAGGAGAAGAAGGAAGGAAGAGAAGGAGGAGGAGGAGGAGAAGTAGGAGGAGGAGGAGGAGGAGGAGGAGGAGGAGGAGGAGGAGGCGGCTTCTTTCTATTTTTCTCTTTTTTGAGTCAGAGTCTTTACCTTCCGGCTGTCTTTGAACTCACGGTGTAGAACAGAGTGGCCTTGAATTTAGAGGTCCTCTTACCGCTGTCTCTGGAATGCTGGGCTCAAAGTTGTGTGACACCAAACTAGCAAGTCCGTGCTTTACATTTTTTAAACATTTGTTTTGCATGTGTTTATGGGTGTATGTGTGGAGGTGTGCATGTATTCCAGTATGTATGTGGACAGGTCAGAGGACCATTTATGCACCTTCGTTCTCTTTAGGGACCATATAGGTCCCAAGGATAAAACTCAGGTCTTCAGGCTCAGTAGCCTGTGCTGAGCTAATTGGCATGAGTTTTTAATATAATAAAGAGGAAGCTTATGTTGTGACGTTCTTTTTTAAAAAAATTATTATTTTATGTGTATGGGGTTTTGCCTGCTTGTATGTCTGTGTACCACGTGTGTGCCTGATGTCTTCAGAGACCAGAAGAGGGTATCAGATCCCCTGGGACTGTAGTTAGAGCACATGGGAGCTGCCATGTGGGTGCTGGGAATCAAACCCACGGCAATTGCCAGAACATTCACTGCTCTTGCCCCCCCCTTCTTTGTTAGTATTAACTGAATTATTCAATAGTACACAATCCTTATTTTAAAAGACAATGTCAAGAGAAGAGACACAGGCACACAGACCCAGGCAGCTTTTGTTTTTCCAATTAACTCTGAAGCCTACCAGTTATAAACGTACCATGTCACTATATCTTTGCCTCTGAGTAAATTTGCATAGCCCTTTCATCATGAAGACAGTAATCACCTCCCCTTTTTGTGTCCGCTGCTGGGGTCAGAATCACCAGTGGGCTCATGTAACAAAGGGCAGTTTAAAGCTGCTGGGTTAATACAGTCGTTACTCAGGGAAAGGGGAGCCCCCTGGGAGCCTTGGGCTTTCTCACCTTGGTACACAGAAAGGATTACTTTCCTGGAGTTGTTAATTATCAGCCTGAAAGCCTAGAAGACTTCACAGGGATTCCTGAGAGCAGTCAAAAGGGGGAGAGAGGATGGGACAGAGGCAGCAGGGCTTGCACCCAGGTCTGCAGGAGTCGCTCTGGGTGTGCGCACACATGTGCCTTGTGCTCTTGTCGGTCAGTGCCACTAGCTGGCCTGCAGCGTGGAGCAGGAGCTGGGGATCATAGCTGGTGATGAGTTAAGCCGAAGAGAACAGTCTCCTTGCAAAACGACCCAGGCCATTCAAGCAATGACCTTTGGAGAGCATTCCTCTGGGCATGGCCCCTACCGTGAGGCTGCCCAGGAGAAAGGATGTGGCAATTTGCTACCCACGGTATTCTGAGGATGCGCCAGCTGCTCGACAGCTCTGTGCTGGCCCACGTCCACACCGCTTCCTGAAGCAGACCTCTGTGCCTCGCACATCCTGCTTCTATACCTCTTGACTAAGAACTGATTTATTTTAATTCGGAGCTCTGAAGTCTCCTGCTCAGTAAACAATCAGCCAGGTGGTTTTTTTTTTTTTTTTTTTTTTTTTTTTTTTTTTTTAAGGCTGATTGTGTACCTAAACTGTGACCACTCAAAAGGCAGGGAGTCTCCTGAATGCCCACATACTCGTTTCTTTCTTTCTTCTGCCTCTGTTTTCTTTCTTTTTTCAGTTTTTGTGGGGTTGCCCCTTCTTACCCTGTCAGTGTGTTTGGGGAAGGAAGCCTGGATTGTTGTTATCGGGGATTCAGTGTGAAAACAGCTGGCTCCTCATTAACACTGAATAATTGGGGGGTGGGGGCCGTCCCCAGTCCTCAGGACGGAATCTCAACTGCCCAACGTTGCTTTGTAAGACGGTATCTAAATGAACTGCCACCAGCAGAATCATGAAAAGGAATTATAAGAGACAGAAGATGAAAGCAACTCCTTCAGAAACAGGCATTGAAATGCTTATTTACTTCACAGAAAAGCCAACTACAAAGTGACCGGTGGAAAGATATTCTAGAAGGCTAGGCACTATAATGACTGTCAGCCCTTCCAGGGAATTAATTAGCTTGTCTATTCATTTAGTGGTTTTGGTTTCTCTGTGTTGCTCTGGCTGTCCTGGAACTCAATCTGCAGTCCTCAAACTCAGAGATCCGCCTGCCTCTGCCTCCCAAATGCTGGGATTAAAGGCCTGTGCATCACCACTGCCTGGCCACACCCAGTATCTTTAATACTTTTTCAAAAAAAGCGTTTTGAGGGCTCAGCAGTTGCGAGCTCATACTGCTCTCCCAGAGGAACCTAGTCCAGTTCCCAGCACCCCAGTAAGATGGTTCACAACTGCCTAGAACGCCAGCTCCGGAAGATCCGATGGCTCTGGTCTCTGTGGGCACAAATTTACTACGTGTGTGTGTGTGTGTGTGTGTGTGTGTGTGTGTATGTGTAGGCTTGCTGAGGTCAGAGAAGATGGATCTCTCTCTTTCTCTACTTTTAGCCTGGTTTTAGGAACTGAACTCCTCATCAGGTTTCTGTGGCAAATGCCTTTCCCTATGAAGGCATGCCATTGCTCTATGACAGCCAGCATTCTTACAGAGGGACAACACCAGGGTGTTGATTTAGGAAGACAGGTTGCTTGACTGTGCTTGCTTGTTCTTGAAGGAAAAATCTAAGATCGAGATGAACTTTTCTTTTTAAGTTATTGTTTTATTTTATGTGTTGGTGCTTTGCCTACATGTATGTCTGTGTACCACGGACTTCCCTGGTGCCCATGACAGGCAGAGAAGGGCATCAGATTCTCCTGGAACTGGAGTCACAGGAGGTTGTGAGCTGCTGTGTGGGTGCAGGGAATTGAACCTGGTTCCTCTGGAAGAATAGCCAGTGCTCTTCACCTCTGAGCCATCTCTCCAGCCCTTTCTCTTATTTCTAAAGAGGTCTTTATCCTATTGCTTCCTTTGTTTGTTTGTGTTTGTTCTGTTTTTCAAGACAGGGTTCCTCTGTGTAGCCCTGGCTGTCCTGGGAGTAGCTCTGTAGACTACCCTGACCTCAAACTCATAGAAATCCACCCGCTTCTGCCCCTGAATGCTGGGGTTAAAGACGTGTGTGTCCACACCATGCAGTTAATATTGGTTAAAAAAAAATGTCATTGCATTTATTTAGTATTTGTGGGGCCCATGCTCGTGTGACCCGTCGTCCACACGTGGAAGTTGGAGGCAGCTGTCCTTCTGCATCGTGTCAGCAGGCTAGGTGACACTGTGCGCCGGCCCATCTTGCCAGCCCTGCTTTCTTACGGCTTTGGTCTCTATAGCTATTCTCTGTGGTCATTCCTATATACTAGCAGAGCGAGGAGAGCAGCCTCCTTGCAGGCGCCGCTCTGATAAACAGCACACCCAGGACAACCGCCAATGCTGACATTATCCAGCCTCTCGTTCACAATTAATAGATCCAAGTTCCGGGGAACAGTCTGGAGTTCACATAGCAAAATTCTATAAAATGTAGATTTTTTTTTTCCCCATGAAGTCCCTCTTTAGATTTAGATACATAGCACCCTCATCAAAGTCCTCCACCGCGATTATATTTGGTGCAGCTAGCACCTCCGTATTACCAGACGATGGTGTTCCTTAGGTCTTACTTGCTCTGTTCTTTTGCTTCCCACCTGTGGTGGTTTGAATAGACTCACGTGTTTGAGTGGTTGACTCATAGGAAGCGGCACTAGTAGGAGGGGTGGCCTTGCTGGAGGAGGTGTCACTGTGGGGGCGGTTTTGAGGTCTCCTATGCTCAAGCTACACTCACTGAGACACACAGTCTCCCTCTGCTGCCTGCAAACCAAGATGTAGGGCTCCCAGCTCTTTCCCCAGCACCGAGATCTGGTCACTGCCCATTGGATCTTCTGAAACTGGAGATATGGAGAATTGGGAGCTACCATGCAGGCACTAGCAACTGAACCTGGGTTCTCTGCAAGAGCAGCAAGTACCCTTAACCACAGAGCCATCTTTTATCTGTTTTTTGGGAGGCTGAGGGTCTCACTACATAACCTTGGCTGGCTTAGAACTCCCTATGTGTAGACCAGGCTGGCCTCCAACTCACACAGATCCACCTGTCTCTCCCTCCTGAATGCTGGAATTAAAGGTGTGTAGCCTCATGATATAGGCTCCCCAAAACTTGTCTACACTGGCCTCATAGAGACCACCTACGCCCTTAACTCACCATCTACATGAATCAGACCGCCGGGTAGCTGGGATTACTCTTGGCCTGTGCCAGTTGGCCTAGCTTAACTTTAGGAGATGATTTCATAGAGCTGTCCAAGTCAGTGGTGTTTTTCTCTCAACACCTTAAACTCTCCATTCCATCTCTTGTCTGGTACTCTTTGCACTTACCGGATCTGTAGCCTGACGTCTGACATTACTATGGGACGATTTCTTGGCGGTTATTGCCTCAAATGCCATTTCTGTCCTCCTTTCCCCGTCCCCTTCTCTGGCGTTTTCTGCCTAAGTATACTTTGCTTTGTTCTTGTGTCAGATAGTCAGATAGTCTAGTCTGCGTTTCCAGCCTGTCTGCCTCTTTCCTTCACTTGGATGTTTTCCCCAATCTCTTCACACCATGTCTTTCACCATTTGGGTGCCTTACCTTGTCCTGACATGGTAATGATGTACAGTCTGAGGGGAACCACAGTCACGGGGCCCTGAGTCAGTCTTGAAAAGGTGTGTGGCGAAGAGGCTTGTTCCAATAGCCAGTGTTGTCTTACCCCCTTGGTGCCCTGTCCCCTGGACTGTGACTTCATGGGAATTCCTCAAGTTATTTCTCTCTCTTATTTGGGATAAGATGGGTAAGGGGGTGAGGTGGGGTGTGGGAGGCTGGGCTATCCTTTCCCCCATGCATGAAGCTGAGGGGGGCAGAGACTCTCCCTTCCCCAGAAGGATGGATCTCCAGCACAGAGAAGCCACAAGACATGGTTTCTGCTGAGTGCAGGCCTAGTTTCAAAATGGTTCCCTTCCCTTTCCTCTTCCTGCTGCCAACACTGTCCCTCAGCGTTCAGTGTGCAGACCCAGGAGACTTCCTGGAGGTAAAATTTACAAAGAAATGGTGGTGTCCTAAGTTCCGCCTGGACAGTTTTCTCTGAGGTGCCTGGAATTTGGTGACAGTTCCGGTTTTCCCCTCCCCAGAACTGGTTTCTGCTTGTGGCCTTGCCTTCCCTCCCATAGTTGTGATTGTCTGTGTCTGGTTTTTGTCTTCTGTTTCTCTAATTTGGACTGTGTGTGTGTATGTAGGTGGAGCAGGGGTCCGGTCACATTTTTCCACATTTTTTTTTTGCTCCATTAGTAGATTTAGGACATGCTTTTTTGGCTTGTTCAGATTTTTATTTATTAGAAAGGCACAGTGGTGACTTCTCAGCTCCTGAAATGCAGGGAATCCTGGGAAACTGACTGTTAGAAGCACACAAGTATGAAGGGTTATGGTCAAGGCCCCTCAGCTCAGGCGGGGGGGGGGGAGTGGATACAAGCAGTGGGGGAAGGGCATATGGCTATACTCCCAGAGCTGGAGTTTCAGGCAATGGTGAGCCAAAGGTTGTGGGTTCTGGGAACCCAAACTGGTCCCGTGTGTTGTTCAGTCTCAGCTCCGTGGCAACAGGACAGATGAGGCCATAGCATCACAGAAACTCGTTTAAAAAAATTATAACATACTGACATCCAGCAATGGAACTCTGTGATATTATGAAATTCTAAATTTCCCACTTCCGAATACTGAGATTATACACTGTTTGCTTTACAATCAGTGTAAAGAAGGGCCCCATGTACTAAAAGCAAACAAACAAACAAACAAAAACCTTTTTTACATTTATTTATTGTGCATGCACGTGTTCGGTGTGTGTGTGTGTGTGTGTGTGTGTGTGTGTGTGCGCGCACCTGTACTCCCAAGCACCCAGACACATACACAATTAAAAAAAAATAAAAAAACAGAGTGGCTGGGAATGGTGCATAGCTTTAGGCCCAGCACTCAGGAGGCAGCGGCAAGCTGGTCTTTGTGAGTTTGAGGCCAGCTTCGTTTACAGCCCAGGTCAGCCAGCACTACGTAGTGCAACTTTGTCTTCACAACAGCAGCAAAATGACACTACTAATAAAAGTAGCATAAACAACGGCTGGAAAGTTTTGTGGAGAGGGCCCTTTGGCAGTTCCACATTCCCAATCAGCGTTTGTGGGAAAGCACACGCTTCAGCTACTGCGGCAACCAAAGCTCAAACGCGCGTGCTGTCCAGGGTGCCAGCCTGGACACCGGGTGCTGACTGGCACTTTCTAAGCACCCCCAACCTCAGTGCAAGGATCAGAGAGGGCTTGCAGGCTCATCATGGGGAGGGAGCTCCCCCACCCCCAGCATCCAGCGGAAGCGCAGACGCCATGGACTCACCACTTCTCCTCTTCCACCTGCACGCCCACCGACTGGAACTTGCTGCACGCCTTGTTCTCCACTGTTTTCTCAGGCTCTTCGGCATCGTCCACCTGAAGAAACCACCAAGCAAACAGAGTTGGTCCTCTTCCGCGCCTCAGACAGACGCACTTTCACCTCGGGCCTCTGGGAGGTGACAGGAGCGGTCTGCGAGTTCTAACCCCCCTGGTCCATATTTGTGCACTGTTTGCGTGCTCTCTGATTCTACTAACCTTCCCTGGGAACATTTTTTTTTTTTAATGTGTACGTGTGTGCACTAGAGTGTGTGTATGTTACCAAGTATGTGCAAGGGCCTGAGGAGGCCAGAAGAGGGTAACTGGTCCCCTGAAACTGTTGTCACAGGCAGTTGTGAGCCACTGAGTTGGTGCTAGAACTGAACCCACCCGAGTCCGCTGCAAGAGCAGCAGGCGCTCTTCACCACTGAGCCATCTTGCCAGCCCCGACTCTGCTGCATTTTAACAAAATACAGTTCTTATCTACTTCCAAAGCCGGAAGCATTCTGTGTATACCAGACACATGAATATCGAGGGGTAACTGTGTATGATTTCCTGTGAGCACCCTATTAGGAGGGAGTGTCACAGACAAGCGTGTTCCTGGAGGTTCTAAATTACCAGGGAAAACACTGAAAGGGCAATGGAGATGTAGCTCTCCGTTGGCTGGTTGCTTGCCGAGCAGGCGTGTAGCCCTGGACCGGTTCCTCAGCACCACATAAACCCAGTGTGGTGTTGCACGCCTGTAATCCACACCCGTAATCCCAGGATTTGGGATTTGGAGGTGGGAGGACCAGGAGTCTAATTTTATACAGCGAGTTGGAAGGCATTCTAGGCTACATGACAGCTTGTCTCACCCACACCCAACACACGCTACAGGAAAAAAAGATGGGCCGGACCGGGCAGCGGAGCGCACATCTCTGAGCCCAGCACTCAGGAGCAGAGGCGGGCAGGTCTCTGTGGGTTTGAGGCCAGCCTGGTGTACAGACTGAGTTCCAGAGCAGGCAGGGGCACACAGAGAAGCCAACTCTGTCTTAAAAAAAGGAAGAAAGAAAAAGAAAAAAGAGAAAAGGAGGACTGTCGAGGTGGCCCAACAGGTAAAAGCTCCTGCGACCTGACAACTGGAGTTCAATCCCCAGGACCCGAGTGCCAGAAAGAGAGAAACAGCTCTCACAGTCTGTCATCTGACTTGCACGAGCAGGCCACGACCGAAGTAAGCCTGCCACACACATGCACACAATAAATAAATTAGCGGTCCTGAAAATGTAGTAAAATGCAGCAAAGCAAAAAATCTAAAGCGGCCGCGTGTGGTGCCGCACACCTTTGATCCCAGCACTCAGGGAAGCAGAGGCAGACGGATTCCTGTGAGTTCAGGCCCAGCCTGCTCTACAGAGTGAGTCCAGGATAGCCAAGGCTACAAAGAAAAACCCTGTCTTGAAAAACCAAAAACAACAACAACAACAAACCCAAGCAAGCAAGCAAACAAACAAACAAATTAAAGCAAAGTATAGAATATTGTAAGGTGCATGCCAACAACAGGGCCCCCCCAAAAAAAAGAGAGAGAGAGAGAGAGAGAAATAAGTAAAACATATTTGCTAGAATATTGAGTATATTGATTCCCCCCCCCCCAAAAAAAAAGAACTGATTGGCTGTTGATCATCACTGGTGAGGAGTCTTGTTGTTACATATATTATTTAAATAAGTTTTGGGGACTAGAGAAAGGGCTCTGAGGTTAGGAGGACTTTCTCTTGCAGAGCATCCGCATGCTCACAACTGCCCGTCACTCCAGTTCCAAATGCCCTCCTTCTTACCTCTGCAGGCTCCTACACGCACACGGTACCCAGACACGCACTCAGGCGCAGCCACATAGACATACACACACACACAAGTAAACAAAATCTAAGCAGTGTTTTAAGTTTGGGGTGATAAAGACGCGTCACCTATCGAAGAAGTCTGAAGAAGGAACGGACTGAAAACCGAGGAAATGAAAGCACGCCAGCATTCCAGGGCCATCATTTAGTGCCACACAGAAAGGCAGGCGTTCGTTGTAACCACCGCCGTGAGGTGTGTGTAACCACGGTGACCTGCAGGGTGGAGCGGCAGTGAGCGCCTTCACGTAGCTGTGCCGCCACCACAAACGGCCACTGCACAAATGCCCGGCATCCCAAACAGAGACCTGTGTCCACCAGACAGCCGCCCTCACAGGAACATGGACTGTGTGTGTCTGTGGTGTGGGCTGGGGCCGGGTGCCTGCCACGTGTTCGCCTGGCGCTGGGAGGATAGCTTGCAGGAGCTGGTTGTCTCCTTCTGCCCTGGGTGCTGGACTTAGACTCAGCAGATCAGGCCTAGATCGGGAGCCTTCGCCCCCCACCCCCAGATAGCCATCTCCCAGGCCCGGAAGTTAGAGGTCTGAAGAAGCCATTCTTGGGTGAGCAAGACCCCTGCAAGTTCTTTTCTGGCCTGCACGTCTGTGCTCAGCATACATATTCCTCCACTCCTCTTGTCCACGCACGAAAAATGAAAAATGAAAAATCTCCATTCTCTCCTAGTGCTGGTAATGTAACCTCACCGTTTGCTCCACAAGCACAGGAGGATCCGACCCTTTGGTTGTGGGAGGGAACAGGGAGAGGTGGGCAGGGGCTCACACTAAATCTTGATTCCTCTTCGGTCATCTACTCCCAGGCTTCAGTGCGGCCCGCCCTTTGGGAGACCTGACCACTCGCATCTGGGGGCTACCAGAGGGCATCTGACTTCTCCGCGAGGGAAAGACTCATCATCCTGGCTTTCAGATGTGCCAAGAGTGGGTTCAGTGTGACCAGGGCTCACTGCCGTGTCAAGAAATGACCTTCCAACAGGCACCGGCAGAAGGCACCACAGACACAGAGGCATTTTCTCTGACAGGAGGAAATTTGCGTGAGGTCACCCCGATGGGTGTTCAAAAACAAAGTGGCTCAGTGGGGAACGGTACCTGCCGCCAAGCCTGATGACCTGACTTTCATACCCAGGACCCGCAAGGTTGAAGGAGAGAATCAAGTGATGAAAGCTGCCCTCTGACCTCTGTGTGTGTGTGTGTGTGTGTGTTGTTGCAAATGTGAGTGTGTGCTGTTGCAAGTGTGCATATGTGTGGAGTGTGTGTACACACACACACACACACACACACATACACACAATTAAAAAACCAAAGCAAGATGCCAAGGCAGGTCGATACCCAGGGGAGGTCTCCCCTTCTCCAAGAGGGGCACAAGGGGACGGGAGGAAAGGGAAAAGGGAGGGACTGAGAGGAAAGGAGGTAGTGGAACTTCCTTCTGGAATGTAAAGTAAATAAGTTAATTAATTAATGAAAAAAACAAAACAAACAAACAAAAGCAAAGCAGATTGGCTAGGTGTTATTTTAGGAAACTTCTGACATAATAAACGATGTCCCTGTGTGGAATAGGCTCCGGAGAAAGGAAGGAGGGCAGCCATCTGCGAAGAGCTGGCTACTGTAGTTTCATGAAACGCATGATTAAAGAGCCAACAGTGACCCCAAGACTGATCACATTCCTTCCTCGTGATGCTGGGGTCCGTCCTTGCTTCCCCCAAAGCCGTCCCTTTGCCCTTGGCCGCCCACGTCTGTGAACTGTGAGTTACAGTTTGTTCCCACGTGATACTTCAATAGGAATAGGATCGGGCATAAGGCCACCTGGTGATGACTGCAGCTCCTTTATAGACTTTTGTATCGTGTGTGTGTGTGTGTGTGTGTGTGTGTGTGTAGGTGAGTATTGTGTGTTTGAGTGTGTGTGTGTGAAGGTGAGTATTGTTGAGTGTGAGCGAGTATGAGTATTGTGTGTGTGTGAGTGTATGTGTATGAGTGTGTGTGTATGAAGGTGAGTATTGTTGAGTATGAGTGAGTGTGGGTATGAGTGTGTCTGTGAGTGTGGGCATGTGTGTGGAGGTGACATGACCTGTTTCAGGTGGGGGGGGTCTCCTTCTACCTCCTGGATTTGTAGCTTGATCGCACATTGCCAGCCTTGGCAGAAAGTACTTCTTCCCACTGAGCTACCTCCGCACTCTTTGGCATGGAAGACACCAAGAAAATAATGCCTTCTAGTCACAGCACACACCGAACTCCCTAGCAGCGTGCACAGGCCTGCGTGTGTCTGGGGCAGATGGCACCAGTGCTGAGGGGAGACGTGGGCCCAAGCCCCGCCCTAACCCAGAAGCCATCTCCAATGCACCATGCCTGCAAAGGAGAAATCTGTTTTCCAATGGAGTCTCTCTGGCTGTACAAGCCACACTCAATGGCAGGCCCCTGCCCGGCCCCCTGCCTGAGTGTTTTTTGTTGTTTTTTTTTTTTTTTCTTATCTTACAGATCTTTTACCTATATATTATATCTTCTGATTTTGTGTTTTGTATGGGAGCTTGGTATGTGCAAATGCATGTCTGCCTCTGTGTGTGTTTCTTTCTTCTTAAATATAATTTACTTAATTTTATTTTATGTGCATCAGTGTGAAGGTGTCAGATCCCTTGGAACTGGAGTTACAGACAGTTGTGAGCTGCCATGTGGGTGCTGGGAATTGAACCTTGGTCCTTTGAAAGAGCAGACACTCTTAACCACTGACTGAGTCATCTCTCCAGCCCCTCTGTGTGTTTCTTAGGCTTTTTCTTTAGCTCTTTTTTTTTTTAAATTTCCTTTTTGTTTGTTTTGTCCTATTCTGCTCTGTTTGCTTCTACTTTATTTATTTTATTTTTATGTGCCTATTTTCTAATGAGAGAGAGAGAGTGTGTGAGTGAGCGTGTGTGTGTGTGTGTGTGTGTGTGTGTGTGTGTGTATGTATTTGGGTGGGGAGGTGGGAAGGTATCTGGAAGAAGCTGGACAGTGGGAAACCATGATTAGAATACAACCTATGAAAAAACATTTTTTAATAAAATATGAGTTAGAGTCTGCCAGCCTGTATGTGCCAGGTGAGTGACTGAGAAGGCCAGAAGAGAGCACTGGATCCTCGTGAACTGGAGTTATAGATGGTTGTGAGTTACCAGCGGGGTGTGGAGAACAAACGCAGGTCTTCTGCAAGAACAGCAAGTGTGCTTAGCCACGATACAGCTCCTCGACTCTTTGAGACTCAACCTACCCCTGAGAGACTTGAGTGCATTTTGAGTTAGCATGCAAAGGAATCGCAGCTGCAATTGTTTGTTTTATTTTTATTTTTATTTTTTAGTATTTTGACTTGTTTTAAGAAAGGCATCTGCAGCTGAAACTGTCCTAAGATGGCCTCAAACTTGCAACCGTCCTTTGTATATTTGTGTGTGTTGAGGCAGAATAACAGGCTGGCTTTGAACTCACCAAGCTTTGCCTGCTTCTGTCTCCCGGTGCTGGGCTTAAAAGTCTGTGTCACCACGACTGGTGACACCACAGTGTTCAACCCTGCTCCGCCCCCTGTCCCACACCTTCCCTTTAGCCACTAAGAGCTTCAGATAAAGCATCTCTGTGATTTTGGTCACGTGGAGCAAGGTCAAGAAAAGAGCCAGCACCACTAACGTGAAAATCTCATCCTACACACGGCTCTCTCATTCCCCGCGGCAAAGTGGCGACGTGGGGAAGAAACAGGGAGAGGCGTTTCTTGCCAGCGTCGGGGTGGCATTTCAAGGGCACGGGGAGCGGTTACCTGGATCCCGATAGAGAGGCATCGGTTCTTCTTGAAGTCTTTCTTCCTGTCCTCGGTGGTGACAGTGGCTATGGTCGTGGTGGTGGTGACAGCCGCGGCATTATTGCCCATGTGCTGACTCGCGGGGCCGTGGATCTGGGCGTTGGCCGCCTCGATGGCAGCCGTGAGGGCCTTCATACTGTCCAGACTTTCGGTGGAGTTGCTGAGGCCAGACTGGCTGATCATGTCTCCGCGCTGGCCCTGTCCGTCCATGTATGCGTCCTGCGCAGACTCAGTGCTACTCTGGGCTGTGATAGAAATGAAAGGTTTCGTGGTGGTTCTGGGTGGGACTGGAGGTGGCGTCTTCTTATATGTGGTAATGCAAGATGACACTGGAAGACAGCGAGAACAAAGACGCTGTGATTTCCGCGCGGGGGGCTTTTTAAGCTTCTGATAGTGTCAGTGACAGCCGCTGGGAGCCAGGGCCCACGGAACACTCACCCTCACACATGGAACGCGGAGTCCATGAGTGAGGTCGGGGGTGGGGGGAGGAGTCACACGCGCCCACAGAAGCGAGCAGGAGAGACTGGAATCACCCACCTCTGAAATGGAGGCTCTAAAGCATCATGACCCACGGGATGGGTCGGCTGCCTGCAGAAACTGGCTCAGGAAGCAAGGGAGAAGGCGAGAGGAGGCCCTGCCTTCCGGGGTGGGGGTCGGGGCACAGTAAATACAGCCGGCGCCAAAGGACGAATTTGGTGGCTGACGGTGAAAAGAGAGGTTTGGAGCATGTGCGCTCTGATCCTAGTACTCGTGACACGCTTGGGCCAGGACAGCCACCTTAGCTTTCCCGGATTATTCACGTCCAGGCTAGGCTCCTCCCGGCCTCTCTGTACCTCCCTTTCATCCGCTGTGCCTTCCATGTTTTCCTACCCACCTGCCTTCCGTTCCCTGGCCCTCCCACCCTTGTTTTCCTTTTAGTGTAGGTGCTCACTGTATCCAGTTTTGTTCAGAAGCTTTGCCAGGTGTAACTGCTCACTGAAAGGATGACCCCACCCTCTCCACATACACACATCCACACACACAAACTATACACTCCTTTACATCTCAGAGCATTTGTCTGGTCCCTATCATACCATCCTTGAAGAGCCACCCTAAGCCTTCTGTTGGGGAGCTCTCACCAAGCCAAGCGTCTAAATGCGGTCACCCGAGGCCGACATTTGTCTGGGTTCTCTCGGAGGCTCCGGCCCCTCTCCAACCATCCGGCCACAGTTCTGGGCATCCTGGAGAGCAGTGCCTGCCTCTCAGCTCAGGAGTGCCATTCAGAAAAAGGAAGATAAAGAACCATTTCCAAGCAGGACCTTCTGCCGGGGAAGCACTGGCCCTGTGTGGGCTCTGATCTCTGTTCCCACCACTTCTCCATCCTCTTCCTGCCCCATGTGTGCATGCGCATACACTCGGCTGGCACCTCAGTGGTTACAGCAAACCCACGAGACTCCACCATCTCGCCTTGGGTCCTACCTGCCTCTTGGACCGCCTCACTCTGTAAACTACACGCTCCTGTATTGACCAGGCTTCTCTAAGGCCACTAAAAAAGTCGTATGGTGACTCCTAAACAAGAGGGTCCTTCCCCTCCTGCGGCCCTGCTCTCCGCTGCTCTGTGATTTGGGATGATTTCCTTAACCATGAACAAAAGAGTAACAGCAACGCTGGCATTGTTCTTGCTAGGGATTGTCTGAGAACCAAAGGAAGGGATCCTGCACTGTCTCGTCACACCACCGCTCCGGCAGGAGGGCAGTGCGAGCTCACACTGTAATGAGGTCGCCAAGGTTACGTAGTCCAGTGATCAGCAAATACTACCTATGCAACCTCCCACATGTGATTCTCGCCGGATCCCCTTAAAACCTCAACAGCGAGTAGTAAGCAATTCCATTCAACTTCCGTTTCCATTTTGTTTTGTTTTACTACTGCTTCTGAGAAATAAGTCCACTAGCAGAAGATTCCACTGGAAGAAGTCCCTTGTGCCTTCAGGGGCAGGGGGAGCTCCTACTCAGACTCAGGCTCAGGCTCAATCCACTGGCTCGAAGCCTCCCATTAGGTCATGGAGGGGAATATTAATTCAGAGCCTGGCTGCCCTGGCAAGAGGTCACATCCAAAGACCTGGGTCTGTGTGATCTGGGTGGAACACAGACATGCCTTTAATTCAGGAGACAGAGGCCTGCAGATCTGAGTTCAAGATCAGCCTGGTACAGAGCAAGTTTCAGGTAAAGAAAAGCTTAGGTCCAGGTGTGGTGGTACATGTTTTTATTCCCAAACTATGGAGATAAAGATAGTTTGTAGAAGGAAGCACCCGTGTTTGAAAGTGATGTCTAATTGAGTGGCAGAAACAGTGACAAATCAAAGGAAGATTTGACAGAATAGGATATGCCCAACTTTCAGGAGAAGAGAGAGGAAAGGGAAGCTACTTAAGGGTCAATGCAGAGAGAGAGAGAAAGAGAGAGGGAGGGAGAGAGAGAGAAGAGGAGACAGTTTTTACCGGGACAGTAATAGAGAGGCAGATTGCAGAGAAAGAGAGAGAGAGAGAACTCAAGTGAAGACAGAATGAGCCAAAGAATGAGAAGGAGCCAGAGGATTAGAGCAGACTGCTAGAGTTAGTTTGAGGCCAAGCAGAGCGATTCAGAGGCAGAGAGAAAGGCCAGATTGAATAAGTCAGCTAGGAGAGGAGTTTGAGCCAGAACAGCTGAGTTGGACCAGCCAGCCCAGAGCTCAGAAAGAACTAGAAAGGGTGATCTTATTAAAGCAGTAAGTCTCAGAGGCTGAAAACATTCTAGGTCTAGGTTAGATTGTACAGAGGCTGGAGGCTTCCAGGACTAGGCCTAGGTTAGCAGAAGGAGACAGTAAGCCTCAGAGACAACTGAAACAGGCGAATAAAAGTTCCTTTTACATGTAAACCTGGAGGGGACTGATGAGCTGTCCCAGCCTAGGTGTTTGATGTACTTGTAACCTTGCTGCTTTCTGCCTCTTGGAGGTAAATGTGCCAGCTGAGTTTGTGATGCCACTGTCTCCGTCATCCACCTTGAACCCAGAGAGTCAGTCATCTTGACGCCAGAGAGGTTCAAGAAGGGAGAGGACCTTAATTAGAATAGCCACTTCCACCTGAACCCAATGACTTCTAAAATTACAAGTCTTTATAATGTGAAATCATTATTTCACTCAAAAATCTCAGGACATTCAGTCCATTTACTTTACAAAGAAACTAAGCGGCACACTCCAGCACACAGTGTCTGCTCTTCTGGGTTATTAATTTGCTGCTTTCTCTGAGCTCTTCCTGCTTTCTCCTTGTATGCCAATAATCAAACTGTTGGCATGCCTAGATGGGTTTGATTCCAGAAACTAATAAGTGTTCTCTAAGAACAAAAAACCCTAAATCAGTGCAGAGGGAAAAATAATTTCACTTTCTATAATATATGGAAAAAGTCCAGCCACGGTTAAAGCCCAGTATTTCCAGTGCCGTGGCCATGCCTGCCTCTTGCAAGGAACACACACTTGCCAGGCCAGCTGCAATTTTTCTTGTGGCCTACACTGGGGGCATGCTGCTGCAGCTCCTACACTTGCAGGTGATCAGAATTTGAGATTGTCCTACTTCAAGGAAGAGGGTCCGGAGCATTGCTGGGGCTTGCTGGCTTCCCACCTACTTCATGTTCAGGGAGAGACCTTGTCTCAAGGGAATCAAAGTTATGGAGCAGGACAGCCATTGCCCTCCTCCGGCCTCTGTGTGTACAGGTACTTTGTACCTACAGACACATTTGTGCATACAACAGAGAGAGAGAGAAAGACAGACAGAGACAGAGAATCAAATCAAGACTTTACACACAGCAAGTTCCTATCATTTTAGCCAACCTTTTAACACTGTTTCTTTCTTTTGCAACATCTCTCTCATGTGCTCAGAATGGCCTTGGTCTTTCTAGGCAGCTGGCCTTGAACTTTTGATCCTTCTGCTCCAGTGTGCTGCTAGCCCTGGTGTGGACTCCCATAAAACCCACCAATCTACCTAGCCAGGGTCAGTCATTCAAAACCAGACGTGATGACACATATTCTCAGCATTAGCAAGGTGAAGGCAGGAGGATTGTAAGCCCAGAATTTGCCTAAATAGTGAGTCTGAACCAGGTTGAGCTGTGTGGAACGCTGTCTCAAAATAAGCAAAATGAGCAAACAAGCAAAAGCCCCAAACTGAAACAAATAAAAAGACCCACCAAGGTCAGCCGCACAGTAGTCAATGAGCCGTTTCGTACGTAAACACGTTGTCTTATGGGAGTTTTATTGCTGGTGTTGCTGTGGTGTTAGATCTTTGAACCCAGGGCCATGAGCTTGCTAACCCGGTGTTTTGCCGCTGAGCCCCCAGCCTGCTTCTGCACTGAAGTTGTCATTAAGCATGCCCTAACTTGTTCAGCCTAAAACCACACGGGAAGGAGAGAACCAGGTCTTGCAAGTTGTCCTCTAATCTTCCCATGCACACCACGGAGTGCACGCGAGATCACACGTGTGCATGCGAAACAAACGGATGAAAGAAACTGAAGAGAACAGCAGCTAACACGGTCTCTGAAGAGGCCCAACTGTAGAGACAGCAGCTGCCAAGCCTTACAACCTGTGTTTAATCCCCAGGACCCACATGGTAGAAGGTGAGATCGGACTCCCAGAAGTTGTCATTCGAACCATGGCATGCATGTGGCCATACACATACACACACATATATGCAAAATACATAAATAAACAACACATGCAATATTAATTGAAAGCAGAACAGCAACAGTCAGGTTTGGTTAATCCCAGAACAACAACAACAAAAATCTACAAACTGTAATCATGGGTTGTTCATATATGAAGCATAAGGACCTCATTCGGTAGTGAGGGCTCAGTTCCTCGGAGTGTACAAGCACACATCTTTTCTTTCTTTTCAAAGATTTATTTAATTTTATGTGTATAATTTTTGCCTCTGTGTATGTCCGCACGCCACATGCATGCCTGGTGCCTGAGAAGATCGGAAAAGCACACCAGATTTCCCGCATCTGGAGTTAGGATGTTTGTAACTCACCATGTGGGTGCTGGGAAGCCAGCTTAGGTTCTCTGCAAGTACTCTAAACCGCTGACCTGTCTCTCCATCTCTGTGAGTTTGAGGACAGCCTGGTCTACAGGCCAAGTTCCAGGATAGCCAGGGCTACACAGAGAAACCCTGTCTCAAACGACAACAAGACATAGGCTCACCATGATGCCTTGGTTGGTCTAGAAAACTCAAGTAAGGCTTCAGTCCCCCAAGAAACCAGGGCTACAAAGTTCATGCATCTCTTGGGAGCCATTTCAAACTTACACAATCACTAAACTACTAAGGAGCTCCTGCAAGGTGCAGAAGTGTGGACAAATCTCTCTCAGCACTGGGGTGTGTCAGAGAAGTGGTTTTGTGGTGGTGTCCTGAGGATATATAAAAATATTTTGAGTTAAATAAAGGCGGGGGGGAGGCCAGGAGTAGCAGCCAATTCCTTTTATCCAGCACTCAGGAGGCAGAGGAAGGTGGATCTCTGTGAGTTGGAGGCCAGGCTGTTCTATGTAACAAGTTCCAGGATAGCCAGGGCTACCCAGAAACCCTAGTGTCTCAAAAAGGTCTACCTTCAATCCTCAGATAGACAGACAGACATACAGATAGATAGATGATAAATAAAAATTAAAAAAAAAGACAAATTACCCAAGCATACATAAATTAAAAAAAAAAAAAAAAAAAAAAAAAAAACAGAACGTTACAGAAGCTCTGCCCGAGGGAGTCCACACGGAAAAGTTACTGCCCTGTTTCAAAAATATTTACAGCCTCCGCGTTTCCAGGCCACCTAGAGAGATCGCGGTGGCTTGCGGTGAGAGCCAGGAACGCTGGCTAGCCAGCCCAGCTCTGCGAGGTACACAGCACTGCACAGTAGTCTCTCCCTGTTAGCTCTGGCGCTAGGGAAGCAGGCGTGCGAGAATGACTTCCACTCACGGCATCTTCCTCGGAAAACACTTCCCTGTCACTGAAGGAAAAAAAAGAAGAGGAGGCGGCTTTGAGCCCGCCGGGAGGGAGTGGCTGGCAATAACTCTTGCAGTCATCTACACCCGCGCCAGTTGGTGCTTACGGGGATCCCAGACACTTCCTAATGCCAGACAAATGCCCCAAGCCTCGGCATGTCTGGCTCGGAGATCTATTCAACTGATAGGCCCCGCCTGGAGGGAGAGCCCCAGTACCCGGGCTAATCAAACAAAACATTGTTCTCAGAAGGCAGGAAGAAAGGAGAGGCTTGTCTCTGGCAGGAAGAAAGGAAAGGCTTGGGATTTATCGGATATATATGTCATAGATATGTATATGCATATATATATACAGTCCCCAACTAAAAGTTTGCTACAGAACTTGGGCTTCCAGAGGCGAGGCTGTTTTGCACAGAGCGTGCGCTGTATAAAAGTTTCGGGAGGGGAGGAATCAGAACACTTAAGAGCCATTACTAAAAAGAGAAGGGGGGGGGGCGGCAGACACTTGATGCCTGGAAATGATGTAAGACGCAGCCACTCTTCTCTTAGACCTGCAACCAAACCGATGCGGCAGCTCTCCAAAACGCCAGCCCCGGCGCTGGGCAAAGCTTGAGACCCACCAGGCCTGAGGAGAGCCCTTGTCAGCCACATTTTCCCCCGAGCACTCCCGGGAACCTGGCAACAGGTAGCGTGGCAACCTCTGCCTGCTCAAACGGCGAGTGGGATAATTTCAGGGAGCGAACGCATTGTTTTCTTGCCAGCTGCATCTCTCCCGCCGCCGCCCCCACACCCAGCCTCCTCCCTCCCAACTCCAAAGTCTGGGAAAACAAAGTCAAGCGCTGCGGCTGCCCTGCTCTTGGGCGTCCCCTGGTCGCCAAGATCGGGACAGCGCGTACGTGCTCGGGTCTCAGGCCCCAATTCCTGCTGGTAAGTGGCGTGGTGGAAGTCGGGGGGGGGGGGTTGGCCCTGAGGACTTGTCTACCGTAACGAGCTGGAATCCATCCAGGATGCCTTCGTTTCCGTTGTTGCTGTTCTCGAGATGGGGTGTCTCTGGTGATGTCCTGCCTGCTCTGGTAATCGCCCTGTAGAGCAGGCTGGCCACGGATCTATCGCCCCTGCCTCCCAAGTGCTGGGATTAAAGGTGTGCGCCATCACACCCAGCTCCAAAACATCATTTTTATTTAAGCACATTAGCAATTTTTCCACTTATATGCCGGAACTGGAATCAGGGAGGGCAAACCCTGGGCATGGGTGTCTGAGTAAGCCTGGCAGGTGGCTCGGGCCTGTGATTGCTTCCTCCAGAGGCTGCTGTGGGGAAATCAGGGTTCGAGAACAGCCTGGGCTCCTTTGTCAGACTTGAAGAAGCATCGACAAAACGGGATTTCTGCTGGGCCTCCCCCCCCCCCCCCCGGTCTCTCTTAACGCGGACTTTGCATACAAACACCCCTGGGCCGGCAGCCTTCCTAATCAGCCCTGCTGAGTTCCTAGCTGCAAGGATTACTGGAGATTTCCACAGGGCCCAACCAGCTTCCCAGACTGAAGCCACACCCAGGCAAATGCCAGCGGCGGTGTTTTCAGGCTGTCTGTCTGAGCCTCTTAGAGACTGCCCCGCCCCCTTCCCCTTGGGCAGGAGTCGAGGCCGAGTCAAGAGCTGCCCTCAGCCCACAGGACCTGGCGCTCCAGTTCGGCATCTGGCAACGGTACCAGGAAACTGAGAGGTTCAGATCAAAGTAACTGTTCTTTTCAGAAACTTTCATTAATTAACTAAGGTAGAGGACGCCGAATGATTCAGGGAGAGGAGGCGTGTCTTCATCAGGCCCAGGTCCAGGGGTTAAGGGCTGAGCCCTGTACCTCAGACATTAACGGAGGTTGACAAGCAATTAAATAATACTGGAAGCTGAAAGTTATCATATGTGAAAAGAGTCCATGCCTGCAACCAGGAGATGTTTGAGTAGTGTTTTGCCCAGACCATTTCAGGTCAAGGAGCGGGGGTCTGGGTAGGCATGGCTGGGTCACTGGCTTGTGTGAATCAACCACACAGCCCTCTCAGAGCCAGGGCACCTGTGCTGGCATCGGGACAGCTCGGCCTTCGGGATTACTAACTTCCAGGGCGGTGAGAATTGCTCCCAGTTGGGAATTTGATCTAGAGTTCACACTTGATTTTCCCGGCTTTGCTAACAGGTGCTGTTGAGTCATCGGCACACACAGATGACTGCAGCTCCTTTGTTCCATGACTGTGTGGAGTGATTTCTACCACTGACTCAGAGACATCGTTTCCTCTTAGACTCAGGGGATTGGTTCTCCTTCTTCTCCTTCCTCTCCTTCTTCTCCTTCCTCTCCTCCTTCTTCCTCTCCTTCTTCTTCTTCTATTTGTAATCTTGTGTGTTTCAAAATATGCCCCAGCCTGCCTACAGGTCTTCCTGAGTTGAATGGACTGTTTACAGAAAGGGAAGGTTTAGGGCCCAAGGTCAAGGTGACAGAATTATATAAGGTTTCCTGTTTGGGCAGCTGGTCTACCCTCATTTAGGGCGGACAGATGAAAGGCGTACGCCAGTTGGGGGTGGTGGCATATGCCTATAACACAGCATTCAGGAATGTCAGAAGTTCAAGGTCATGCCATCCATAGCTGTGTAGAAAATTCAAAACAACCAAGAGATTTTTGTGGAAATGACGCCAGGAACAAGGAAAGAGATCACTGTTTGATGCTCTCCTCTGCCAGCTTTCATTTCTCTTCAGATGCTGCCTCTCAGCCATTTGGCTAACCCTCTTGTTGGAGGTTGGTCTCAAAGCTAGTTACTGGCCCTCAAGATCTAGTTACTGTCCTGCTGGATACACCCATCCCTGTTTAAGTATACCTGCCTAAAACATACCTGATTGGGTCATTAAATGGCCTATACCTGGGTAGGGCAGAATAGGGGACACATGGCTAAGGTTCCTGGGCTTGGAGAGGACAGAGAGAATCACGGGAGACACACAGAGAGGAAGAGTGGAAGAAGGAGGATTGACATGATGGCTTAGCCTGGAGAAGAAGGATCTGGGAGGAAGGACTCCAATAATGCCATGAAAAGGCCCAGATGAAGAATAAAAGCAAGTGTTTATAAGATTATGGATGGCAGATAGGACGGTTAAGGTGGTTGGCATTGGATGGGGGCTGGGAGATGGGTGGTGATGTGGTTCAGGCAGCATAGGTAGAAATGTCTGCCTGGCCCAAGGTAAATAAGGCAATTATAAAATCTAATAGGTGTCTGTGTCTTATTATTTGTGGTAAAGGGTTAGCAAATACAGCCATAATAATTTTGGGGCTAATAATAAAAAATTATATAGCCCAACACTCATTTATTTTATTTAAAAACGACACCCTATATTTCTATTAATTGAAAATCCTTTTTCAATTAATAGAAATTTTTAAAAAAATTCAATTTTTTTCAATTGGCCAGACAGAAGGTGAGAAGGGCACAGTCAGGCCACAGTAAACATTTGTTACATGAAGGAATAAACGAGAGTGGGAACAGACTTCCTGGAGAAAAAGGAAATGGGACGATCAGGAAAGAAGAGTCACCAGGGCAGAGGTAACATGACAGCAAAGCCATTCTTTGTGACCTTGGGTGTCAAAACCCAGCCCTCCCTTCCTGCAGTCTCCAGTTCAGCGGACCCAGCTCCCTCTGAATGAAGGTTCTGAAAGCGCAAACCCACCCACCCTGCACTGAACATGCAAAGACTTCTCTTTGCCTTCTCTGTGTACAGTATGACAACTATTTGCCTGGTGTACATCCACATGATCCTAGCATGCAGGAGGCTGAGGCAGGGGGATTGCAAATGGAAAGGCAGCCTGGGCTACAAGCTGAATACTTGTCTCAAAAAAAAAAAATATTAACATCTGCTTGTAAGCCCAGCACTTGGGAAGCAGAGGCAGGAGGATCTCAGTGAGTTTGAGGTTCTCCCAGTCTACACATCAAATTCCAGGCCATCCAGGGCTACAAAGTGAGACCCTGTCTTTATATATACATATATATATATATATTTATTTATGGGCCTATATTAGTTTGCTCAGCTTGTATAGGGCAGGTCCTGGACCATACCTCTGGAATCACAGAAATAAAAAACAATCTTTACAGAGCATTTGTATTATACATAATTTATGTTTCTGTTAGGCGTAATCTCCAAATGATTTATAGTGTGTGGCATGATATGCATAGATTATATGCAAATGCCATGCAAGTATCTGAGTAGCTGAATAGTCTGGTGAACACAAGGGGCAAGAGGGTGATCCAGAATACACCCTCCAAAGACATCAAAGGACCACCACCCTGTCTGCTGGCACCAGGGCCCACTTCTGTTGGCACGAGCCAAGCGCTGGCTCATGACTAGCCAACTTTTGCCACGGAGCTGGTATGTCAAACACCAGCGTCGTGAGCTTGAGGTGGCTGTTCAGCCACAGAGCGTGACCCTTGCACGTCTGAGGCCTGGAGTTCCATTCTCAGCATCATCAAAATGAGAATCATAGCTTCCGGGATCACCTGGGGTTTGTCCACCTAACACCCTTCATTGTCTCTGCTGGGTGTCACACTCAGAATACATCAGCTGGCTGCTGAGCGGCCCAGCATACTCAACATCCCATATCTGTGTGACTGCATTTTCTCCTGCTAATTTTTTATACTCATCATTTTTGGGCTTTTGTCCCCTGTAGCCTAGGCTAACCTAGAACTCAGTATGTACTTAAAGCTGACCTTGAACTCCTGATCCTCCAGCCTCAACTTTCTAAGCGTAAGGATTATACACATGCCACTGTATTTGCTTCCCCTTCTGAGAACCTTTGTTGTTTTTTCTTTATATTTGAAAAATATTTTTTATTTCATTTATTCATTTGGTAAGGTCTCATGTAGCTCAGGCTGGCCTGAGATTTGAGGATAACCTCGAACTTCTGATCTTCCTGCTTTCAC
This sequence comes from Psammomys obesus, assembly GCF_907164565.1. NCBI lineage: Eukaryota > Metazoa > Chordata > Mammalia > Rodentia > Muridae > Psammomys > Psammomys obesus. The sequence goes on along the minus strand of NW_026591450.1, from coordinate 4,213,493 downwards.
CTCCTAAGGAGTGGGGTTATAGGAATGGATCACCAAGCCTATTTTTTTTTTTCTCTTTTTGTTTTCACATAGTATTGAGGGCTGAAGGCACTGTTGTGAGCATAGTAGGCAGGCACTCTATCAACTTAGCTATATCTCTAGCCCCATTTGTAAATACCTTTTTTATGTTAGCATACATGGTTTGGGCTTTATCATGACATCTTTCCAAGAACCCTTCTCTACCTCATCTCAACAGAACCAGCTTGGAGTCCTGAGTACTAGGACAAACCTGAATGGAACCTCCAGATGGCTGCCTGCCGGGGTCTCATAAGCAGACCCCGGCCGGCATTTGCTTCAAGGTCATGAGGGGTGGTTGTAGAACCTCCCGTATTGGAGGAGAGAATCAAGCACATGCCATTCCTCTGTGCTGCACATCAGCAAGTGAGGGGCCTGCTTACAAATCAGGACGCTTCCCACCTGCGGGAGCCCAGGCCTGCTAACTCCTAACTGACAGTGAGGCTTCGCCATCCCTGTGCCTGGGCACCGAGAGCGGCCTGCGGACTGTAATCAGGAAGCCCGGTGCCTCTGCAAACAGGATTTGTGCTGAAGTGCGGAAGTCCCATCTGTTTGTGCAGGATCTGGAAGGGGGGACAGTGGGAAGTGACGCAACCGAGGACTGTGTAGGTGAGCCCTTGGCTACTCATCTCGCTCTTTCCTTCCTCCTAGAAACCCTCCTTTTGCAAAGGGAAAACTATCCAGGCTAGTCTGCATTGGCCTCCACGGTCCAGAAAGGACGCCAGTTCCTCAGCCGTACTCAGACAGCAAGAGCAGCCCTGATAATGACAGCCTCTGCTGTGCCCCTGACAGCTGAGGACACAAATGGGAGGAATTGTCCAGGTGGCCCTCAGGCCTCTCTCTGACCACATGACTGTGTGGGGTATCCCTCGAAGGCTGCCCTTAAACTGCCTCCCTCAGGCACACTCAGCGGTAGAGCACACATCTACCATTTGCAGGGATGTATCTCTAGCTTGGGAAAAACGGACAGGCAGAACAGGAACGCTTATCATTTGCCAAATTTTCAGTTAGAGAAAAGAAAAAAAAAAAAAGCCAACAACCTTACAATCCTTTTGAAGTCAAGATTAAAATGGGTATCGAGTTACTGCAACCTCTACCCTTATTCACTGAGTGTTAATGAACCCAAGGCTGGTCTCCTTTAGATTCCCAAAACAACTCCGCAGAGGAGGGTGTGGCCAGCAGATAAAAAAGAGGCCGAGAGGTCGCCTTGCCCCAGCTCTCCCAGGATAGGGAAATTTTCCCCGCCATCAAAGCCTACTTAGTTTTCAAAGACATGTCACTGTACCTGCTGGTCACAGTGGATGGGTGAACACTGGAGAGGTGGAGGCAGAGGACTCAGGGTTGGTTCAGGACTAACCTCAGTGACATTGTGAGTTAAAGTCCAGCCTGGGCTAGATGAGACACTGTCTCAAAGCAGCAACAAAAAGATTCTCCTCTGAATCCCTTTGAGAACAGTGCTGCCAGGAGCTCAGGTTGGAGACTCAGCCAACAGTTCCTGGAATGCTTGGTTTTGGGGACTGCCACAGCTGATATACAAGGCTCCAACACCTGATAGGAGCTGTGAAACTCCAGTGAAGTCATACCGTTCGTAGTTTTTCCTCAGGTCTAACAGTTTCCGGGTCAGACTTTTGAGTGATGACCCTCAGAATCAGAAGTGTGCTTGGAGGAGTTAAGGTCTCAGACCCACAATGCCAACTCCTCCGTTAGCAATCAGAGGTCCTGGGAGAGGGCATCCTCTCCCGGTACCCCTTTCTGTACTGGACCACCCATAAAGGCTAGTGGGTGTCCAGGGTTTTTATATTTTAGTTTTGTGTTGCTTATTCTGAGACAGTGTTTCACTGTGCATGATGTAGCCCAGGGTGGCCTAGAATGCCACTGTGTGGCCCAGGCTAGTCTTGAGTGAGAGAGATGTGCCTGCCTCTGTTTCCTGAGCGCTGGGATTAAAGGCATGAGCCACCACACCTCGTTTAAAAGTACAATTTCTGTTTGGCTTCGGGCATCCCTGGGTCCCTACCTGCTGCAGGGTGTGGCTGGCATACCCTGCCCTCTACCCCAAATTCTCTAGTCCAGGGGGTGGGGCTTCCAGGCTCCCAGAGGCCCTTCACTATATAACCCAGGCATTTTGGTCCCCCTCCACCCCTCTGCTCTACTCTCTGTCTCTCTCTCTTTCTTCTCTCCCTCCCTCCCTCCCTCTCCACCTGCGTGGTGGCCAAAAGCCACTCCCAACAAACCTGCAGTCATTTATGTATAACTTGCCGTTAGCTCATTCCTTTATTTCAGTTTCGGTTGGCCTAGAACTCCTGATCCCCCTGCCTCTGCTACTTCAGCATGCCCTGCCGCTGTGCAGTTAGGTTTGATAATGCTTCGTTGGTATAGTTCTGGGTGTCCGTTAGCTTACCAGCGCACAGTACATAGCACAGGAGATATACTTCTTTAGTTTTTATTGTCACGGTAGGAGTACCTCAAGCGTGCTTTACCTGTCTTCTTTCCACAGCTTGATGGTCTGGATTCCAAGTGGTACTGCACTCGGTGTCCAGAGAGATACACATTGTCTATTTACAAGATTTGCTGTCTGTCTGTACCCACAGGCCAACTTCACAGATCGCATAGTAAATAAAGCAGATTTCCTTTTTTAACAGACAGGAGGGCAGGTCCACGGGAGGTTCTGTTGGGGGACCATCCGGCTACAGTTTTTTTTGCAAACAAGCTTTTCAGTCGTTAGAGCTCTACACCAACAGACAGGGTCTGGAGACAGGGTCTTTAAACGCGTGGCTCTAGGCTCTCCTTTCGGCTCACCGAGATAATGGTCACAGCTTGAACTGCGGGATAAACTGAGGCGAGGTATACACAGCTCGTGGTCTAGCATGTGGGGATCCCCGCCCCCAGCACCGCCAAAACAAATCTTTCCAAACTGACGTGTGGGCGGACAGATTTATGTTGGTGAGCTAGCTGAGCTGCACAGGTGACTGATCAAACGCTCGACATTTTTATGACCCCAAACAAGCCCTGCATCCACTTCCTGGTGTGGATGATGTTCTTGTTTTTAAAATGAACCATAAAAACGAAGGGCAGTTAAATCGTGTGGGTTCCCCCCGCCCCCTTTCGGATTTCTATTATCGTAGGTTAGATTTTATTAAATAATAACTTTGGGCTGACAAGCCTGCTAACCTGCGTTCACTCCCTGGACCCTGCAGGGCAAGAGAGAAACAGCTCCGGGAAGTGGCCTCTCACCTCGGGGTCCCCCTTTCCAATAGCGAAATGGCCAGTCCGGAAGGCAACCGTGATTTCAAATCTCCCGGGCGCGCTAGAATACGCGGGTGCCGTAGCGCTGGGCCCTGGGACAGGCTCCACGCTGACTCTGCTCACTCCTGAAAACCGCCCAGTCACTGTGGCTTTGGTTCCGAGCGGAACCCGCAGGAGAAAAGATCTGGGACGGGGAATGCGGAAAAACCCGAGGCAAGTAAGGGCTCGTGCGGCGATGTCAACTAACTACCAACAAAAGCTGCGGGGAGAGGACCTTTTTGGTGGCCGCTGCGCCAAGTTTCAGTCCATCTGTGTGTGGCTGATAGCGTGGTCAGGCCCCCAGATAAAGGCCAGCCTTGTCACCCTGGGCGCCTGGCCGAGAGGCAATAAAGCCTTAGCTTTGCCTGCAGTAATTACAGCTCCAGAATTGCAGTCCTTGACCGCGAGGAACGTGGAGGGGGCGGGGGCGGGGGAAGAGAGAAGGGGGTTTAGGGCGCTTGTTTCTGTCCTTGGGTTCGAAAGAGGAAGCTGGCAAAACAAAGGGAAAGAAAGTGAGAAAAACAGCCCAGGGGCTAGGCTCCCTCGCTCGGGGTTAAGCAGTTTGCTCGTCTGCTGAGAATAATCCCAGCGACGTTAAGTAACGAGCGTTTCCCTTCCAAATGTAAAAAGCCGAGTCATTGGTTTGCTAAGCGGGGAAGGAAGTGCCCGGAGCCCCGACTGGCACATCTGTTGCTGTCCGCTCCACTCCGGCCGCTGGATAAGAAGTTTACGGAGAGCGAGAAATCGACTTTAAATCCCAGCTCTGTGAGGGAATTCCTCTCCGGAGGGATGAATGCCATCCACACAAAAGAGCCCCTGTTGACATCTCATTTACAATCTCCCCTGGGACACAGACAAGACCGGCTCAATAAACCCGGCTCAGAATCACCCATTGTTCAAAAAGCTTCCATTAGCAACAGGCTACTGTCACCCCAAGGCTTTGCAAAAGAAAAGGTTTGGTTGGAGGAAGCCTGGGACTGCGGAGGCTGTGAAAAGAGATGGAAAAAAATGTCCTTTTGAGCCTGGCTGTCCAAGAGTTCATGCAACGAAACCTAATGGTCCTAATGGTGTATATACACACATCTGCCCCCTAAGAAATGGCAGTCCCCTCTGGTGATTGTGAGGTCTAGATCTGTTGCCAGCTCCGTAGGGAAACTTCTGTCAACAGGATTCTGTCAACACACCCTGGTCACCTAACTTAAGTCTTCCCGGCCTTGGAAAGCCCTATCCCACCACAGCCAAGCACAGCTGAGTCTTCAATAGCCGGTGCTTCGTTCTGGGTAGTCCTCAAACCTACATCTGTTCTCAGAGTTCTTGGTCAGCTCCATCACTCTGACTCCTCTTAATAAAGCCTGAAAATTCCTGGAACTCTACAAAGCTGTTTTTTATTCCATTACCTTGAATTACAGAAGATATTTGGGTGTACCAAAAAAGGAGGTGAGATTTTTTTTTAAAAGAACCTCATTATCTTTATCTTCCTAGGAGATCTTCCCATTTAGCACGTCTAGCCCCAAACCTATGATGTTTGTGTACCCACTGTTCAAGCCACAACCCTGACTACTATCTCTCCGACCCGTCAGCCTCTTGGGTCATTCTGGAATCATTGTGTTCCACTTGCCCCTTTCTGGGTCTCTGGATCTTTCTATTTATTAATTCTTCTCTGGAGTGTCTCAGCCACTTCCTAGCTCAGGTTTCTCCAGGCTGTGATTTATTAATGAGTCATGAGATCAACGGAGGTGAGTCATGCAGTTTCACTATTCAGAAGGGAAAACATTTCAATAGAAATACCAGAGTGCCGCATGGTTAGAAGAAGTATTGTTGCATGAAGCATGTTTGTCCGGATCTGTGTACAAAGTAGGCAATGGGTCAAACGCTTTTATTTGTCAAAAGTGTTTGCTAGTTGGTTGTCTTGGGGGCCTTGTCCCTGAGTCCAAACTGTTGTACAGACAGCTGCAGTGAAAATGTGGAACGCACAGCCTGTCATTGTGGCTTACAAATGTTCCCCAGAGGAAGTTTCCCATCTGGGGCAGAGAAACTCCTGCTCCTCCAGTTGGTTAGCCCTCAGGCCTCAAGACCTGACCAGCTGTACTTTAGTTTTTGCGGGCAGTCAAGTTTGCCCTGGGATTCCTGCTGCTGAGACTTCCTACCCCTCCTTCTCCCTCCTATCCCCTCCAGTCCCTTCTGTTCCCTTCTGCCCCTTCTTCTCCCTCCTGTCCCCTCCTACTTTCTCCTATCCTCTCCGGTCCCCTCCTTTTCCCTCCTGCTCCCCTCCTGCCCCGTCCTGGTCCAATTATCAGCATAGTTTCAGCACTTGCTAGAAGACATCTGCACTGGCTTTCCAAACACCTCTCCTCCCAGGAGCTCTGTTCTTCTGGCCTGACCAGGCAATTACTATATTCTGTTGTCTTTCTAATTCCTTCTGAGTTTAGGTCGGCAAGTGGCCATGCCATTGGCGGATTTGTTACCTGGCGTGTTGCCAAGGTGACTGGTTTACCCTGCACTCCACCCTAAACTTGGGTTTTCTCTGTGGAGAGGACAACTGTATGCCTGAAGTTGCTCCTCAGGGGAGCTGGTCAAAGCCGGCCGGCCGGATCTACTATGCAGCCAGGGTCACTACAGAAAGCCTTCTGCAAACTCATGGCAATGGCTGGGGAGAGGGTGACCACAAAAGGAGCAGTAAGAGGCAGTACCCACGTTCCCCGAGAAGCACAACCTCCAGGCACCCCCAGAACAGACAGGGATGCTTTCTATGTTACTTGATCTTTCTCTCACTTGGCTGTAACCTCCCAACCCCCAATGACTGAAAAGTTGATTTTTCAGCACTCTCCTTCCTCCTCTTAGCTAAGGAAGAAAGACTTTTCTACTATACAACTGATGTGTAAGATAGTCATGGTGGCCGTAGGCTGAAGCAGGTCAGAACTGCCTCACAGCGGGGTGTCATGTGGGAGCATAACAGTAAACTCAAGACCACTCAGAACCAGCCAGGATCAACATGGAAGAGGTGACAGCTAATTGCCCTTTACGGCATCTCCATAACCGGCCTTGCAAAATTCCTGTAACCATCCTTTTGGCTCAAGATACACCCCGAAACTCCATATAAGGACAGAAAAGAGATGTAAACCCTATTCCAGGAATCCCTGCCCTGACCGGCATGATGTAACACATGAAATAATCTTCCCTCCTATCACAGGGTGTCTGGTTAGAAGCGGCCTCTGCTAAGTAGCATTGTCCTGTCCTTCAGCCCTTAGACTAGCATTGTCCTGTCTTTTAGCCCTCAGACTAACACTGTCCTAACCTTCAGCCTTCAGACTAACACTCCCTCCCACACTTTCAAAATTAATTTGTTTAGCTGGAATGCAGGGGCCAGGACTGGGGAAAGATACCGAAGGTTTTCTTTCAAGCTGGGTGTGGTAGCCCTTGAGAAGTGGGGACTGGAAGATCAGCAGTTCAAGACCAGTCTGGGCTACTATGTGGTGAATCTGAGGCCAGTCTGGGTCTCAAAGGACTGAAAGGTGAAGAGACCATCCCAAGCCCAAAGAGGTTTTTAGGAGCAGGAAATTAACACTGTGTAGGTTTTAATTAGTTGATTTAGGAATGCTGGGGATTAGATCCAGGCACCGGCTATGCTAGGCAAAAATTCTACAGATGGTGGCTAGTGAGGTGGCTGAGTGGGCAAAAGCACTTCTGTTGTTTGATCCTGGAACCCATGTTGCAATGAGACAACAAGGTCCAAAAGCTGTCTTCCGACCTCCACATATTCACTGTGCCACAGGGGCATTCCAGTAATAAACCATACAATAAAAATCAGAAAGTTCCAGTTGGCCTGGGACTCAAGACATCCTTGCCTCAGGCTCTCAAGTGTCAGGATTACAGGCCTCCATCACCGTGTTGGTCCTCTCTAGGTTTTGACTGCTCTGGTTGAAGGCCTAGGTTCATTCTGTACCAAAGGGAAAGGGAGAAACCCAAGAAACTGGGTGCCATTACCAAGGTTATAAAAGAATCCATAATTAACCAATACATCCAGGGTAATACCATAACCAATCAGTAAATAATATAATAACATTAATAAAGAATATAATTAATTCATAAAATTAAGGAAAAGATGGGCTCACCCCCCCCCCCCCCCATAAACCCAAATGGCAGCATCCATAATGGATTCCTACCTGGGCAAATCCAAGGTTTTTACAAAGACTATCTTGTGGTTATTTGTTAAGTGGAGAAATAATTGGATTTCCTTTTAGAGTTAAAAGTGAACAAACAGGTCATGGCTGACACTCCGTGCCAGTACTCCAGGCACTGAGACAAGGGGATTGCGAGTTTGAGGACTGCTTGGGTGATACAGCTAGTTCGAGGACAGCCTAGACTATGTAGCTAGATCCTATCTCACACATGAGAAAAAAAAATAAAGAAAAAAAGAAAGTAAAACAACAACAAAAAAATAAAGCTGAAAGGGAAAGATTAAGCAATTTTCTGCTTCCAGACACATTGTGTTGGCACAGCATCCCAAAGAGGCCAGAGTTGTTCAGTGCCCTTTTCAGGATGCAGGCTCCAGTGTCTGCACCAGTGGCCACACTGAGAGAAAGCTGTAACTTTGGCTCATGTGACCCTTCTCTCCTTCTCTCTTCCTTTACTACAGCAAAGAATCGTCTGTTGTCAGGGACAGACTATGTTATTTACTCGCCTTTGGGTTTAGATAAAACACACTAGAAAACAGAATTATCAACAAACAGAAATCCCTCCTTTTGGGCCTGTGCCCGCCATTCCTTTGAAAGCAGTCCTTGGCAAGGCCTCCTCCCCTCCTTTTGCTTGGCACTCTTTAAGTTTTAAATCTACACCCGAGTGACTAAGATGCTCACTGCTACAGAATCTTTAGATTTATAGGCCCCAAACCGTATGAAAACTGTCAGCAAACATGAGAATGTACTCCTTATGCTTTTTGCAGTTCTGTGCATAACTAGCACATGGATGTAAAGTTTTGTGGGGTGTGAGTCCCAGAAAAGTAATCTGATGAACTACAGAAGCAGCACCAAGGCTCAACATGCTGGCCAGGGAAGAGAAGGACGGGTATGGCCTGGAATATAGGTACATTCAGCCCAGCATTCCTTACTCCCTCCTTTCCCTCTTCACAAAAGCCCTTTGTGCTCTGAGGCCCCAAGATAGGCCTTTTAGGACGATAGTGCCTATGTCTTCTTCAGTCTAGATGGCTCTTTAATAAAAATCCATTTCATTAGCTTTCCTCCCTTTTCATGTGTGTGTGTGTGTGTGTATGTGTGTGTGTGTCTGCGTGTTTGTCTATGTGTTTGTGTGTATGTATCTCTGTGGGTGGTGTGTATTCAGGCTCTGTGAAGACTACTCTCACTTTGACAAAGTTATATTTAATATGTAAATGAATAGGCATACATTCTACAAATGAGCTAGATTTGGGCTGAAGGACTCAGTTGGTCAATTTCTACCCTAGAATCTTGCTATTTCCCTTCAGAAATGAAGTCTGAAGGATGCACAAGGGACTGACTAGGTTTAGGGTTCTATCTCTAATACGACCTTACCCCTATCCCTGAAACATACACACGAGTACAATCTTATGCATATTCCCTTGAATGTAGGTAAATCTGTAATTTGTAACTAACGCAGTTGGAAGTTATACTACATGGCCTTCCATACTAGAGCAGAGAATGTGATGCAAATTCTGGCAGTTCAGTAGTCTTGAGGCTGTCCATGCTGTTAGGAAGCCCAGGACAGCCTGTGAGCCAGACCTTGTGGGAAGCCTTGATCCGACAGAGGGAGAGATGTTCAGACAGCTCCCAGATGTTCTAGTTCTCATTGACTGTAAGACCAGGAGAGACCTTGAGCCAGAACCACTCAGCCAATGCCCTCCCCAGATTCCTGGTTCTCAGAAACTGACAACTGATAAAAATGTTTGCTTTTGTTTTACATTGCCAAGTTTAGGGTTGAATTGTTACATAACAAAACACACACACACACACACACACACACACACACACACCATCACCTTTAAACTAATAGTTGGTAGAGATGTGGTCTAAACCTAATTAGTATGACAGGGCAAGACAGTGCATAGGTTCCTCCATCTTGTATTTTTGTTGGGGTCATTTCTGGTTTAACTAGAATTTGATCTCCTTGTTGGAAAATCCTGTGGAAAAGTATCCAACCCCAGTGACCCAAGGTCAAGACACCTCAGCTAACTTAGCTTCTGTTACAAAGCTTGCTTGCATAAAACATTCCCCTGAAGCTGCTGAGCCAGATAATAGCAGGTGGTTTTTGCCTTAAAAACAAAACAACAACAAACCTTTATCATAAACACTTGGTGGATACTGAATACCTGAGTGTACTCTCAGCCATCTGTAATAAAGATTTTCAGTTGGCTATAAACTGTGTCTGAGTAGTCATTTCTGGTGGGCTCCCTGTGACATTTTAGAAGCACCAGTGAGATTCCCTAGAGACTGGACTTATATGCTTAGGGGCCCGGACCCCTGGCTTCCCAAGTCACGGAGGTAGCCACCAGTTTCCCTGCAGTAACCAATGGTTTTCTTTGGCTTAACACCTGTGCCCTTGTATTGGGGACCTGAATTCTTTTGGCCCAGCCAGGTTGCCCAGAAAGGCCTCCATCTATTCTTTCAGACCTACCAGAGGAAATTGACCTCCCCACACTCCTGCTCCCCTTGCTTTTGGATTGTTTACTCACATAACTCCTACTTGTGGTTCCAAGGTCCTGGTCCTGTTCCCTGTGTTGAGCTAGGGAGGGGCTAGGCCTCTCATCCAGGGGCTCCTTGCTTTCTAAGCAGAGTATACACACAGGGAGGAGGAAACAGTTCCTCAAGCTGTGCACTCTTTCTTTTCCCTCCTCCACCTTCTCTAAGCAGCTTGTTGTGCCCCAGGAAGGGGAAAGTAGCTCCTTCAGTCCAACCCTGGAGGAAAAGTGGAAGTTCAGCTCCTTCCCTGTTCATGGCTTATGTCTCAGTGACTTGTATAATTGGAGGACACCAAGCCCTCTATTTTTGGAGAAGTCCCAGGCTCTTACCAGCCTTTTGGAAATGGTTTTAAGGTAAGAGGGCATTGGACACCTTTTACTGAAAATTCTTGGGAGAATTAAAATCAGCAGCAAGAAAACCTATCAGCTTATCCAAGGCAAGTCCACCTACTCAAGGACCTGATGAAGAATCACCCACTGAGTTTCTGGAAAGGCTATGAGAGACATTTTGGGTATCTACTCCTCTAGACCCAGAAGCTTCCAAAGACCAGCAAGCCACTTATATTGCCTTTGTCATGCAGTCAGCCCCAGACCTAAGGAGAAAGTTCCAGAAATTAGAGGATTTGAAGGGATAATAGGTCTCAACTTTTGGAAATTGGTCACAACATTTACAACACCTGAGAGTCAGCCAAAGACAGATGAGGAAATAAACTCTCCTGTGCAGTGATTGCTGTCCTCTGAGAAACAGACAAGAGAAGAAATAGGTGAACTAGACAAAAATAAAGGGGTAAAAAAAAACCACACCAATATTTTTTGATAAAGCCTTGAGTCCTGATCTGTTGAAATTTAGACAAAAATATCTACAAAGGACCCTGCTCTAGTATGTAGATGACCTCCTGATCGCTTTGACCACTAAGGAAGAATGTCGACAGGCATCAGAAGGCCTTTTAGAAATCCTCTAAGCCTGGGGGGTACAGAATATCAGCCAAAAGGGCACAACTGTGTGTGCCTTAGGTCACATACCAAGGCTACAACCTAGAGGAAGGAAAGCAGACAATTTTCCATGATCTATTTCAGCCATCTTGAAAAGCCCTGGTGCTGGACGACAGACTCATCCTTCCTTCCAGTCTGGGAGGGTGACTGGTTATATATTTCTACCAACCTATCCACAGAGGGGCCAAACCTGGACTTGGGAATTCAGAAAAACGGGGACAGGAAATTATCCTTTGAATGGATCTCTGTTCTCTTATGTTCCTTCCAGAGCAGAGCTCTATGGATCGAAGGGAGGGTCAGGGGCCAGTAAATCAGGTTGTGGAGAAGACTTGCTAGAAAGAGGCCTTCAGGGATTAAAATTTCATGCATACCCTGCCAATGGTGAGTCATCCTGCCAAGGACAAGGTACTTACGTCATGTGCTCAAGTGACCTCGTTTGCTCATACTAACAATTTGATGTGCCTCCCTCAACTCACTGGAAATCCACATCCCTACTCTAGTGTATATTATTCCCCAGGTATAAGCCCATAATGGAGAAGAGGGGAGAGCTCATATTGGCCTTGACTCAGTGTTAATGAAGGTCAAAGGGTCGCAAATTCTACTCACAATCCTAGTCCAGGCAGGTATAGCCAGTGTGACTGCCAGAGGCACCTCAGCCTTGATTGTTGAGAACCAAAACTTTAGGGAACTCAGTTCCCAGACAGACTTAGACTAGGCCATTTGGGGAATTCTATTTCCGGGCTGGAGAGCTAAGTTGACGACTCCCTCTCAGAAGTGGTCCTGCAGAACTGAAGGAGGCTAGACCTTCTTTTTATGAAACAGGACTTTGCATGGCCTTAGGAGAAACTTGCTCTTTCTATGCCAACCAGTCAGTTGTAATTAAGAATAAACTTTGCCATAGTCAGGGTAACCCTCCCAAAAAGGGAAGAAAGCAGGCATAGATGAGATAATTGGCATCAGTTTCTGTTTACCTGGTTCCCATGGCAGACCACTTTACTGTCAGCATTAGCTGCACCATGGATTCTTATTCTGATTGGGTGTATGATGGGACTCTGCATCTTCAACTGCATGGCCAACTACATCAAACAGAGAAAAAACTCAGCTAAGCTACTGATACTTAGGACCAACCAATTGTGATTCCCTAGAACAGGATGAGTCAACTCATGCCTATAGAACCGGTGGGGAATGTGACTGGCAAGAGTGTGCAGAGGTTCCTTCATCTTGCATTCTTGCTGAGGCCATTTCAGGTTTATCTTGAAATTGATCTCCTTGGTGGATAATCACATGGAAAATTACACAACTCTACTTTATGAACCTGAGATAACATGAACTAGCAAGGTGCTGAATGCCTTTGTCCCCAGCACTTGGGAGTCAGAGGCAGGTGGATCTCTGTGAATTTGAGGCCAGCCTGGTCTACACAGCATGCTCCAAGACATCCAGAACTACCCACAGAAACCCTGTGTTAAAAAAAAAAGACACTGTAACTAACTTAACTTAGTGTCTGTTAAACTTCATATCTGTGCAAACCTCCCCTAACAGCTAATTATTCATCCTGCCCTCTGTTAATCTACTTGCTTGCACAAAACTTTTCCCCTGTAGCTGCCAAGAAAAACACCAGAATGTGGGTTTTTTTTTCCCCCCTTAAGAAAACTCTTTACCCTAAACACTTAGCATTATACTTGGGTCCTGAATACCTGAGTGTGGTTTCTGCTGGCTGGGCATGGTGGTGCATACCTTTAATCCCAGCACTCAGGAGGCAGAGGAGGGTGAATCTCTGAGTTTGAGGCCAGCCTTGCCTACAGAAGAAGTTCCAGAACAGTCAGGGCTACACACACACACACACACACACACACACACACACACACACACACACCACTGTTTCAAAAAAAATATTTTCAATTGTTGATAAACTGTCTGAGTGGTCATGTCTGTTGGGCTCCCTGTGACACTGGCTTAAATGCAAATATATATATATATATTTTCTATTATATGGTCTTCCTCTAGTACCTTTAAAAAATGTGCTATAATATACATTACACGAAACTTACAACATTAGCCATTTGGAATTGTGCAGACACGTCTTAAGTATATCTGCACTGTTATTCATCCATCACCATCTCTCTCCAGAACCTTCTTCACTGTAAGACTAAAATTGTGTATCTGTTAAAATAATGCCTAGACTTAGGGGGCAGCTCAGTAGCAAAGACATGTAAATAGACTTCTCCCCATCTACTTCCCTTTAGCCCCTGACGACTATTCTCCTCTTGGTCTTTGCATTTGATTACTCTAGGTTCTTCAGGTAAGTAGAATCATATCATGTGGATACAAGAAAGACTGGGGCCCCTCTTGGGGTTCTTAGTCTCATAACTGAAAAGAATTTAAAGAATGGATTGAAATGGAAGCTTTGGGGGGAGGAATTTTTTTAGAGATAAAAACAGGTTAGGCAAAGCTGGCCAGAGGAGGGAATGGAAGAGAGAAGGAAAAAAAGGACATGCCATTTAGGCTGGCATGGAGGTCAGATATGAGGTGGACAAGCAGCCACATGGTCCATAAGGAGGCTTTAGAGACGAGTATGGAAGCCCAAAATGTTGGCAAAAAGCCCAAAGCATTAAGCAAAGTGTGCTTAGGAAGAGAAGGAAAGGTTAGACTTTTCTTCATAATTCGGAAGGTTTACAAACTACATGCCTGGGGCACTGCGGCCTGTGGCCAGCAGGCCACTCCACTAGGGGCTGGGGCTCTGGGAGGGAAATTAAGGGACTAATGATTCCACCTCTCTCTCTAGCATGGTTTAAGGTGAGGCTGCTTTCCTAGAGATAGTTCTTCCGCCAAGCGAACAACCTTAGAAGGTTAGATGGTTACCAATGCATAGATTCTGTTCTCCTTATCAAAATCTATCTATCATCTATCTATCTATCTATCTATCTATCTATCTATCTATCTATCTATCTATCTATCTATCT
>NW_026591450.1:4190128-4199485 GCF_907164565.1 Psammomys obesus | reverse complement strand
TCTATCTATCTATCTATCTATCTATCTATCTATCTATCTATCTATCTTTACTGTAACAGTATTTGTCCTTTACTGTGACTGAATTATTTCACTTATATCATCCGTCCATCCACCTATCCACATCTCTATGCACATATAAGTACACATGTGCACACATTATAGACTAATAAACAATATTTACTATAGATAATAGGTTCATCATTATCATTTAAGTATGTTCATATATTGAAAACTAGCTCCTGTGAGTCTAGGAAGCCACATGTCCAGAGGAGGATTTTGTTAACAGCAGCCATTTGAATAGCTTTAACCCACCCACGACTCAGATAAGACCCTGGTGTGTTTAACATGTGCATTGTGTGGCTTCCATGTTAGTTCTGTGCCTTGCCCAGAACGTCGTCTTCTTTCATGCAGCCCTTGCATGTGGCCCGCACATGAACTAGCCCTGCCTGCTGTTTAATTTCTGGTGTCCAGAATGTACACTGATGGAACTTCTAGGACCTGATGTGAAATCATGTATTGAACCATACATGATTTCATACGTAATACATAAACCTGAGGAGGCGTCCCTGGGACGAGTTCTAGCTACTGCCGTTCGCTTACACAGGCCAAGGTGGAGGTTCTTTGACCTCTGCCTTCTTCACATCCTTAAGCTAAGGAAGCTATGAACATGTAGTTCTGAGTTGTGGGGCACACTTTTGAAGTGTGTCCATATTTGCCCAGTTACATCCAGGCCATCTGTTACACTGGGAAGGAATACATGCTTGTTTGTTTGTTTGTTTTTCACATATATATTTTAGTACATTTTAAGACAGGGTCTCTGGTAGCTCAGGTTGACCTTGAGTTTAATATCTAGCCAAGGATGACCTTGAACTCCTGCTCATTTTTGCTTCTTCCCCCCTGAGAATTGGGATTACAGGTGTTTGTTACCATGCCTGGCTTGACTTGGAGGCAATCTTTTTAATCTTCCCAAATGGCTGATGATAGATTTGGAAAACAATGATAGTGGTTGATCAGGGTGAGTGTTGGTCCTCAGCAAGTCCACTGAGAGTAATCAAAAGTTCTGCACTGTCCAAGAAGTAGTAGAGAGGCTGCTGGTGTCTGTGGGGTCTAGGGCTCATGGTGACAAGCATTTCGTTAGCCTCCCCTCCGCTTCTGGCTGCCACACCTTTTCTTCCTTCCATCCTATTCTTAGATACTGTCTTCCTGTTCATCCTCCATTACCAGACCAGTCAGAACAACAGAGACACTGGCTATTCCCACCCGACAGAGCCCCACTGTAGAGATCCTGACCTTGTTTTGTTTTTCTTTGGGAAGCAGGAGTAATAAGGGATGGAGAGATGGCTGCTGGAGCTCATATAGGTGGTACGATGCAGATGCAGACAGAACAGTAGCCTGGAATGATGGTTGGAATGGTTTTACTGAGAAACGTCCCATACAGGCTTGGTCAAACTGGCAGTGTTGGTGAAGGTTATGGAACTTTTAGAATGGGAGCCTTGCTGGAGGATCTGTATCACTGGGTGGGAGAGCTTCGAAAGTTTACAGCCTTGCCCAGTTTCCAATTGCTTTTCCTGTTTCCTGTGTGTGGATGCAGGATATGGTCAACCAGCCTCCTGCTGCTGCTGCCTGCTGCCATGCTCTCCCAGCTATATGGACTCTAACTCTCTGGAACTGTATAGAAAATAAACTTTCTTCTTTATTACAGCCACAGAAAATTAATACAATGGCTGGGCGTGGTGACACATGCCTGTAATCCCAGCGCCCAGGGAGGCAGAGGAGGATGGATCTTTGTGAGTTCAAGGCTAGCCCGGTCCAGGATAGCCAAGGCTACACAGAGAAACACTGTCTCAAAAACCCCACCCCCAACCCCAAAAAGAAAGAAAGAGAAAAAAGAAAAATGGCCATCTCCTAATCTTTGCCTGTGTGACAAAGGAGACTATGCAGATGTGATCAAGAATCTTAAAATGGAGAGAGAGAGAGAGAGAGAGAGAGAGAGAGAGAGAGAGAGAGAGAAATATGACCTGAGCTCAATCCCAAGTTTGTTCCCTTGAACAGCTAGCTGAAGAATTTGTCCTCTGGTCTCCACACCCATACCCCACAAGCAAATGTAACTAACAGGCGTTTTTGAACACCACTGAGACGGGAAGCTTACTGACCATCTGCACGGGGTCTGTGTGATGAGCAGAGTCCTTAATGAAGCGCAGTGAGGTGAGCAGGAGGGTGAGAGCAGGCGGCACTGTGCTGGAGGCACAGCCACGTGAGTTACAGGGAGAAGAGGCTGGGGCAGGGCTGGAAGGTGTTCCTCTCCCCTACAGAACTGCAGGTTGTTTGCTGGGCTTTGGTGTGTGTGTGGCATGTGTGTATGTGTGTGTGGCGTGAATGCACGCGATGTGTCCATGTGCCTGTGGTATATGCATGTATGTGTGTCGTGTGCGTGTTTATGTGTGTGCTGGGTTCAGTGTTCCAACTGAAATGCACAGTTAAAGGGATTGCTTCAGGATGTAATCTTGCCTTGGGGTTTGAGAAGACAGGCCAAGTTATTTTCTCAGGGATGGGCCCTGTCGCTCTACCTGCCAGTGAGATTCCATCCTAGTGACAGCCCCACCCCGTGCCCTGTCTGTCCCAGCAGGCCCAACAGAAGGGATACATTTCCTCTAACTTTCCCCTCTACCTGCTGCCTCAGGCAACTCTCCACTGGCTGGCTGGAAAGATACCACACTCACTTTCAACACACACACACACAGGAGGTCATTTCTTCAGCCCCAGCCTGAAGGCTGAATCACAGAGACACTGATTGGAATCTTGGAACTGGTTGCGTCAGGTTGGCTGGGTGGTCACAGTGCCTAGACTCTGCCTTCCCGTCTGTATAGCGGACATGCTGCAAGTGTGTATGATGGAGACAGTAAGTACGCTGACGGGGGTAGGGAGGGGAGAGAGGAGAGGTTAACACTACTGCAAGTAGCTACAGTCAGTAGTCTTGTTTGTACAGGCTGACACAAAGTCCCCAGCTGGGATGCAAGCTTCCTGTGGCTCCACAGTCCCTACAGACACGTACACTCCTATACACGAGGGGGCTAATACTTTCTTCTCTCTCTTCCTCTCTCCCCCTCCTTCTTCCCCTCCCTCTCTTCCTCTTCTTTTTTTGTGACGCTGAGCTCCAAAAACCCTTGCACATGCCAGGCAGATGCTCTACCGCTGAGCACCCCCAACCCCCAGCCCCAGCGACTCTTCTGTTCAAGCATCTGTGAAGAAACGCAGTATTAGCATCACCCAGAATGCACCGGGGCCCAGAATGCAGTTCGGTGTAGGCAGCTTGTTTAGCGTGCCACAGGCCCTGGGTTCCACTCCAGCTCTGGGGGAAATAAAATGTTCTGGCGGCTTCCATCTCCTGGAGCTCTTCTCAGTAAGGAGGGGTGCAGCCGAACCTGGGGCTGGTGGCAGCTGTAACAGATGGGCTCCCGGCTAGCGCGCCCCTGGCTCTGAGGGCTGGTACTTTTCCTCCCTCCACCTCAGCTGGGCCTCCCTGACAGCTACCGCCACATTCCAGGGCTCCAGCAGCGGAAGGAAGGCAGGCCGAGGCCTTTCTGCGTGAGTGACAGTGTTTAAAATGAGATTATCCGCATGCCAGTGTTGGGGCAAACAGCCTTTCCCCGGGTCACCTCTGTCCCACCTTCCTCAGGAGACACACGAGTGAGCCTCTTGACCTGTGGGACGTGGCCTCGAGCCCTGGGCTGTGAGACAGTGGACTCTTGTAAGTGGAGGCAAGGTAGGGCTGACTGATGCCAAGCGAGCCAGCCTGCCTGCACCGTGCCCCAGCCCTCCCCTCCCCCCGCACCCCCCCCCCTCCCCCCCCCCCGGCCCCGCCCCCCCCCCCCCCCCCCCCCCCGTCTTGGGGTGCAGCCTGGCAAGCGCGTGGCTTTGCCTGTCACTGTTCCTCTGTCCCCTGGTCTCTCCAGCTTTCCCGGTTGTGGCAGGGTTTTTCCGCAGCCACCATGTGACAGGGACGGCATTCCAGGAAACCGGAAGGGCTGGGCGGGGCCGCTGGGATTTCAACGTTGACAGCCTGGCCCAGCTGGCAGGTTCCTTTCTGCTGCGTCATTTGCCCTGAGCTGTGGGGCGGTTTTTTTTTTTTTTTTTTTCAGGACACTCACAGCCCGGGTCTCACAGGCTTTCAGACTGGCCTCGGTTCTACAAGCCCATTCATTTTCCCTACAGCCGTTAGCCTTCTCAGGAGTCATCTTCCGCCCACAGTTAGAGAACAGAGGAAACGAACAGACACAAACGACCTTTCCTGCTTTAAACAAACAAACGAACAAAGAAACAACAACAACAAAAAACCATTTCTATTATATTTCCTCTAGCTAACTCAGGGGTTCTCAACCTGTGGGCTGTGACCCCTGACCCTGACCCTTTCATAAGGGTCGGCCTCAGACCATCGGAAAACAAATGATCCTCGTTATGATTCACAACAGCAAATTTACAGTTCTGAAGTAGCAGCAAAAATGATTTTTATGGTCGGGGATCACCACAACACGAAGAACTGTGTTGAAGGGCATGAGGAAGGTTGAGAACCACTGAGCCAACCAGAGGGCGGGATGGGCTACCTCACCCCAGGGTACCTCAGGAGGGAAAGAACCCGAATACTAAGAAGTGGAACATAAATCGCCACCCCCCACACGTAGCCGGAGCCAATGGTCCCCGAGGATGGTCCGGGAGGAAGTCCACCTACCACACATGGAGGGAAAAGTGGCCTACAGCCTTGGCTGTGAAGTGTGGGCCAGAGCCTCTGCTCCCCCTGCTGAGGACGGGAGGTAAATGTCTGCGGGGCGCTCTAACTCATCGCTGTCTCCCAGGCAGGGCTCCACCCTCCGCTCCTCAGTCCTGTGGCACCCACAGCACATGCCCGTCACGTTTATGACTGCTGAATTCTGTTCAGGAAAAACTGCAGGCTGGGCACTGTAGCTCCCACCTGTAATATTCAGGAAGCTGAGGCAGGAGGATCAGCACCAAGTTCAAGGCCAGCCTTGGATATATAGTGTGTTCTAGGCTTGAGTGTTCTCTCCCTCTTTCCATATATGTGTGTGTGTGTGTGTGTGTGTGTGTGTGTGTGCGCGCGCTGTGTCAGTTTCCGCAGGGCAGCAAACCTCAAAGGATCCGCCCCCCGGGACAGACCAAAGCCTCCAAGCCAGTCATCGCCTGCATACACCAACTGTGTGTTTCCGGATGCTAGATTTGGAGAACCGTTCGCGTGGAAAGTGGCTGGCTTCACACCCATCAAGGTAGAGGCTCCCGAGACTTGTTAGGGACACTGGGTAGGTTTGAGTTGCCTAGTTTTGGGTTGGGGTCGAGCAGCGGTTCTCAGCCTCCCTAATGCCGCGAGCCTTTAATGCGCTTCGGCATGTCGCGGTGACCACCAAGCACTGAATTATTTTCGATGCTACGTCATGACTGTAATTTTGCTACCGTTATGAGTCATGACGTAAATATCTGACATTCAGCCCCTGTGTTGGTTGCAACCCACAGGTTGAGAATCGTGGGGATAGAGAGCACTATAAGGAAATGTTCAGTTTTAAGTCATAGAGGCGTTTGTACAACTTGGCAATTGTACTATATATATTCATATACGTAAAAACATTAATTTTTATTTACATCTATGTGCATGTGTGTGTCTGTTTGGGCCCGTGTGTGGGTATGGGCACGGATGCATGTAGGGGGCCACAGAATCCAGAAGAGGGTGTTAGATTCTCTGAGGTTACAGTTACGAGCCCCTGACGTGGGGGCTGGGAATCAAGCGCTGTTAACCAGTGAGTCACCTCTCCAGCTCCCTGAATCCTTGGAAAGGTGAATCGTATTCACGTGAGCTCTATGGAAGCAATATTATTAAAAACTTCATTCTCAGAGGCCTCACAGAAATAGCCCTGAAATTACATTTATATACTTCTCTATGTATTTGAATTTGTAGTACAGGCCGGAACCCAGGGCTAGGCCTGGTGGGTGAGTGCTCGGCCGCTGAGCTGCACTGAAGGCCTTTTGTGGTTGTAGTTGTTTTGGGAATAGGGCCTCATCCATCTCATTTATCTCAGACTGGCCTTGTGTTTCCTTTGTGGCTGAGGATAGCCTTGAACTTCTGAACCTCGCTCCTTTTACTGTTTTCCAGGAGTGCTGGCTTATGTGGTGCTGAAGCCCAGGACTTTATCAACCGAGTTACTTCTCAGGCCTCCCACCCATCACTGTTCTGGAGACAGGGTCTCGCTTTATTAATTTACTAATAGCTCAGCCAGCCTGGACCTTCCTATGTACCCTGGCGCACTCTGTAATATTCTTAAGGAACATTCCAAAGAGGACATCCCATACCTACTTTCCAGACCAAGGTACAGAATACTGCCAGCATCCCAGAAGCCCTCAGTTCACATCCCCTGCTGGGATTTAGGTAAGTGTCCTGTCCTGGTTAGGTTTATGTCAACCTGATATAGGCTAGAGTCATCTGAAAGGAAAGCACTTCCATTGAGAAAATGCTTCCATAACATCCAGCTGGAGGGCAATTTCTTATGTAGGGATGGGTGTGGGATGGCCCATCCCAGGCAGGTGGTCCTGGGCTCTATAAGAAAGCAGGCTGAGCAAGCCATGGGGAGAACATCTGTAGATGGCACCCTCCACGGCCTCTGCGTCAGCGCCTGCCTCCAGGTTCCCGCCCTGACTTCCTTCAGTGATGAGCAGTGATGTGGAAGTGTGAGCCAAATGAACTCTCTCTTCCTCAAGTTGCTTTCATGATGGTGTCTTGTCACAGCCGTAGGACAGTCCTCAACACCCGTTCGTGTTACCCAGCCTGTGGTGCTACTGCGAGGTGGGGGAGCCACGTGGAGCCGGGACGTAGTGAGGAAGCACCCTTGAAGGGGTGTCCCGCGTGTTCTCTTTGCCTCTCAGAGGACATTCATTCAGTGAGCAGCTTTCTCTGCTGGCCGCTCCCCACCATCACATTCTGTCACAAGTCTGATGGCAGGGGGGTCAGCATGGCTGAACCGACACTTCTGCAGCCATGCGTTGACGCTTGTCCCTGCCTGATTTGTTTACTTCAGTTTTGTGTCTGAGGGTTTTGTCTGTGCACCACCACGTGTGTGCCTGTTCACCACAGAGGTCAGAAGAGGGCATTGGGTCCCCTGCAGTTATGGATGTCGTAAGCCATTACGTGGCTGCTGGGAACTGAACCCAGGCCCTCTGCAAGAGCAACAATGCTCTTAACCGCCGAGCCACCTCTCCAGACCCCTAGCGATACTAGGACAGTATCTTTAATGTGAACAATCCGTTCCTTGGTTTTCTTAAGCCCCATGCTGCTCACTGGAATACGGCTGCTCTGTGGCATGACATTTTCTCTGACTGTAGAACTGAACCTAAAGCCAAACAAAATTTTTAAACTGAATGATAATTTCCTCCTTTGTGAGGTTGTTTCCAGCTTCTGGACCCGCGAAGGGTGCCACAATGCATATAGTCTGTGCTCTGGCACTGGAGAAAACAATTTTCTGGGGAGTTTCTGGAGTTTCTTCACAACGCCAGAGGGTTTTCCCGAGAATGCTCACGTCAAGTATTCGTGCAGCCAAGGATGAGGGTGTTCCTGCCGCTGTTTGCTTCTCAGCATCTGCCACTGTGCTCTGTAACTTTTACTGACTACGTGTTAGGGAATGTCGCTGTAGTTTTACCGTACTGTCTGCATTTCTTTAATGTGTGTGTTAGATGCACATGTGTGAGCGTCTGTGTACAACCTGTGCTGACAAGAGACCAAAGGAAGACACTGGTATCATCAGAAAGGTGTCCTCTGACCACACACAGGCACGCACGCACACACATGCGCACAAACGCACACACGGCCAAGAGCCAGCAACCTCTGTGTGACTGGCTGAGATGGGACATCAGTTTTTCCAGCCTCTGGAGCCACAGAAACATTGGCTTTTCCTGGGTCTGGAGCCTGGAGCTGGTCAGATGAAAGGTACCACTGCTTTTCCTGTTGTCCAGACTTCTGGGTTCAGAGCCCGACCAGACACCACCTCACCTGGTTTCCCTAGCCTAAGGCTTCCCAGCCTTTCTACATGTATGGGCCAATTCCTCATAGTTTATTAATCTCCTTCTTGCCCTCTCTTTTTTCTTCCTCTCTCTTCTCAGCTTCTTTCCACCATGCCCTTTCTCTATCTCCATTTCTGCTTCTCTGGAGAATTCTACAAAGGTACAATCTAATTCCCTTTGTCTCTCCCTCCCTCCCCGCACAGTGGGCTCTTAAGGCTTCCCACGTGCACAGGGCTCTTTCTGGTCACAGCCCTGTCCTTGTGACCACACACCTTATCTCAAGACTCAAGTCTTGATGCATGGTCTTGTCTTTTAAGAGTACTGGGTATGGGCGTGAACCTTTTCATTCCAACACTCAGGAGGAGGCATAGATAGGCAGAACTCTGTGATTTAAGGCCGTCCTGGTCTACACAGTGAGTTCCAGGCCACCCAGGGCTACACAGTGAGACCCTGTCTCAAAAACCGAAAGGAAACAGCAGTACTTTGGCTATATTCAGCAAAACTAAACAAAAAAAAAATTTAGGTTTTTAATTGAGATCACACTGACTTTACAGTAAGAAAACCAATACCCTTATGATTTGGGGTGTTAGGATTTGGATCTGGAGTGTCAGATTCCCTGAGCTTAAGTTCCTGAAAAGAAGCTGCAATGACTGACCGGAACTTCAGGGACTGTACAGAGCTTGGAATGTTGACAATCCAGAGCCAAATACCTTGAGCTACCTGTCTTAATCCTTAGCTAATCATTTATTGCCAGCTCTGTGTATGACCTAACATCCTGTCTCTATTAGGTACATCCTGTGGACTGTAAGATCAGACCCTGGCTTCCACCAACCCAGAAGCTCAGTGTCCTCAGATAGCATCTGGAGTCAGGTGAGGATCTCCCTGCTTTGCATAAGCTCTCTGCTTGAGGTACCCACCATCATATCTCAGCTGTGTTTGGTTTACGGCTTTGATCTGTCACAGTATGACCTCAGGAAGCTGTTAGTGTGTTAGAACACAGTGTTTGGAATTCCCAGCCATGGTTGCTTGTGCTTGACTACAGAATAAACTCTCTTCCTTTTCTGAGGCGAGAGCTATGATTTTGTGTGTGTGTGTGTGTGTGTGTGTGTGTGTGTGTGTGTGTGTGTGTGTCTCCACCCCATAGTTAATAGCTTTGTTGCCAGACTGTGGTGAAATTGGGAAGTGGGGTCTAGTGGGGAAGGTTAGGTCACTGGAATGCCTTAAAGAAACAGCAAGACTTCAGTGCCTCCCTTTTTCTTTCCTTCCTTCCTTCCTTCCTTCCTTCCTTCCTTCCTTCCTTCCTTC
>NW_026591450.1:4164829-4190118 GCF_907164565.1 Psammomys obesus | reverse complement strand
TCCTTCCTTCCTTCCTTCCTTCCTTCCTTCCTTCCTTCCTTCCTTCCATCCATCTTTGTTGTTGGGTTTTTTTTTTCCTCTCCAAGACTGGGTCTGACTGTGTAGCCCTGGCTGCCCTGGAACTCACTCTACAGACCAGCCTGGTCACGATCTCAGAGTTCCTTCTGCCTCTGCCTCCTGAGTGCTAGGATCTGAGGTGTGTATCGCCATGTCTGGCTTTCGTCATGATATTAAGACAAGTAACTAAAGAGGTAAAGGACAAAGTTACTTATCCATAGAGAGTGGGGAGTCTTGGCTTTCCTCGTTCCCTCCCTCACCCTCTTTACTTTGTAGCTGGGGCTGACTTTGAACCCGCGGCAGTCTCCCTGGGTTAGTCTCTGAAGTGAAGTGAGCCGATACACCAAGATATGAAGAAAGACAACAAATGGTGGCAAGCTGGGGGACGCTTTGGACGATAAACTACTCTGTAGTAAAACATCCTGAACACTAATGGAAACAGTCTCTAGCTAGGATTTGTTGTAGCGGCCTGAAAACTCTATCCTAGAAATGCAAAACAGGTAGAAAGACAGTGGGGACCATCACATCAAGTTTGAACACCTCAAACTTAGCTGGTACCTGGCTCCTGGTGTGGCCTGTCCCCTCTGTACAGACACATCACATCTCCAGGAGAGGACGTCAGGAGCTCTGTCCCATGTTTGCTTCCTTCTGAGTTCTCAAAGCAGAGAAGGGGAGTTTGGGCCGCCTCTGCCCGGGGCTTTGCTCCTAACGAGGCAGGCAGAGGTCTGCTATACCCCAGCCCGTCATCTGCTCACCAGATCTTTGACCTCTGGGAAGAGGACGTGTGAGATCAACAGAGAAGACAAAGAAAAAGAGCTCCCTGTGGGCTAAACCCTGTAGCTCACCCCTTTAATCCCAGGACTCAGGAGGCAAAGTCGGGTAGATCTCTGCAAGTTCAAGGCCAGCCAGGGATATATAGTGGGACTATGTCTAAAAAAAAAAAAAAGGAAAAGAGAGCTCCCTGGTACCTACTGTACCCTAGACAGCATGTTATGTCTCTCTCCTTCCCTCTCTTTCCCCCACCTCTCTCACCTTCTTTGCCCTCCCCTCCCCTCTTTGTCTTTCAACAGTGTGTCTGTGTCCCAGCTGGCCTTAGATTTGGCATTATAGCCAAGGATGACCTTGAACTTCAGGTCCTCCTGTCTCCACCACCTAACTCTGGGGTCCCGGAGGCACATCCCCGCACCCAGCTGTGTGCCTTCCGCATGTCTTTCCCTCAGTCATGACCACCGTCCTGTGAAAGAGAGGGCGCGCTCTTAACGGTTAGCATGTTAAAATGAACGGCAGCCACCAACCCATGCGGTTACTGGGTAGCTCTCCACGGCTGAAAGGCCTCCTCCTGTGGCGGCTGCGCAGGGAAAGAGACACCGAAAAGAAAAACAGCTGTGAAATGTTGTCCGCAGTCCTGCAGAGCGAGCGGCCTGTTACCTGTTGCAGGCAAAACAAGACTGACTACCAGGAGGCAGAGCTTGACCCATCCATCTTTTTCTGGTCTCTGCCTCACGTGGCTACACCATTGATAGGTGGTTCCAGGTTAGATGGTTAGATGGTTAGATGGTTCCAGGTTCACGAAGCTACAGTGGGCTCATATGGATTGAATTTCTGTCTGTCCGCCTGTCTCTTTATCGTCTTTTTTTTTTTTTTTAGACAAAGTTTTATTTTGTAGATCAAGTTTGTCGTAAAGTCACAACCTTCCTGCCTCCGTTTACTGAATTCTTGGATTACAGTTGGTTTAGTAAAAATTCTTTTGCTTTTTCAAGCTTTTACAGTTTTATCATGCAGGCGTGAGTGTGTAAGTGTGTTGGAGGACAGAGGACGACGTTTAAGAATCAGAGTCTCTGGGGATGGAACTCAAGGCTTCAGGCTCTTTTCACAATGAGCTATCTTGTCACCCCACCTCACCCCACGCCACCTTCTTCTCTCAGGGTCTAGAGCTAGCCCAGGCTAGCTTCAGACTGGCTCTGTAGCTGAGGATGACTTGGAACCCCCGACACACATGCCTCAGCCTCTTGAGTGTTGGGATGACAGGTGCCCCACCATGCCCAGTTACGTGTCTGTGTGTGTGGTAAAGCAGCTATTTACGAAGCCCTTACATTGTGTTGGGTGTCATAGCTCACCCCTAGCACTGAAGGCTATGGCAGCCTCTGGCAGGACCTGTGCAACTTAGATGGAAATATTGTCCCATTTTATTTCTGAAACTTGAGTATCTGGGAGTTTCTGTATCCACGTGAGTCCTAGACAAGGACTCCTCTGTTTCTTGACTGACAAAGGTATTTGATGAATCCTCAATGTACTTCTTACAGAGACACTAGTATTTATTTAGTTACATTTTTATTATTTATTTATACTAGCTCTTGGGATTCAACCCAGGATATTAGGGGTGCGTTCTCCCCTCAAGCTACACTCTCTGCCCCTCCCCCCAGCTACACTCTCTGCCCCCCCCTCCCAGCTACACTCTCTGCCTCTGAGATGACTGTCTTGTAGGGGAAATTTTATCAAGAGGACAATGACTTGCTTCTGCAAAAATACACCTGAAACGGTGTATTTTTATTGGGTGATGTGCTCCAGCCTGCAGGCCACCTTTTCAACAGGAGCCTGGAGCTGCTTTGCAGAGAGAACTTTTTGCACCTTGTCTTCGGTTTCTACAATATTCTGTCTCTCAGCCCTCACGCTGCCACCTTCCCCCCTGGTGGATGGAGGGACAGAGGAGTGCCTTCCCTAGAGAGAGTGCTACACCAGCCCTCTCGACTTTTTACCTTGGAGGTCTGAAGAGACATGTTGGTTTCTGTTGGTACAAGTGCTGAGACTTCACTCTCAATTTCCTACTACAAGTCAGCCCTCAGTTCCCATCTGGTTGACACAGTCTACCACTGCTACGCTGCTTCCCTTAAAAAGTAAGACACAGCGTCAACAGCAGACCTCACCTATGAGGGACAACAGCACTATTTGATCATAATGTGCTGATTGATTGATTTCAGTTGAGCCCAAGGCCTGTGGAGTGCTAGGCACTCAGCCATGGAGTTACAATCTCCAGCCCCTCCCCCCTTTTCAGACATGAAATTGAGCCCAGGATGGCCTTGAACTTGCAATACCCTTGCCTCAGCCTCCCTAGTAGCTAAGATTAGATGCCTACGTACTGGTTGAGGGCTTTTAAAATGTCAACCGTATTTGGGAAATTTCTGGATTCAGTGCAGGTCATCATATGGAAAATAAAGGGAATTATACCTCGGTTCTTGAAAAGGCACCCGAGCGCAGGTCAGAGTCCCGTCCTGGGAAGGCAGCTCTTCTTTGCCTTCTTTACACCCATTACAACACGGGCAGGAGGCAGGGTGGTGTTCGAAGGGAAGGGAAGGCTAGGCCACCCCTTAGGCTTTGTTTCCTTTGAGACAGGCCAGGCTGGCTTCTGATTCCTTTCAGCTCTGAGGATGAGCCTCCCTCTCCCAACTGCTGAGTGCTGATGCTTCTGGAGCGCACTACCACAGCCTGTCTATGTGGTACAGAGCACGGAACCCAGAGCCTCCTGCATGGAAGGCAAGCACTCTGCCAACTCAGTCACTCCCCGGGTTTAATTATTTTAGCTTTTACACTTGTTGAATTTATTTATTTTGTAGTGCTAGGGCTCAAAGACAGGACCTGCACATGCTACACTCGGCCTCCCTCCAAACCTATTTTACTGTTCCTCCTCTTTCTCTCTCCCCCCTCCCTTCTTTCCTCACTCCCTCTCTTTCTTTCTTTAAGACAGTGTCTCTCTGTGTAGCTTTGGCTGTTCTGGAATTCACTTTGCAGACCAGGCTGGCTTCAAACTCAGAGATTTGCCTGCCTTTGCCTCCCAACTGGAGGGATTGCAGGCGTGCACCACCATGACAGGCTTTCCTATTCCTTAAAAAAAGCATGTATGTGTGTGTGTGTGTGTGTGTGTGTGTGTGTGTGTGTGCGCGCGCACACACACACACATGTGCAGCTATATGGATGTGGAGGTCAGAGGATAACTTTGGGAACTCCACGCTCTCCTACCACGTAGGTACTGGGAATTGAATTCAGGTCATCAAACTTGGAGGCAAAGTTCCTGTTACTGAACCATTTCTCTGGCCTTGTTTTTACTCTCTTGAGATATCTTTCTATTTGATGGTCCAGAGTCCATGAACCTGCAGCAAGCATCACCTTGGATATGACAGTCCAAAGTCCACTGCTCTGGTGGAGAGTACTCATCCTCCATCACTGGGAACAAAAAGATACTGTTTTTACAAGTGCTATTGTTGTTGTTTGAGACAGGGTCTCACTATGTAGACTAGGCTTGACTTGAACTCACAAAGCTCCACCTGCCTCTGCCTTCTGAGTACTGGGGTTGCAGGGGAGTTTTACATATCGGAATAGGATGAAGTGAGAAGGGAAAAGAAAAAGAGTTTCTGAGAATTTGCCCAGGGGAGGTTCTGCTTAGGGGTCTGAAGTGTTCATCCTTAGAGTCATGGCTACAAGCACTCACAGCCTCACTCTGACTGTATAAATGGGGCACCCGAACTCCAGCACCCCCGTAAGGAGGGAGGGAAGGGAAAGCTTGGATTATAGCTTATTTACTCATAGTTTTAAAGTCATGGGACCTTTCTTAAGCACACTTCCCTCTGGGCTTTCAGAAGAATTTTCTGTCTTCTGGTGTTTGGAATTCTTACCTGTAAAGGCTTCAACAAATGACCCTTGAGGGGATCTTATCACAGAACACACCTGTATATCCGCAGTAGTCTGTACGACCTGACAGCGCGGCTGCCTTGTCTTGTCCAGCGGGCTGCCAGCGACCAGAACACCCTGACTTGAGTCAAGCATACCATCCCAGCCCTCCTGGGAAGACACAGCAGCCTCTCGGCTGTCAGGGCCAGGTCTGGCTCAGGCTGTCCAGCCCTGACTAGTCCCGATTGCTCCTTGATAAGGCTCTTTTCCTGTCTGTTCCAATTTCAGGAGAGAAAATCCCTTTCAAGAGGGGCATTTGGGGGATTCTCATCTGGGATCCATGCCATGGAATGCTTTCTTTCCCACGCCACCGCCCCGATTTTATCTCAGGTGTTGATTCTAGTCTTTTCTCTCTTCCTACAGTTTTCCTGAGTTTGGAACTAGACATCTGATGTTCTTTTAATTTTAAAATGAAAACACACCGCGCATGCGTGTAGTCAGAGGAGCTGATGTCAGTTTTTACCTTCCGTCAGGTGGGTCCCAGAGTTTGAAATCAGCCTTAGGTGTGGAAGGAAGTGCCTGTATGTGCTGAGCTTCCCATTTCTCTCTCTGTCTCTGTCTCTCTCTCTTTCCCTGAGATTGAACCCAGGGCCTTGTGGTGCTAAGCAAAGCTCTGCCATTCCAAACTCCCCAGCCCTGAGTTTGGAACTATCAATTTAAAATTAAAGGCAATGATCGATCAAGGATAATGATAAAATATTGTAGTTAAAAAAAGTTTTTTTTTGTTTTTTTTTTTCCTGTTCAAACAGTTTTCTTCATTGCAAAAGAAAGGATTACTGTGTGTTTCTGTGTAGGTATATATTTAAATCTTTCTGAGAACATTTCACTTTAAAGTTTGCCACCAATGTGACAAAGAGCTTTCTCCCCTCTGTGCTCACACGTAGCTACAAAATGCTGAAGGAGACACAGTGTTCTAGAAAATGGAAACTACGAAAGCATATGACGAAATTCTTAGTAAGAGAAAGCAAGTGGAGCCTCTGTAGAGTTTTCTCTGATGACTTTCAAAGTCTCTTTTTCTCCTTTGGTGAGACTTGAACCTAGGGCCCCATGGACTCTAAGCAAACAATTTATCAATAATTGACACCCCTCCCCAATGTTCTTCCATAAAAAGCAGAAAAGATGAGAACCTACCTAAAATCTTAACACTAGTTTCAGAGTTCTAGGACAATTCAGAAGAGTCATTTTTAGAGAAAAGGAAAGAAGTTTCGTTTCTGACAACAGGTCTCTCCCAGGGACCTGTGTATTCCTGGCCCCAGAGAAGCTCCCAGAAGCTGCCTCGAATACATTCCATCGATGGAAAACAGCAAGTCTGGCAATTAACCCAACAGTTGACCTTTCACTGCCCAACAAGAGGCTGTCATGTGACACACACATTCCACCGAGCATGCTCCTAAGAGCCTCCCGTTCTGGATGCACCAAGAATGCATGCATTGAACACGCTACCCCCGCCCCGCACCAACAACGCAGTCCCAAACGGCCCCTGGACACAGATACTTGAACACAGCTGCGACACAGCATGCTTGTGAGCCTGCAAGCTTTCACAGCACTCAGCCAATGAGACGCCCAAGCAGCGGTGACCTCTGGTGCCTTACCCGTCTGAGAGAACTTCCTGTGACCCTGGGGAGGTAGGCAGGAGCTGCTAGACACGCTCTGGCTCTGGATGGCCAGTCTGCTGGTGCCCTCACTCTCCCCCACCTCCTCATCTTCCTCCGGGGGATGTACCTGCCTGGGGCCCTGAGAAAGAGCACTGAATCCAGCACTAGCCTCTAGCAGAGGAATGCTGTGTCCTATTGTTGTGTGTGGGTGGGGGGGGGATACTGAGCTTTCGTCAATCGGGCAACAAGATGAGGCTTCTGATTCTTTCAGAAAACGCTGTGATGGCTTCAGGTGACCAACTCTGCCCTGTTGCCGTGCAGAGTTAACTGAGCCTCCAGGCCCAGAGTGCCATTGTCCTGTGTGTCATTATGATTCGTTTTGCTATGTGTCTCTGTGTGTGGGATATGTGTATGATGAGTTCAGGTAGGCACACCTGTTTGTGTATGTGTGTATGTATGCCTATGTATGTGTGTATGTATGAGTGCATGCATGTGTGTGTGTGTGTGTGTGGCTATGTGTGTGTGTGTGTGTGTGTGTGTGTGTGTGTGCGCGCGTGTGTATGGGGTGTGTGTAAGAGACCAGAACAGAGCGTTGGCATCTTCCTCTATTGCCCCGTGCCTAATAGCCGTGAGTCAGGGCCTCTCACTGAAAGGGGAGGGCATGGCTCTGGCCAGGGTGGCCGGCCGTGGTGTGTTCTGACATGCGTGCCGTGCAGTGCTGGAGTTACAGCATTTGCAAGCCGTGCTCTGCTTTCTATGTGGGTCCCGGGCTTAGATCCAGGTCTTCATGGGGACAGAACGAGCACTCTTATCCCTGAGTACTCTCATCCCTGAGCCATCTTCCAGCCCTGGCTCTTGCACTTTGATCAGCGTGGAACAGACTGGAGAGGCTTTCTATGTTGATGTAGCCATACAGAGGCCTGAAATGTGTGCTCTCTGCTGTGCTGGGCGTGATTAATGTTACTCTCTCCCTCTGTCCTGTGGAGCATACTACCTGGTCTTTATTTTCATGGTGTGATGGTGTGTGTGCGTGTGGGGGGGGGGACCCTGCCTACACCAGGCAACACCCTGCCACCGAGCTCCATAGCAACCCCTCCATGTTATTCCCTGACTATGGTCAATGTCAAACCCTGCCTTTGGGATTTGGCATCAGAGCCCGTGGAGGCACTGAACCCACGAGGGGACTGAGCCTGGCTTTCCCCGTCTCCCGAGTGAGTTCCGAAGCTCCTCTTTCAACTTCTAGCTTTCAGACCCAGCCATCTGCATTCTTCTTCCCTTCAGGTCTCTCCTCGGCTCTGGGCAGTCCCCGCTCACCAGGCCACATTTCCCTGCAAGCTGCAAAGCTCGCCTGAAACCCACCACTCCCTTCAAGCAGCCTCCCCCGAGAGGATGAAGACAGCTCGTGGGCAAGACTAGCACACTCCCAACGAACAGGACATACCCCAGAACAAACACGAGACTCACAAAAAGCAAGTTCACACTCTGTAGGTTTGAACTATGAGGTGAGAGCATCATTTTTTTTTTTTAAATACCACTTAATCACCATCACTCCAGATAATGAGAGATGTTCATGGTTGCCGTTTGTTTTCTGTTCTTACAGGCCTTAACTATCACAGCTCTGGCTGACCAGGGGCTCGCTATGTGGCCCAAGCTGGCCTCAAACTCTTGATTCTCCTACCTCGGCCTTCTGAGCGTTGGGGTTACAGGGAAGTGATGAGTCCTGGGCATCCCTCAGTGAAATGTGCTGCTGCCCAATGAGTTTGTATTTTCTTTGTCGTATTTTATCTACTAATTGTTTTGTTTCGGAGCCAGAGAAAAAGCTCAGGGTCTTTATGTAGTAAGCAGCAGAGGGAAATCGCTACTCATTAACTAGGCGACACAAAGCTGGCCGCACAGCATCCTTTGTTTACGTTATTTTGTTTTTGTGAGACAGTCTCAGTAGCCTAGGCTGTTTTCCAACTACGCATGGACCCTCCTCGCCTCCATTTTTCATGTGCTACGATTTCCAGCGTGCACCACCATGCTGGGTCATCCCCGCATGGTGTGGCAGGTGGAGTGCCCAAACACTTGCTGTTAGGCTGGCAGGGGCCCTGAAGAGCCTCAACGATTCTTCGGGCCCATGGGTTTCACCAAGGACCAGGGCTCTGCTGCCTAAGGCCTTGCTAACGGTGGCGGCTCCCGACAGGCCTTCACATCCACCTAGGCCCTGGAGCCAGCGGCTCTTCAGGAGCTCCGGCTCTGAGGCAACCACACAAGGAAAGGCAGACACACAGGGGCTCTCCTGACGCGGTCCTGGCAGGGCCGCTAAGGCCGCTGTGGAGGCCCAGAGGCTT
Source organism: Psammomys obesus (assembly GCF_907164565.1). Classification (NCBI taxonomy): domain Eukaryota; kingdom Metazoa; phylum Chordata; class Mammalia; order Rodentia; family Muridae; genus Psammomys; species Psammomys obesus. Next base: position 4,181,411 of record NW_026591450.1, on the reverse strand, counting down.
GTGGGATCACAGGACCAGAACGAGGGGCAAACGCAGACAAAATGGTGACAGCTGGCAAGCGGAACATGGCGTCCAACACCACGGCCACAGAAGCTTGCTAGCTATGGGCCACGCTGTGCAGCCGCGAAGCAGAACAGTACCGATTTTGTGGTTTGTAAAACAAAACGTACCTTCCACGGCAGAACTCAGTTTTATGACACCTTGAATAAAAACAGAAGATGGCAGTTATATAATGGACCCCCGTTACCTTTTTTTTTTTTTTTTCCACGTTTTCACATAACACATGTACATTTCAGGTCTGGATTTTGTTGTTGTTGGCGTTTTGGGAAATTACCGGAACAATTTCAAAAAAAGAAAGACAGCAGCTATCAGCACGTCCTGTTTTTTTTGTTTTTTTTTTGTTTTTTTTTTTTTTTTGACTCAGTCTGAGGAGCATTTTACACGTGTTGGGACAGAGTTTGTGTTGAAATAAAGAACAGGTGGTTGGAAACCCAGGCCTATCTCTCAGCCCCTTCTCTGAGCTGGCTGGGGAAGACGCTGTTTGCTCAGTCTTCAGGTTCACCTTTGGTCCTGGCAGGCGAGCAATGGGTGGGCTGCCCGGCCATGTCAAATCATGGACAGAGTGGGTGTTACCCACGACTGGACTGTTGCTCGTTTCCCCCCAAGTTTAAAGGTGAAAATGCTAAAATAAGGTGAATTAGACCTGGTCCAGAAATTAGACTTAAAACATTTTTTTTTAAAGCCAAAGCTATAAATAGTTCACGTTCTCCAATTTCTCTCTAAAATCTTGGCGTGTATGCCATGTGTGTTTGAGTTCATGTGTCCACACGTGACCAGGTTTGCACATTTGGTCAGGATGAAGCTCATGCGCTTGTCCTCTCCTTCTACCTGGAGATGGTATCTTGCTCTGTGCGCTGTTTGCCAGGCCAGCTGTCTTCTGGGGTGTTCCGGACTGTCTGCCTCCTTGCCAGGAGCCTTGGGATTACAATGCCTGCTACCGAATAAGCTTTCTCTGGATTCTCGGGATCTAAAGTCAGGTCCTCGCCTTGTACCAGAAGTGCACACTGGGTCATTATAGCACCCTATACGCTCCAATTTCCGTGCCACAGCTGTGACCTTTTACACAGTGCCCATGTGCTTATAGTATTATTTGGCTGAGGTCGCACTTACTTCTCTTTTCAACTGGAAAAATTTCTAATTTTAATGGAAACAGAAGTCTTTCCAGTACCACCAAGCCTTAGCTGGTGCCAGCCAGCTTGCACACTGCCCTCTAGGCCTGCCTGTATGTACCTGTGCTCACTGCAGATGTTTCTGGTGCATTTGATCTACAAGTGATGAAGAAGGCACACGGATAAAGCAACTTCCATACAGCAGCCGATCTTTTTCATGATGTTCTTATATTTTTCACACCACAACTGCTGCCCACCTCAAAACCATACATTGATTGTGTATGATTATATACCATATAATCGTATTTTTATGACCTTAATCCATTCCTCATGTAAATCATTTCTACTAGGTTAAAACGTTGCTTAGTTTTGAGGACTGTAAACCCTGTCACCATGAGGAGCCCCACATGGGGCTGGGAGGAAGCAGGCAGTGGCCGCAGCACAAGAAATAACTTCAAGAAGAGGAGGCGGGTAGGAATCCAGGATCTCTGTAATCTGCATTGTCCCAGCCGTGCTGGGCACCGATGGAGCACACACCATCAAGCTGGGAAGTGCAGGCCAGCGGTCAAGGGCTTGGCTGGTATTCAGGGGACCGAGGTTCAGTCCTTGGGAGCATTAAAGTATATTGTGCATCTCTGAGCTATCGCACCAGCCCTTACGTTCACTTTTAATGTGGCTCATTTAATTGTGAGTTTATATGATTTGCACTGCAACAGTGAGCTCACAGGCTTTCTGGAAAGGCCAGGACTGTAGAGCTGGCTCCTCCCAGCTGCTGCTGCGGGGAGCCAGGCTTCTGGCACCACTGACGCTGACATTCCCGCCACTCAGGTTCAGAGAAGAAAGCCTGCTAATGTTCAGACGTAGTTTTAACGTAACCGAACAGGCCAGATGTGAACAACTGAGCATTCACTGTGCTTTCGTCAGGAGACTCTCCAAACTGTCAGACTCATGAAATACCTTTACATTCAGTACGCTGGAAGCGACAGTCATTGCCATCCAGTTAGGGCAAACACTAGGTGGGTTTGCCCCTTCTGTGGTCAGACAATTAAATGAAGAGGCAAGGTCGGGTCTGAGCGTCACACACATCGCCTATTACACACACTCATCAACGATCCACCATGCTTGGAACAGTAGGGGTTTTACACAGGTTAAAAGTTAGCTTCCCCAGGGGTTGTATCCATCACAAATTTTGAAATTCTTATTCTTGTGTATACATGATGTGTGAGCCTGAGCATGTGTGTCAGGGTGTGTGGGCAGGTCGGAGGACAACTTTGTGAGTTCTGTTCTTTCCTTCCTTAAGTGGAGGCGGGTTCCTGGAGCCGAACTCCAGTCACTGGGATTGCACTGCAAGCGTCTTCCGCACTGAGTCGTCCTGCTCATCCCTCAGCCATGTTTCTTTGTGCGTGCACCTGTGGTGTCAGCAAATGTCGATCACTAAAACAATCCACACTAAATGTGTGCAGAGACACCCCCTGTGAAGCTGTGAAGAACAACTCAACCAATTCCAGTCTGGGAGCAGCCTCCGAGGGGACTGAGCTCACTGATCGAGAGAAAAAAAAGTCAAGTTAAATAACAAACAGTAGCATTAGAGAGCTTGTGCTGTACTTCCTGAGGACCAAAGTTCAAATCCCAGCACCCAAGTCAGGTGGCTCCCAGTGCCTGTGAACCCCACTCCAGGGGACAGAAGCCTGCACACCCCCTCACATATAATAAATGTGATAAAAAAAATCTTTAAAAAAAGCAAAAAAAAATTAAAACCCCACAGTAGCCCTATTTTAGAACTTCCATTATGAATATTATTTTCAAAGAAGTGTTAATGAATCATTGGCTTCAAATGGATGTTTCTTATTTTTCAGACAAGAAGTTAGACTTTTCTCTACATCAGTGTAGATCTTTCTATTGTAACCTAACGATACTGTAGTGACGATCCAAGCTCATCTACATCTTGGTAGATGGCTGATATGAACATAATATATTTGATTACACAATGACAGAAAGGGTATCTTTTTTTTTTTAAATGTTCATACTTAAAAGTCTTGGAACCTTAAGAGGTGACTCGTGTTGATGTTTTAGAGTACACATGGTGTCGCTGATCTTCGGGACACAAGCTAGACATGAGCTGCAAGCAGCCAAGGCTGACGTTGCCAAAGCACGTACGTGATGCAGACAGACACAGAGAATGGACCCTGCCACTCCCAACTGAGTTCTACAGGTTGCAGAAGGTTTTGAAAAGTAAAGGCCAAAGATAAAAAGATGAAGAGAAGATAAACCTGTTTGGCCCTGGACTAGCTATCTCAACGAGGCCTAGCTGGACGGAGCTCTGTGCAGCCCTCCTCATCGAGGTCCTACACATGGGAGCCAGCGGCCAGCCAGGTCTGCCTGCTTCCTCACTCGGCCAGTTCTGAAAGCAGCTTGCTCTTCTCTGCACACCTTCCTTCGGCTGTGTTTGCTCACTCGCTCACAGGACTAGGGGTTGAACATGTCATGTATGAGAGGGGTCTCAGCACTGAGGTTTCCAGTACTAAGACCTCGGCTCTCTTTTTACGTTGAGACAGTTTTATAAGACGACCAGGCTGGCCTTGAATTCCCTCTGTAGCTCATGCAGGTCTTGAATTTATAATCCTCCAGCCTCCGTTCTAGATCACAGGCCTCCAGGCCCATCTTCCCTTACTGCTTCCACTGATTCACTGAATGGCTCCCCTCCCCCACATTTTTTGGTGCTGAAGATTAAACCCAGGGGCTTTCATATTAAGTCCACACCCTACCATTGATATACAACCCTGATCCCCATCCCCAATGACTGATTCCACCTCTTCTAAAAGAATCCATAGGAGAGAGAATCTGCTTAAATCATACTGAAGTGTGAATGACTACAGCTCCTGCAATGGCATTTCATTGCCGGTGAAATACTGCGTCAGCTTCCAGCCTCAGCACCAGGGTCTAAGGACACATCCTACCTGATATCAAATGAGCCACCAGTAAGGACCTTTAGAGTATTTTACTTTTTCAGACAGGAACTCGAGTAGCCCCGTCTGGCCATGAACTCAGCCTGTGGCTGACGATGCCCGCTCACTTGGGATCCTCCTGCCTCTGTTTCCCGAGAGCGGGGCTTACAGGCAGGTGCCCCTCTGCCCGTCTAGTAACTGCATATTGAATGAACGGAGTGGTCATTGCCAAGTTCTGCAGTAAGGAGCCTCTCAGTTCCAGCAAGAGTATTCCCAGTATATTATTTAGCGGTGGGCAGTACTGAGGGAGACCCTCAGAGTTCATTGTGTTGATCATTGTCTGCTCGTTTCCACGAGAAGACTGGTCTTTGGGTGGAGAGAGAGTTGTCAGGGGAGACCAAAGCCTCAGTGCAGAAACCCCCTCACATGGTCTAACCCCTACGTAGTGGGAAAGATAATATGTATGTTTTCGTAGGTGTAAGGCTCTGTTACTTGTGACAGTAACAAGCTCTCAAAGGAATCTGATCGGCTGATCACTTATAGCAAGACTGTGCCCTAACTAGACGCCAAGAAATATTAGTGGATTAGTTCCATGTCCAAGTACCTCAAGAGTCCGTAGTTCTCTGCAGCACCATATCCCTGCTTCCAACTAGAGCAGGGCTCACCTGGCTACAGAAAAGACGGGCTCAAAAAGAGTGGCTGGGTCTCCTGAGGGCTGGGGTCACAGGTGTGTGTCACCACGCCTGGCTGAGGACCGTTCAGTTTTAATATCCTGCTCCTAATTAATTGCTTCCCTGCAGCTGGCAGGGCCTCTCAGAGGGTCATCACCAATTCAGACTTCTTCAGTAGTGTTTCACTGTGTTTAAGATGAAGACAAAAAAATCTTCATGCAAGATTTGGAGCCTTTCAGGATGTCGCCCCCAGCAGCATAAAAGCTATCCATTCTTTCTCTCTCATTCCACAGAGAGGCAGGGACTCTCCTGGCTCCTGAAGCTACTCAAAGCTCCCCTGAATATCAGAAGACAGAGGAAGGACACTGCCAACCCCTTGAGCAGCTTCATGAAGCCGACAGTGCCCTCTTCCTGTGTCAGGGCTTAGAAGCCCTGAGCATGCTCTGATGGAGAGGACTTGTGAAGGCTGATGAATGGGAGAGCAGAGGCTATCAGAGCTTGTTGGTGAGGGGCAGGAGAGATGGGCAAGAAGCCATCACAGGAGACAGAGAAGTTGATCTCCTGCGTGGTGGGAAGGATTTCAGCCATGAACAAATGCATCGTTTACTTGTGTTGTGGGAACCAAGCCCAGGGCTTCAGAAGTGCCAGGGAGGGGCCAGGCCCTCTCTCTGAGCTACCCTCAGCCCACAGGATTTCTAATTTCATTGCTTAAAATACCCCCTGCCTCTAAGAGCCATGTAATGAGTTCCAGGCAGGGAAAGAAGAGTTTAAAAAACAAACAAACAATCAAACCAAGGAACACTTAGGAAATAAAAAGAGCCAGGAGTTGCAATGCCAAAGCGCAAGAGCAAAGTGAAAATATGAAAAATGAGCTATTGGTCCTGTGTTTCAAGAGATGGGACATTATGTTCCTTTTTTTTTTTTTTTTTTTTTTAAATTACATCAGAAACATTTAAGCACGTGTCCTCTAGATTTCCTAAAATTGAGAAAAAGACTTTTAGGAATTCCAAAGGTTCTTCTCCCCAGCTCCATTTTAAAGAGAACTATAGATGTGTTCTGCCTAGCATGGAGATGTCTAATCCCAGTGGCAGGCCATGAAGGTGAAAGAGAAGACCAGGGCCACATCACCAAAGGGACAAAGTGACAGGGGGAGTTTGGTGTGCACAGGCACAAACTGGGCTGAGGAGATTATGAGAAATGAATAATCCAGAGTAGGAAACAAGACTTGGATGAGCAGACCCAAGAGCTGTGGAAGATGAGTCTCAGGAAGCAGGCTCTGGGTCCCTCAGTTGAGGACTCTGAAGGCCGTGAGTTTCGGAACTGCTGTGGTCTCTGATTACTATGGTGCCTCCATTTCCATGTTGAGTAGACGTGTTTGCTCCAGCTTGGATAGGCATGCCCTCCAAAGGCACTGTGTGGAAGGCCTGTCACAAGGACACTTAGCTAACCAATCAGCCACTGGTTTCAAGCCACTGGTGGGTTCATAATTGAATGGGAGCTGGTAGATGCTGTGGAAGGTGGAGTCTGGATTCAGGACACTGGATTAGGGGGTGGATCTTTGAAGGGTGTGGTGGTTTGAATGAAAATGGTCCCATAGGTTCCCGGGGAGCAGCACTATTAGGAGGCGTGGCCTCGTTGGAGAAAGTTCATCACTGGGATTGTGTTTTGAGGGTTCAGATGCTCAAGAAAGGACCAGTGTGTCTCTTTCTTCCTGCTGCCTGCAGATCTGGATGGAGGACTCTCAGATACCCCCTTCTGGGCTGCCTGCCTGCCACCATGCTTCCCACCATGAGGATGGACTAAACTTCTGAACTAAGCCCGCCCCAATTAAATGTCTTCCTTTATAAGAGTTGCTGTGGTCATGGTGTCTCTTCACAGCGATAGCACACTGGCTAAGAAGACAAGGGGTATATCTTCTCTCCAGCTTCTTCCTCTGTCTGTCTGTTTCCACGGCTGCTGTGAGGTGAGCTTTCGGTGACACTCTGCCTTACCACCGCCCTATAGCAATGGAGCCGGATGACCAATGACAGACACCTCTGTAACCATGAACCAAACTGAGTCCTCCTCTCAACTATCTTGTGCAGTGATGGAATGCTAACTAACAGTGCTCAATGGATTTTTCTCCTCCCACGTCACCAATCTCTGTTTGGTATATGTGGGTCATAAAACTTCAGCTCAGACATTTTTATAGAGAGAGAAATTACCCTAGGCAACTGCCTCGGAGGGATGCTCCTGGCACTTCAACCTCACTTGGCTGGCAGAGATTTAGGTCCTCATTTGAATCTCAAACCTGGGCTTGGGATGGAAGTTATCAGATCCTTGAGGGTACAGATCACTTTGCAGAAGATGCGATTGCGGCTGCCTTCCCACAGGAAAATGGCGTCCTCTTGGTCATTCCTCTTGGTAGACGTGGGCTCCGTGACTGCTTTGACCGATAGAATAGGGAGAACGTGACCACTGATATTTGGGCTTGGACCTTAGGACATCCTGTCATGAACACTCTCTCTGAGGGTCCTGAGCTTGACATGTTAGAGGTCTAGAAAGCACAATGTGCCCCTTACAGCCTCAGTGAGCACTGGTAGGTGAGCCTATCCTCCAGCCATCCAGACCAAGGAGCCAGGCACATGAGTGATAGCTCCACGATCCCCTGGTGGAGGCAGGGCCGCTGAGGTGGTTAGCCTTAGTCTCAGCCTGACGGGGCTGTGTCAACAGATGCATGTTTGGTCCAGTGCTATTTTGGGTGAATATTCGAGGGCTTTCCTGGATACTAATGGTCTGAATCAGTGACTGGGTAGATGGCCCACTCTAATGTGGGTGAGTCAAAAGGCCAGCATAGGACTAAAGGTGGACACAGGGCTAAAGGATGACTTCCTCCCCTCTCTCTGCCGGGACACTGGTCTTCTGCCTTCACATCGTTGATCACCTGCTCACGAGGCCTCGGATTCACAATAGAACTATACCCCCACATCTGCCGTTGGCTGCAGAGCCGGGACCTCCCCGTCTCCCTCATCAGTGGGTCATCTCTGAAGAAACTTAGTATTCCAGCTTCACCGCTGAGCCCTGCCTAAACCCCTCTCACAAAACTGTTTTTGACAGCAGTTTCCAATCTCTGTGATAAAATACTGGAGAAGAGCCAAGTTAAAAGGTGGAAGGGGTTCTTTAGCTCACGGCTGCAGTTCCCAGTTGCTCTGCTATCTTGCTGTGGGGCTGTGGCAGCATGCTGTGTCATGGTGGGCGACACAGTGGAGGAGGACTGCCGAAAAAGCAGCCGAAAAACAAGCGGGGTGGAGGGAGGGAATGAGAGACTGAGACAGACACAACAAAAGGCACTGGGGGGGGGGGGGGGGGTCCCGAGATCTCTCTCCTTCAGGACCATGCTTCACAACTTTCTAAAGTTCTGCTGCGTCCTAGGAGAGCCACAGGCTGACGGCTAAGGCTTCACACGTGAAACTCTGGGTTGGGGGGGGGGGCATGTCTTATCCAAATTACAATGTAGAATCTGATAAAACTGGTTGTATACGAGCTGCTATGCACTGCAGGATGATAAGCCTCACAACAACAGCTCAGCAAGAATCCAACTAGACCTCTGACCCTTGTCTCACCTCCTACTCTTCCCACACTCTGGCCATGCCACCCTTCCCTGTTCCCGAATGCTAGCTAGCTGTGGCTTTCTCCCACCCTTCATCGGTCCGCGGCCTGCTTAGCGTGTGAGGTTTTTTTTCCTCTAGGAGTTTTCCCCTTAAGCCTCGCCCTTCGCTTGCTTCCTTGTGGCGACTCTCCTATCAGCACGGAGTTCTTTTCCCTTAGAGCAATCATCTTTGATGATTTGATTCATGTCGGTCCTCACCTCTATAAATCCCATGAGAACAGAGAGCGAGACTCCCTTTGATCACTGGAATTCCTGGCTTCAGCACAGTGGCTGGACAGAGCAAGCTCTGGATAAATATTTGTGAAGCAGATGAATGAAATATTTGATGCCGCTGATAAGGACCCGTTCCTCGCCACAGCCTTAATCACTCCCCACTATTCTTCTTGCTCATGTGCTGTGCAAACCTGGATTCGCAGCCACAGGAACTGGGCAAGACTGTGACTTATTAACCTCTTGGCTGTGGTCTCTGAGGACAGCTGAGCACCCCCGAAGACTATAAGCCCAGGAAAAAGAGCCATGAACAGCTCCCGGAGATGTGTGGGTTCGGGATTGCAAGAATCGGGGTGGGGCAATTTGTGCCCTTTCCCATTTGTGGTTTAAGAGGAAATGAGGTGGGGCTGGGGCTTTCTTGAGAGTCCTGGGAACTCAGAGGCCTTCTTGGGAGCCCTCAAAAGTTAGTGGCGTTCAGACCGTTTGAAGCACTTCTCGGTGGAAGTTGTGGACTGTTTCTTGCTGGGTCGGGAGCTGTTGGGCACGCTTTATCTACAGTAGAAGGAAGCTGCTGTCTTGGTCAGGCAAAGTGGCCACCTCCCACAGTAACTGCTCCACTGCAGCTTCTTGATCCTCCATGTGGAAAATAGCAGCTCTGCTGCAAAATGGCTCCCAGTGTTTTCCCAAATCCCTTAGTCACCCTTGTTCCCATTAGTGAAATAAATGCAAGTCTCTGCTGATGTCCTTATAACTTCCATTTTATAAGTGAAAAGTTCCTTCCTTTACACCTCTCACCCCCGTATTTCACACACACACACACACACGCACGCACGCACGCACGCACAAACTATGTAGGCCACGGAATCCAGTGCCTTGACACAGAAACACAGCTCTCAGCTCAAAGGGAATGAGAGTTCATACTGGAGCCAGGTAAGAGTGACCATGGTCCAGGGCTACCCTGAAGACCTCCTTCCAACGTGTTAGTAGCTTGATGAACACAGAACAAAGAAACTCATAAATCAGGACACTTAAAAAATAGGTTGGTGAGGATATTAGGTATGACTGCCAAGGGGAATAACTCAGCCTTCAGACATACATGCTACTTGACGGCATTCTTAGCCCCCAGGTTGGTGGAAGCTAGCAGGCTGTTGTTAGTACATTCCAAAGGATTTACCTGAATAGTCGTGAGAGTTAGGTCAAACACCAGTGGGCAATGAATGACTGCTAAGGGGCTAAAGATAGCCCAAGGGAATTGGGCTCTAGATTCCAACTTTCCACAATCCCAAGTTCTGATGAAGCTTTGTAGGGAAGCCCTTCTTCCTTCCCTTCTTCCCTCCCTTCCTCTCTCCTTCCCTCTATTTCTTTCTTCCTTTTTCTTTTGGAAAGACAGGGTTTCACTAAGTAGTACCGTCTCTCGCAGGCACGGGCACACCAGGCTAGCCTTGTGGAAGCTTTAACACGGTGAGTTTACTTATTTACTTCTTTTTCCCCGGGCACTCAGTTCAGTACGCCGGCTCTCCTCCTTTGAGCCACACTCGCTAACTGGTCCCGTGGACCCATGGCGTAAATCTCTAGTTGGAGGTAGGAAGAGTCTCACCCACCCAAGTAAGTCTTGATCTTTTAACGTCAAGCCGCCGAGAGTGAAGACGTCCTCCGGTGCCTCATTTTCTAACAGTCACGTGTTCCGAGATGGTGCCCACTGTCACCTCTGATCCGTCCCCCCCCCGGGGGGGGGTGCACAATGCTGTATTTGTCCCTTTGAATGTGTAACGTTTGAAAGCCTAGGGACGGGCCGCAGATGTAGGCACACCTTTGATCTTTCATCCTTGCCGGTTAAGGGAGGGCAGACACCAGGTGGCTGCGAACCGGAAACGGCCTGAACCGCTGCCTGGGCTCACTAGGCCGCACAGGGCAGCAGGGGCTGGCTCTAGGCAGAGGGGCTGGCTCCAGGCAGCACCCGGAACGATAGGGCTGGGGCTGGCTGATGTTGTGGATGTTCTGGTTTATGATATGTAAACAATTCCAAGTGTGTGGGAGTTTAGTTGTTACACACCTGTTAAGTGTGTTGTGCGCAGGTGGGTCTTTGCTGGGTGGAATTAGTTGAATTCTGAGGATGAAGGCGCAGCTGCTTGCGGGGGCGACCGCTTGCTGCTGGCTTGTCCTGCTGCTGCCTTTGCTGTTTGCTGGTCACCCGGACATCTGGATTTCCCGAGAACTGATACTGGAATTGTCCCCAAAGAATCCTACAACCCTACCCAGCAGGAAGTAGCAGAGAGAATCCTGCCCTCCCCCGTGTTGGGGGTGGGTGTGGGGGAGGTTGGAAGGGAGGTAGAAGCATTTAAGAACTCTAAATAAAGTACGTTTGTTAAAAAAATCAAGGACAACAGACTGGGGCTGGCTGGGGCGCCAAGAGCACCCACTTCCTAGGCAAGAGGCCAGGAAAGGCCGGCAAAGTCAGCAAACGCTGCAGAGAAGACGGCAGCTGGGCACCAACGCCGACTGGCTGTTTCAGGGACTCCAGGGCGCTTCTAGAAAGGGTATTTGGCGCGCTCTCTTTCTTCACGGAACTTCTTAAAGATTCCACCTTGGCACCAAGATGCCACGGACGCGCAGGTTCCCAAGTCTTCGGCGGGACTCGATTGCCCCCTGGCGGCCGTGTGCCGACATTACGTCACTGCCCGCGCGGCCGGAGCCGGTCAGTCACGCCCGGGGACGGCGCAGCTCCCAGCTCTCCCCACACCGGGGCAGGTCTGGCAGCGCAGGACTGGAACCCAGTTTTAAGCCCCAAGGCAGACCTGGGAGGGGACTTCGGAACGAAAGTCCTTCCTTCTCCACTCTGAGCCGGGTCTTCTGAGATGCTCCAGAGGCTCTGGAAAGAAGAATCAGGCAGATTTGCACCTGCCGGTTGGTTTTAGCATCGCTGGCCGCGTGGTTGCTGCGCTCCGCCTGCTCAGAAGTGGCCCGGGCTGGAAAACTTTCCTGACGCCTGCGCAGCAACTGCCACGTGACAGGCGATGGATGCCCCTCTGCTGTGAGGCTTCCCCATCTGTACGGAAAGGCAAGGGCATGGAATATCCCAGATCAGAGTTTGCGGCTGGTGTGGAAAAAAAAAAAAAGTGTCCAGTAAAAGAAAAAAAAAAAGGCCGCATATTGTCCACACGTAAGAACTCTAAAAGCATCAGCTGCTTGGCCCAACAACACAGCAGCCCGACCCCAGGCAGGTTCTTGGGTGGGGCAGAGGGTTGTGTTCACCTGTGGGAGCACGCGTGCGCAGGGCTGTGGCCTGCAGGTTTCGCAAGCAGGCTAGGCTCGTTGTCCAGCGAGCCTCTGACTCCCATCTTGGTATCAGGGATGACAAATGCCCAGATATTTACACGGGTTCTGGGGATCAAATCTGAGGCAAGCATCTTACTGACAGAATCTTCTCCCCAGTCAGTATTTATTTTTATTTTTGTTTCATTTTGTTTTTCGAGATAGGGGTCTCTGGGTGTATCCCTGGCTGTCCTGGAACTTGTCGGCAGTCGAGGCTGGCCTTGAACTCACAGAGATAGTCCTGCCCAGGGCTTCTTCTGAGAACTGAGACTGAAGACATACGTTGTTTGTTTGTTTGCTTCCTTAGGGGAATATTTAGAATAACGTAAAAGTGGAAAATATCTAGTTGCAATGGCTGGAACTCCATGAAGCTGTTGAGACTTGGCCTTGAAGCATCCTAAGAGAATGGTTTCCGGGAGATCCCCGGCTCGGATGACAGGCATTTGTCACTGTGCCCTCTCTGCTCATTTGTTATCTGTTTATTTGATTAAACATCTTCAAGGCAGAAGGCTGGCACAGTATAGGCGCACAGTATAGGTTGCCAAGGGCTTGGGTTTTTAGAGTCAAACTGAATCAACAGACACCGGTGTTGACTGTTATTCATGGGACCTTGAGACAATCACTTATTCTTTTTGTGTCTTTTTCCTCAGCTGTCAAGGTGAGGCTGATACTAGTGGTATATGCAGCCTGGGGCCTTTTACAGGCTTTGTGCTTTGTAGGCGTTGGCTAATGGAGGTTTTACCAGCAGAGGTTAAATTGGGTTGGGGTTGTAGCTGAGCGCTAGGGTTCTTTCCCGCTATGTGCAAAGCCCTGGGTTCCGTCTCCAGCAAAGAAAAAACAAAACAAACCCACAAATCCTGAACTGTTGAGGGGTGAGGCTCAAATCCATTCTATAAGGAACTGTTAAATCCTCAGTTGAGGATGAGCTCCACATTTGTGCTGAGGTAAATGCACACACACACACACACACACACACACACACACACACAAACACACTCTGGAATAACAACATTCCCAACGGTGGAGAGATGGCCCAGCTTGTGACATTTCTCCAGTGCTGGTGGCATCCCTGAGACTGGTCTAGGGATAAACCTGGAACACACTTCTTTGAAGCAGATCACTACTGCCCTCTGGGTGTGCACTGGCCCGGGAGACTCCGCTTTTCTCCCACTCCAGGTCACAGCGCCATCCCAGGGCTGGGCTTCTAAGAACAGGATAAAGGGTCTTCTCTATCTGGCCCCCGTGAAGGACTACAGAGTACAGGGTTTATGCCACTGTGACAATAGCACAATCGAGAACCAGAGACATCTGACCACAGATTTTTTTTTCTTGAACCCCTTCCCCCCCAGAATTAACTAGTGAAGACGCATCATTATCTTCAGAGAGAAGTCAGCTACACACCTCAACGGTTGCTACAAATTACTATCTCTCCCATCTGTTTTCCTAAGTATCCATTTATCTTTTTAAATTTTTTTGGTGTTTTTGTTATGTTTTGTTTGACAGGGTCTTACTATTTAGTTCCTTCCTTTCTTTCTTCCTTCCTCCCTCCCTCCTTCTTTCCCTCCCTCCCTCCTTCCTTCCAAAAGTTTTAAGTTGTGTGCACCAGTGTGCACATGGATGCCAGTGCTTGCAGAGGCCAGAAGAGGGCACTGGATGTCCTAGAGCCAGAGTTGTAGGCAGTTGCAAGCCACCTGAGGGTACTGGGAACCAAGTTCTCATCTTCTGGAGGAGCAGCCTGTGCTCTGAACCATGGAGCCTTCTTTCTAGCCCCATTTATCTTGCTGTACGTAACTTTTGTTTCCGTAGGTCCTCCCTTTCACTGATCTTCTGAAGATGGTTTCAAAGTCCCAAGTTGTAAGCTTTTTCTCAGACACAATTTTCTGTAAACTCCCACAAGCATATGAATAAAGCCCCTCCCCCTTTTAGTGCTCATCTTTCTTGTGTAAGTGTAATTTGAAGCTCCTCAAGCACTAAATTAAGAGAAAAGAGGAAAAGCTTTTCTTTTGTGTCTTTGGCCAAATATGAAACTCCAGTGTGCTAACTTTCAGTCCTTGTTTGGCACTTTGAGTCAGCATATTCTTTTTAAGAAGCCGTCACAAACTCGTTGGTTAGAATCCTCCAGTAATGACTAATATTCAGAGAGAGTATTATCAGCCCTCTCTGTCGTGTTGGAGATCAAAGTCTTGAGCATGCCAGGCAGACATTCTACCACTGAGCCACCATACCTCAGCCATTGTGTTGCATGTCTACACAAAGGCTGACCATCAACAGCGTCAGATAACTAACTATTAAATAAAGATAAAGACTCACTGAATTGTGTAATTCCAGTTCTAAAGGTAACATAGGCTAGTTTAGCTATTTCTAAATATTGTTCTTTTGAAAATACGCACTAATTATACTCAGTCATGGATTCTGTCTTAATTCCTGTTCTGTTGCTAAGAAGAGACACTATAATCAAGGCAACCGTTATTGAGGGTATTTAACCGGGGGCTGGCTTACAGTTTCAGAGGTTTACTTCATTATCATAGCTGGGAGCATGGCAGCGTGCAGGCAGGTGCTAGAGCAGTGGCTGAGAGCTACATCCTGACCCATAAGCAGAGAGAGCGAGAGAGAGAGAGAGAGAGAGAGAAAGAGAGATTGGGCATGGCCTGGGCATTCGAAACCTCAGAGCCCACCGTGCCTCAGTGACACATTTCCTCCAACAAGGCCACGCCTCCTAATCCTTCTAATCCTTTCAAATATCACCACTCCCTAGTGGTTAAGCATTCAGCTATATGAGCCCGTGGGGGCCATTCTTGTTCAAACCACTATCTAGTCTGGTTTGATATTTTCATATATGTATAGATTATATTTTGGTCGTTTCTACTCTCCCTTCTTTTACCCCCTCCACTCTTACTCATGCCTTTTCTCTTCCCATCTAGTTTCCCTTCTCCATTTATCTATCTATCTATCTATCTATCTATCTATCTATCTATCTATCTATTTTTACATTAGGGTTGCTTACAGGAATGTGGGCAATAGTCACCAGATGACTGCACTGAAGAAGGAAGATGGTCTCTTGGGGATCTAGAGAGATGGCTCAGTGGTTAAGAGCACTTGCTGCTCTTGCAGAGGGCTCAGGTTTGGTTCCCAGCACCCACATGGCAGCTCACAGCTATAGAATTCTAGTTCCAGAGGATCTGATGTCTTCTTCTGACCTCTGTGGGCATTGAGCACATATATGGCCAACATTCATACACACAATAAATAAATTTTAAAAAGAAAGAAAGAAAGATGTCTTCCTCCTCTAGCAACCATCAGCTGCTGGGAAGATCTCAAAAAGAAATGATCTCCTGAACTCATCCCCACCGATAACTTTTTATTTATTTATTTATCTATTTATCTATTTATCTATTTATCTATTTATTTATTTATTTATGTATTTATGTATTTATTTATTTATTTGTTGCAGCTTTGAAATTTTGCCTCTGTGCTGATGGAAAAATATATACCACTTAAAAAAAAAGGCTAAAATTTTATAGCTAGACTAAGATGGCTAAAGGGAGACCATTTAAACATCTTCGGCAGGGTTGCTGTGTGTTTGTGACACGCACGGGCCACCCTCAGATTTACACAAAGATGGATGAAGTTGCTGACTAGAGATGAATGGTGCCGATAACCGCCAAGATGGATGCAAAATTATGGATTTGTAGGAGCCTAGAGGAGGAGAACCGGGCCTTCTCATAAAACACCCAGTGACGCACATGGATCACAAACTGACATGGCCAACAGAGCACACTGCGGCCTCTGCAGAATCCTGATGCCAACCTGACTCCTGAGACCTCTGACCCCACCTTCGTGTATGTGCAGAACCACCACCCTGCAGAGATAACTACTTGGAGTTTTGTTTTGTTTTTGTTTTTTTTTTTTCCTCTCATTCGGCAAAGAATTTGCAGGAATGACAATTGTCATCTCTGAAGTAAACCGAAGATGAAGGGCAGGCTTTCTTTACAAACCCAATCTAGCACACCATTGTGGGTGCTTTGTGAGAAATTTCTAAGCAATTCGGTTTCTGAACCTTAAAGATTGTTTTCATTTTGTTTTATGTGCCTGGGTGTTAAGTCTGCGGGCATGTCTATGAATCATGTGTGTGCCAGGTGCCCAAGGGTGCCAGAACAGGATCCCTTGAGAATGGTGCTACAGATTGGGAGCTGCCATGTGGGTGCTGGGAACTGAACTCAGATATTCAAGTGCTGAGCTTTTTTTTCCAGTTCCTCAGAGTCATTTAAATCTTATCACCTATAGACGTTAAGTCACAGTTTTGATTATACACGATTATACAAACTGTACCCTGAAACTGATATTTGACAGCTGTCATGCAAGCAGAATATACTTGTTTCCGTCATAACCGACAGATATTGACTTTTCCGTATCGAAGTGCCCTGACCACAGTTTAACAAGAACACCTGCGCGCCTTGATCTCAGTCATGTAATAGCCAGCCCCATTCTTCGCAATAGATCTGTGGGTCAGCTGACCAGATAGACGTTGGGTGTCCTGAACTGGGATTACGTCTAGTTCTGTCTCTGACCCCTTTCAACCCCCCCACCCCCCAGGCTCTTATTCCTCTCAGGCAACCTCCATGTTCA
>NW_026591450.1:3967182-4164819 GCF_907164565.1 Psammomys obesus | reverse complement strand
CCCTTGCCACAGGTGAACACAATGGGTGCCCATTACACAGAAGCCCCTCCCCTCCCCGATGTTGCGGTGCCCTTAGGTGCGGCCTGGGGTCTGGTTCATGGTGGGTGCAAGCTACATTTGGATAAATGTCCCCACGTGAAGACCCAGGGCTTTGTCCTGGCTTGGAGCACTGTTGGGGCATCATAAAAGCTTTAAGAAATGGGACCCAGCAGGAGGAGTTAAGTCTTTGAGGAGGGGGTGTCTGCTGGCTAGCTTCATGTCACCTTGACACAGGAGCCAGAGTTACCTGGAAGGAGGGAACTTTGGTTGAGAAAATGCCTCCGAAAGAAAGATCTGGCTATAGGGCATTTTCTTAATTCATGATTGATGGGGGAGGGCTCAGCCCTAGACGGTGGTGTCATCCTTGAGCTGGTAGTCCTGATTGAGTTAGTTGTAGCTTTAAAATAGGGGTTGGTCCTGGAAGTCCAACTCAGAGTCTTACGCGTGCTAGGCAAAACCCTGTCACTGAATTCCATTTTCAGCCCTTCAAATACACCTCTGACATAAGAGTTTCAACTTACCATGGTCTAAGCTCTCTCCCTCTCTCTGTGTGTGTGTTTGTGTGCGTGTCCTGTGTTTAGGGCTTGAACCCAGGGCTTTGTGAATACTAGGAACACACTCTCTTCATGAACCATAGCCATTCCTATGGACATAATTCGGTTAAAGACTAGAATCTAAAGCTTTTGAGGAAAAGAGCCCATCGAGTCCCACCTTTCTGAGTGCTCGAGCTGGGAAATTTTGGAGAAGCAGCTGATGTTAGATAAAGTCAGAAGCAGGAAGAACAACTCTATATAAAATGTCAAATCAACTTAATTTTTCCTATAATACACAACCCATACTAAAAATATTGGCAAAAACTGTCCTGATACAAACCTACAAATATAAGTAACTGAACTCTGGCCTGAGGTTTTACATAGTAAAAGAGATTAAACTCAGACAATCTTCCAGTCTGTCAAAAAGAAACTGTTTTTTTCCTTCTGTATTTTTCTCCTTCTGTATTTTTCCTTCTGCACATGATAAAAGGGTAGAATTCAGTTTTGGAGACTCAACTGCAAAACTAAGGATTAAATTTTAAGTACTTAAGTGGGTAGAAATAATCAGAGATCTCCATCCCTGATCTCAAGCTGTACTATAAAGTAATAAAAACTGAGTGGTACTGGCATAGAAACAGAATGGTGGATCAATGGAATTGGATCAAAGACCCAGAAATAAACCTACACACCTATGGACACTTGACCTTTGACAGAGGAGCCGAAACTATAAGGAAACTGCAATTACACAGTGTTCTCATGTTGGGTGTTCTGATAGCCACAGTATGAGATTTGGCATTATTTCTAAAGCTTTGATTTTTTTTCCCACCCTCTGAGCACTTGAAACAAAGACAACGTTGCTCCGAAGCTCGTGTAACCTTGAAAATATTAACTGTCTTCCTTGCTCTTCACTTTAGTTATTATCTTGACATGGCTTATTTGTAAATTTAACACAGAGAAGAACTGAATTAAAGCGGGGTGCATCAGGCAATTGAAAGGGCGTGGGAAGATAGCAAAGTGTACTTCTTTACTCTTCAGTTTTATGTCGCAGTGCCGACGGTGTTGGCCTTAACCCCTCAGTATAAGGCGAGCACAGAGCAAGAAACTGAGAGCTCTTTGTATGATGTAAAATAACTGCTTCAACGTCCCTGTCGCTGTGTGTGACAGCAAGTTTAGCTGGGAAGCCGCATAAGGGTGTTTCTTGGGAGCCTGATCATGTTGAAATTCCAGGCCCTTTTCAAAACAAACCAGGAAGTTCTAACAGCGACCAAGGAAGTGTAGAGAAGTCTGTTAGTGCAACTCTTTTGGAGACTGTAGCAAAACACACTTTGCATGTTATTATGTCTTTTTTCAGAATTTGGTGTTTGCCGCTGCGCTGTGGGGTGCAGCTCTGCGTGTCGGACCTTGGGAAGGCACTGGCTGTCTTCCTTTACCGCATTCCATCTTATATTTTGAGACAGGACTTTCCCCCCCAACATGAAGCTCACCGTTTCAGCCATGTTGTTTAGCCATGAAGCTATTGGGGTCTGCCTCTCTCTGCTTCCCACACACTGGGATCACAGGCACACACGGCCATGCTTGGTTTTTGTGTGGGTAGTGCAAGATTCAAACTCAGGCCCTCTTGCTTGCATGGCAAGTGCCCTTAGCTGCCGAGTCATCTCCCCGGCCCCTAACAGTATTATTTAAAGACTTTATTAATGATGGCAATACCATCCCATCTCTTTACTCATTTTAGTAGGCTATAGGCAAACACAGTGTTCTCTTATGTCAATGCTTGATAGCCCTCAGGATTTTATATGAAAGTGTTTCTTCCCTGCGATTTTTCTTTTCCCCTACAGGAACAAGAGATGAATTGCCTCAGAAGGAACAGCTAGCCAGATCAAAGAAAATCAGCAGTGCTCAGGAGCTGGGATCCTGCATAGAGTATATGTGCCAGAAATTCTTTGGAAACAGAGTAAAGGATCCAAAGATGTTACAGTGTCATCTTCGGGAACTGTAAATGTCATCTAGCAAAAGGGACACCACAGGAGCAATTAAGGATCTTGAGATGAGGAAAAGATCCCGGATTAGAGGGGTGGGCCTCATCTCAATCGGGAAAGGCCGTGAAAGGGGTTCTTCCGAGAGCCTCTGGAGGGAACTCGACCCCGCAGCTGTCACAGTCTGCCAAGACCACATCAGACTCCTGACCTTCGAGTACTCGATGCCAGGACATGTGTACTGCTCTCAGCTGCCATTTCTGTGACGATGGGTCACAGCCACAGTAGGACACCAGTGCAGGTTCCACGCTCAGGCTCAAGCTCGGTTCACTTTGCTGCGTCTCTGACTGCGGCTGCCTGGCTAGCAAGAGCTCCCTCCTGATTACGTTACCAGGTTTTCTCCGAATGGGGCAAGGTGGTCTAACGGGACAAACCATGTGGCGAGGGATGTAGTTACGTTGCTAGAATGTCTTACTTTGCAAGCCTCAGGCAGTGGGTTTGATGCAAGCACCTTAAAACTCCCCCCTCTCTTTTGCTTTGTCTGTCTGTCTGTCTGTCTGACAGACACATAAACACAGACAGACAGACACACCTCAGAAAGAAAGAAAAGGATTACCAATACTAATAACATAAGCACATGTGAGGAACACAGCAGCAAAACTAATTTCGACCAAGACTCTAATTCCTTCAGATTCAACATGATGTTGACAGTATCAGAGCTGACAAGACATTGGTTTCAAACCTAAAATGATCAAGAACAAAATTTACTTTTTAAGATGAGGAACTGAATTTTATCTTAATTCGTTACTATTATTGACTATTTTTTTTTCCATACAAGGTCTCCCTGTGTAGCCTTGGCTGGCCAGGATCAGGATGGCCTCAGACTTATAGAGATCTGCCTGCTTCAGCCTCCTGAGATCTAGGATTAAAGGCGTTGAGTAACCATGCCTAGATTTTACCTTTTTTTTTTTTTTTTTCCTTTTTATGCAACAGAGTCTTACTCAGTCTAGGCTGGCCTCAAAGTTGCGATGTAGCTGAATGTGACTTTGAATCTTTGATCTTCCTGCTTCCACCCCTGGGTTGCTGAGATTACAGGCCTGTGCCATTCCACCTGTATAGATGGGACCAGGACTTCGTGCATCCTGGGTAATTGTTCTACCACCGAACTATGTGCTTGGTCCCTGGAAAGGTTCCTGGGCTTTGAACATATCAGACCTTGTTAGGAAATTACATAAAATCATCATAATGAAAAAGTACTTTTAAAGACACAAAGAATTTACACTGTAGCTAGGAATTAACAGTGGGTGGTAAAAATATGTCACATTTTCACAGGAAAAAAAAAAAAACAAAAAACCTCTGAGAAGTCAATGCCAAAAATATACGCAAAACATGTCGTTTTAGGAGGTGGAGTATAGCTGTATGCTATAAGATTAGAGAAAACCAATGGCCAACAAGATAGTCAAAGAAAACTGGCCCAAATAGCAAATGTATAAGAATAACTGTGATGATCCCACTCCTTAGAGACCTTTAAAATGTAGTCATATTGTTAGACAGAACTATTTTCCTTCCAAAGTGACTACGGTTAGTAGTTACCAAATGTGAATTCCTTGGTTCGCATAGAAGAAGCTCCAAGAGCTAAAATCAGACATAGATTTGAGATGCAAAGTAGAAATCCGTCATCAAGGAAGTAGAGAGAAGGTGGCCTGAAAATGGATGTACCTCAACCAGGTAAAGAAAAGAAAAATATGACTCTCAAGCTGAAAAGCTATAGAAAGAGAAGAGAACGGGCTTTGGAAAATGTCTCTGAATAAAGTTTTGGATGTTATTGTGGATAATGTTTGCATTTCTTTCATCAAATAAAGGTCTTGGACTTTAGACATGAAAAAAAAAAAGACAAAGCAAAATGAAAGTAAGAAAGGTTTGCCTTGGAGGGAGACGCTGGATGGCTACAGAACGGGGGTGGGGTGGGGGTAAGGGACATCTGGCATGGGTTGTCTTCCCGCCCCCACAGATTCTTAACGTAGTTGCGGAAGCTTCAAGGAGGACGGCCAGATGCTGTCTCTTTCCCATTGCCTTCTCCCTGCTGCCCGGAGCCTTCCAAGATCCTTCCCTCCTGAAAACTCCTGTTCACTGCAGGGAAATGCTAATAGCAAACAGACCACAGCACAAACATTGCCATCTAGGAGTCTGCGTTTGCCTTCTACGTTGTCCCAGCAGCCTGCCTAGCCCTGTACACAGATTATCAGGCCCAACCTTCGTGTTCAGTCTCCTCTAAGAATGATATTTTTATAGGCTACCGCCCTGGACAGTGTCCACTAAACAAACAAACAAACAAACAGAACGAAAACCCCAAAGCACTATTGAAGCAGATCCTTTGTACCTCTTAATACTGTGTGATCTGAAAAGTCAGCTCTGTGGTTTCCAGGAAGAACTTAAATGCATTTATCTCTCTGCTCATGTTCAAACCATATTAGTCCCAAACCTCAGGCTATAACTGATGTCCTTGAACAACAAACCTTTTCATCGGCTGGAGCAACGAAGTTAGAAACCTGGCCGATGAAGCCGACCTTCTCTGTGCTGGACTGCTGTTGGAGTTGAGAAATGTAATTTTAGATTTCCCGGCACCAGGGTCAGCGTGCCCTGGCTTTGATGGCACGCTCAGTAATCTTTGTCCTTGTGACTATCAGACAACACAGATCGTGTGTCCTCTGAAAGCAGACCTATCTTTTTCCTCCTCTAAATGGCACGATTAAGAACAAAGGTGACCACCGTTTCAACGGAAAGCTGATATATGCTGGGACTTGCTACTGACCTCAGCAAACCAAAGCGTGGATGATAGACAGAAAGATCTGCTTTTCAGGGCCCACGCAAACACAGCAGGCCAGTGTGGTGTGACGGATGGTGAAATATCTTTTTTTTTTTTTTTTTTTGCCTTGGAAGTCAAATCCTGAGAAACAGAAAAGAATGTACAAACAAATTAATATTAATTAATTAATTAGTTAGTTAATAAACAAAAACTTGTAGTTAAAGCAACTTAGAATATTCTCGAAGAATTAAAGACAATTCTTTTTTTGTTTGTTTGTTTGTTTTCTTGTTTTTTGAGACAGGGTTTCTCTGTGTAGCCTTGGCTGTCCTGGACTTGTTTTGTAGATCAGGCTGGCCTTGAACTCAACAGTGATCTCCCTCTTCTGCCTCTCAAGTACTGAACTTAAAGGAGTGTACCACCATGTCTGGCCTAAATTCTTAAAAGCTTTCAGTAAGGTAATAAGGATGTGACTTCCTAAGAGGCTTACTGTATGGGATGGCCGTGAGATTTGTTGCTTTCTAAATTTTGAGTCTGGAAGGCATCCTGACATCCTGGGACACAGTTTGGGAAAGGCTCACAAGCCCCCGAATCTGCCTCTTTTTCCAGGGAGACTCTGAAGTTTTAGTTCCTGAATTCTGGGAGGCCCAGTGGAAACACGGTCTGGCCTAGGGTTTCAGGGAAGCAGACCAGAGCAGGAACCGTTTACCTCGGCCTTGGGCAGGACATGCGTGCCAAGATCAGTTGTGGTTTTCTGTTAGAGGCGCAGAAAGACAAGTTAAATCACCTCCACAAGGAGAGCAGGTGATACAGGTCCAGAAGACCGCCACACTTGATGAGTTGAAGATTTCTTTCCTTTTCTTTCATGCCTGTATGTATGTCCGTGCATCATGTACGCGCCTGATACCCTTGAAGGCCAGAAGTGGGCATCCCCTGGAACTGGAGTTACAGGTGAGCTGCCACGTGGGTGCTGGGAATCAAACCTGAGTCCTCTGCAAGGGATAGCCAGTGCTCTTCACCTGGAGTCTGTCCCTCCAGCTCCATAAAAGTGTGTGTGTATGTGTGTGTTACACACACCTGTGGCCGTTGGAGGGCAACTGAAGTCAGTTCTTTTCTTCCAGCGTATGGTTCTCAGAAACTCCGGGACTGAGGTCATCAGGCTTGGCAGCAAGTGCCTTTACCTGCTGAGCTGTCTCTGAGCTTCTCTGATGAGTTAGAGAAAACATGAAGTGGGATGAACATGAGCGAGGCTGAATGAGTGTGATCACGACTTCTGGCACGCGGGCTTTTGGGCTCGGGAGTTTGCCTTTGCTTTTGTGAAAGAATGAACACCGACTTTCTCAGAGAAGGAGCCATTCATAACTTCGCTCCGCAGCCTTTTAAAAAGGCACTGAAGAGTCAGTCCCAGAGTGTTTCCTGTGAGGAAGACGGACGACGAGAAGACTGAAGCCAAGCTAATGGTTGGTGGCTTGGATTCTCCACTGTCCTACCCCTCATTTCACCTGGAAGAAGCTGCCCTTAGGAGAACTTTGACATTTTTACTAATTGTTTTAACATATTATCAAAACAACGCCCAAGGGAACAAGCATACTAGCTGTGTGCATGCTGCCCCCTGGGCAATGTAATTTAGCTCGAGGGCAAAGGCTAAGTGCCTCTTAGCCAAGGCGAGAAGTAATCATTCCCATTATGTGTACTTTTGGAAGTGTTTTTATTGTTAACACGAAATGGAATGGACCTCCTTCTCCCACGAACCATTACCAGCTGTGAATCCGAACCTTAGAGCACCCTCGAAGAGGCAATTAGAAAGTTCTTACTGTCGTCTGTCTTCAGGGTTCAGACCCGATTCTGTCGTTTTAATTAGGAGTTTATTCTTTTAGCAGGCGTCAGCGTAGCTTGTATCAAGGTACAGTGAAATAAAGAGCCGTTAGCCTTGCCGGGCCGCTCGGTACTGTTTCCTATTCATTTACCCTGGCAGGGGCTCAGCCTGGTAAGCCAACTTTACTTCTGCAGTCGAGGGCTTCCACGGTTACATCCTGATGCATAAATGAGGAGCTGCTCACTAACCGCTCAGCAATCTCAAAACAGTCTCTGTGACTGAGTTCCACATCGCTATGAGCTACTGTCTCCAGCCAACTTCCTTCACCAACCTTCCCTTCTTGGTCGGCAAAGGAAGAAGAAGGGTCCCTGGCATTCCAGCCCATTTCTCTAGTAATTCCATTCTAGGCTCTAGATTGCGGGTTCTGCGTGTAGAATCTCAAGACTCTGCTCATGGTAAGAAAAGCCACGCAAGCAACGGAAGCAACATCTGGAATGGCTATCAAGACTTCAGCTCTTCGCTTGATATATTTTTGGCTCCTCTTTATGAAAGCCACTCTATTTCCTTGCACTGCCAAGGTCAAGGAATAAGTATGAGGCAAAAAATAGTTTCAAACCCTTAATTTTCTTCTTTCCCACAGCTATAAATCTGCATGTTGGAAAATGGAAAATGTAAAGCATTTAATTGTTCTGCACAGGACAGAAACTGGTCAGGGTGTGGCGTTTAGTATGAAAGCAATCTCGGCACAGGCGTATGCCAGTCAGATGAATGGGGCAGGTTCCTCATAAAGATGGTTAGCTCAAGAGAGAAGGGAAGGCCTGAGAGCCCAGCATAGGTGACTCACTAACTACAGCTTGGTATATAATTGTGCACAGGCATGATTCCTCTGTAGCTCTGTGGCTCAAGTCATGGTGCCCCTGTGCGTTCAAGGTGGAAGGATTTTCATCAGCTGAAAACGTGTTTATTGAAGATGACAGTAGAGAATACATATTGTTGGAGGAGGCCGGTGGGTACATTTGGTACATATGGCTGCTCAGCGTCATGAGCATCCAACATCCAGCACTGGTACAGCCTGCATCAGCTTTTCGTGTGTGTATGTGGAAGCCAGGGGGCTTCCTCTGTGTCTTCCTCAATATCCCAACCTTAATTTGTCACTCAACCTGATGCTCACTAATTTGGCTAGACCGACTTGCCGGCAAATATGAGGGGTCTATCTCTACCCGCTGGGCAATGGGATTCCAGGTGTGCACTGCCGTGCCTGGCTTCTAGTACTTTATCCACCAGTCCCCGATGCTGCCTGTTTGACTGTACCAACTGTCCGGTCTTACCACAGCGGCGGGGTTACAAACGAAAGAAAAAAAATAATAAACCAACGTTCTCACTCAAGATGAGCACCCTCTTCGTCTAGTCATTCGGTCACGTCTGTGTGCACGTTACTCTGCTCACGGGAGAAGACAGAGTGAGGACCCACTGAAGGGCTTATGGCTGTCCCCACACAGAGATGAAGACTCTGGTCCTTAAAGGCCATGGGAATCACGACACGGGGGTAGGACAATGGCAGGATTCCAGCCATGCTTACAGGATGAGTTCAGTGGCAGTTGGGTGAGGTGGGAGCGAAAGGGGCCGGACGTCGTTGAGGGCTTCAAGTTTTGTCTGGAGAATCTGAGGAAAATGCCTCATGGCTCGGAGTAGAGAAGAGACTGGTGTGGGAGGCTCAGGGAACTGTGTCCAGGAGGGACTGTGGCTACTTGGTGATGAAGCCATGTGCCACATATAGAGTGCTTGTGTGAGCCAAAAGGAGCAGTTTTTGTAGGCTACGCTCACAGGCTGATATTGAGTGTGAGTTTAAGAATCCAGAGCCAGAGAAATCACAGGATATTCTCTGTCTGTCTTTGATTGTGTGCCTGTGTTTGATTTGATAGAAGCACACAACTTTCTTCCTTTCCTTCCTTCTTTCCTACCTTCCTTCCTTTTCTTTTCTTTTCTTTCTGTTTTTCGAGACACAGTTTTTCTGTGCAGCCTTGTCTGTCCTGGAGTCTCTTTGTAGACTGGGCTGGCCTCCATTTCACAGAGGTCCACATGCCTCTGCCTCCTGAGTGCTGGGATTAACAGCGTGCACCACCACACCTGGCCTGAAGCACAGAACATTCTGCAAGTGACGGTTCCAGAGCCTAGATGTACGTCAAGCTGTCAGTGTGATGCTGAGGTATACTTTTAACGTTACTCTTTACATACGACTGTCCTGTGGCTGCCATTGTGTCACATGACCACATCCTTGTTGACAATCTCAAACAACAGACGTGCTTACGGTACTGAGTTGTATATACCTTGCTGGAGAAGTAAAAACTGAGGTTTTGTATTTTGTACCCTCTTGGTGTTTCTGCTGGATGGCAAACAAAAATTCAGTTTTCAGCAATAATGGATCCCTAGGTCAAAGTCTTTTTTTTTCCCCATTACTGTTGTTGCTGTTTTGAGACAGGATCATGCTATAGTGTCCAAGCTGGCCTCGAACCGTGATGCCTCGAACCGTGATCCTCTTCTCTTCTGAATGCTGAGATTACAGGCATGCATCACCATGCGCGGTAAGGGGTGTGAAGTTTTTATTCAGCATAAAATAATAGAGTGAGTCAGGCCATGGGAACTGATACATCGCTCAAGAAGCCACTGGTACAAGTGGCTGGTATGTAGCACATCATCAGGGTTTAGGGAAAGCGCGTGGGTGGCAAGTGAAGGATACATCCACAGGGCAAACCGGAACCACTGAGAATCCAGAGGGGCCCGCTGGCTGCGCCAACATTACCAGGACTGAAGAGATGGATGGGCATGGGGGTAGGTTGGCGCTGGCTCCTGTGGCTCCTGGGTACCAGGCATCCCACCCAGGAAGCAAGAACATAGGGTAGGAAGGCAGAGGCCCGAGTTCCAGGAAAGAGTACAAGTTAGGAACTTGGCCTTCGAAACAGTTAGGTCACTTCCAGGAAAAGCAGAAGCAAGTACCACTGGGTGGGTACTTTTGGTTTTGTGAGAGCGGAACGCCCCAGGACTCGAGAAGGAGAAAGCCTTATAGGAGAAGGCTGCTTATAACCATTAAAGAAAATGATTAGGAGGGAGGACGGGGATCCAGACAGCAGATGGTGGATCTAGGCACCCAAAGGCCCTTGGGTTCAAACTGCAGAATCTTCAACATGGCATCTGTTACACAATCCTGTTAATCGGAACGCCTTGTGGCTGGCGTTCGCCTTTTCCCCATGGATATACACGCAGAGGCCACCAGAGGGCGACCTTGCACACGCGCAAGCAAGCGTATCCTCCGGGAAACTGCGCCCCACATTGCACAAATTGCTCCCCACGACGCCAGGCCTCCCCTCTGACAGTCCCCCGGGCACCAGGCACGGGTCTCTGTGCGCAACGGCGCCACCCGGAACATTCTGGCTGCTTTGGAAAAGTGTAAGCGCCTCGGCACAGATGCTTTTGCAGTGCAAAAGCAGCACGTGGCGCTCACAGAGAGGACGGAGGCACCTGCTTGGCCCTACTATGTCTCTCCACCTGCCGTTTTCGGGGGTTGGGGGTGGTGGTGCGGGGTACGTCTAAAGAGCTCCGGGGAGGGGCCCCGGAAGCTGGCGTTGTCTGGACGCACGGCTTCCTCCGTGTCTGTGGATTAAAGAAAAATTTCGTTTCGCAACCCAGAGAGAAACAGCCAGTTTGGAAATCCATGGCTAGGTTTTCTTTCAAATTTCCTCTAAATAAATCTGAATTAAAATGTCCAAGAGAATACTAGGATTTGCAATCCTAGCTGAGCAGCCTGGGGGCACAGAGACCTTGCTTTGGGGAGCTTGGGGTTTACCCGGACTCTTCGCTGGAGCTTTCCCTGCGCGTTTTTGAGCTCCTGTCAATTTTGAGACCTGGAGGAATGACTGCGATTAGGACAAACGCCTCCAGGATTTATTACTAGTGGTATTTAGTGGTCCTGGATATTTTGGGCAGCCTACTTGGCTAAAGACAGAGGCCACTGATGCAGGCAAATGGAATAGTCAACATTTACGGTACTATATTTTAACATTGTAGAATAAGATAAGAGACGACAGAGGTGTGACTCTCCAAAGAACTGTTTCTGTGGCTCAGTTCAGAAAATCCAGGGTGGAATGTGATTAATGAGTATGGAAAAATCCCTATAAAAGTTATTTCATTCATTCATTCATTCATTCATTCATTCATTCATTCATTCATTCATTCATTCTGCATCTGTGTATGCGGGTACCACAGTCCACCTGTAGGAGCCAAAGAACAACTTGTGAGAGCCAGTCTCTCTCCTTCCACCACGTGGTTCTGGGAATGGAACCCAGGTCGTCAGGCTCGGCTGCAGGTGCCTTTACTGCCTGAGCCATTTGATAGAATGCAGTCCCCAGACAGCCGAGGCTGGCCCTACGTGACTGTACTTCTCAAGTGCTGGGACCACAGGCCTGCACCGCCACACCCAACTAAGAAATCCAGATATTCATCAGGAGAGAAAGACAGGGTGCTTTAATTTTTTTGAGCAGCACAAACTTGTTGGCATGGCGACATCAGAAAACCATCTGTGGGGCTATCTGAAGAGAATCTAAAATAAATGACAGGACTAATCCAATTTATTCTGGGGAAAGAAACATTTTCAACCTTTCAGACTGTTCACCAGGAAACATCCAGGAGCTTAAATGAAATCTCACTTTACTTTGGCCACAATTAACCAGTATTACATGCTGGAAGGCGTTTGTCTTGATAGTGTGCTAAAAAACATAGCCCTGAAGGTGTCACCTTTCTTAGTCACAGAGACTGTAGGGCCAGGACACAGTGTCACGGCGGGCCTTCAGCATTAATACAATTCTAGGCTCAAAACAACTTTTACCCCAGGACAGTTATTAACGACGCTTTTTTTTTTTTTTCCTACTTTCAAAAATGTTCTGGTTTGGGTGATAAGCTAAATGGCCACTGTGCCCTTGACCTTGGGAAACTGTAATTTGATTGAATATAGTTTACACAGTTTATGAAGTTGAATTGTTTAATGACTTAATTCAACAAATACCTGCCAGGCACCCACAGTGGGCAGATGATGGTACTGCCCTCCTTAAAATCAGTCATATGGGGACTGGGGAGATGGCTCAGAGGTTAAGAGCACTGACTGCTCTTCCAGAGGACCTGAGTTCAATTCCCAGCAACCACATGGTGGCTCACAACCATCTATGATGACATCTGGTGCCCTCTCCTGCAGGCACACATACTGACAGAGCATTGTATACATAATAAAGAAACAAATTTAAAAAAATCAGTCATATGAATATCTAATTGCCAATAATGGTAAGAAATCTAAAGGATACCTGTAAGGGAACTCAAATCTCTGTCCTGGCCCTAAATAAGAGTCAAAAGCTGCAGTAAACTCACCAAACTCTTCAACCTCGGTCTGTCTGCTTATCTCCAGCTATTTGCCAAAGACACCAATCAGTACCCACCTATGACTCAGGATGGGGGGTTCTGAGACCCCATCACGGTACATAGGTACTGTACATTGGTAGTCGCTCAGCAATACGGAGCCAAGTTGTTTGAGCCAATAAGCTGGAGTTGAATTCCAACCAAATGCCAATGGAGCTGAAATAACGGTGCCAGTCAACAGGGCAAACCTGCCATTATTCAGGGAGTCAGGCAATACCTGGGTTCTGGCCCCTATTCAGTGTGCAGAGGACATGTACATTTGTCCTGGGTCCTGCAGGGCTCCGCCATTATAGAAACGCAGCGCCTGAACTGAGGACTTAGTACCTGGTGCAGATATGATGAGGTGAGATTCTCTGCCAGGCTCCCTACATCTGCAGTCAGGATTCTACCATGTTGGGCTTCCTAGTCTTGAACCAGAAGCTTCAGCGCAGAGTGATGCTCAGTGGTTTCTAGTCTGAGTAATTAGACAATATAGTCAACCTTCTGCAGTGACAGGTTCTGTACCCTTTGAACCACCTGAACAAGGATTAAAAATATTTGGGAAAAGATAATGTTCACATTGAGCAAGAACAGTTTATCTTGCCATTATTTGTTGAATTAGTTGAGTGTCCGTGTGTAGATGCATTTATACAGTATTGGATACTATTTATATTCTAACCATCTACAGGTGCTGGAGCAAGTGTGTAGGTTATATGGTAATAAACAGTATTTTATAGACGGGATTTGGGCATCTCTGAGTTCAGTAGGGGGTGTGTTTGTGTGTTCTGAAAACAGAGGGTTAACACTATTTGGCATTCCTCTCTCCTTTCATTTCTATATCTGCCAGGCCCAGTTAACACTGGGATCAGGGACAATGTGGGGACAGAGGTATGCTTTCCTGTCTCTGAAATCCTAAGAGTCAACACATGTCAGAATTTGGTTTTCTTCCTAAACCAACACTCAAGCAAAAGCACAGACTCACTAAGAATGAGTCACCCCCAGTACTGCGGCCTCAGGGACGCCCAGACCAGCTGCTCAGCTTTGTGGCAGAGGGAGTGAAGCTTCCCTGTTGTCAGGGTTAGGGCAGGTGGCTGAGAACCTGCATGGAGCTTGCCTGTGAACACACATCCGGCGGTCCTTCATTTTACACTGGGAGGGACAAACTACCATGAACTGAGACTGCTTACTGCTCTCTCATCCCACATTTACAGAAAAGAGAGGACGCTGAGAGAAGATGACAAGACAGGCTTGAGGTTCATGCCTTCTTCTGGTCAGACAAAAGTCTCACCTTGCCCTGTGGATTTCCAGGTGGCCTATGTCACTTTCTTTTTCATTCTTCCCTTCTGCAGAAGGAATGTGGGTCTCTCTATCTTTTTCTGTCCTTTTTTAAAAACCGTGACAAAAAGAGGCAGGAATTCTAGAGTTTATTTCCACATGGTTTTCAGGAAAACTATCAGAGCTTTTTTTTTGAGGGGGGCAGGTTCTCACTGTGTCGTTCTGGCTGTCCTATGTAGATCGGGCCAGCCTCAAACTCACAGACACCTGCCTCCACTGGAGTGCCAGAATTAAAGGAATAAGCCATCAAGCGCTGGCTCCTTGTTTGTATGTGTGTTTTAAATCTGGTACAGATGTTGAGGTTCTAAGATCTGAGAACATAGCAGTACGGGAAGATGCCTGAGTATTCAGGAATCAGGCAGCCGGAAGTGCCCTGAAGGTGAGGGACAGCAGGCAGTATGGGTGGAACTCCAGCTAGAGCTGGGAATGGGGGATGTTGAGAGCTGGGAGGAGTGCAGACACAGGGGTCTGGATTGTTAGCGCCCGAGGAGGGGGAGGAGCAAGCTTGCTAGGTCCAGGATGGTCTGAACTGTGCCTCTGTGGGTGGTACTGCCCTGTGAGTACTGAGGTGTTACAGTTGTCCTAGGAGCACATTCTGGAATAAGGCAGGATGGGCAGTCACGACCGCACAGCTGGGGAAGCAGAGCAGGTGAGGGGCAGCAGTATGCTTGAAGGAGAAGGCCCCAGAAACATGCCAAAAGAGGTCAAAATGGCAAGAGGGGCACAGAGGACCCTGCCTGACAAAGGCTTGGCTACACATACAATTACCTCAGCCACAAAGTGTGTCCAGATAATGTGGAAGGAAGCAAGCAAACCAAGGAAGCACTGCCTGCTTCATTTAAACATGATAAGGAACTGCCACCAAGGGACCAGCACAAGCCAGAATAAAATTGGAGCCAGTTCTCCTCACACAACACATCCTCACACTTGCCAGTGGTTGCCTGCTATCATCACAGACCAGCTCCTACAAGTGATTAAAGTCACATTAAAAAAACACTCAGGTTCATGTATGTATGTAGAGTGGGTCCATGGAAACAAAAAGAGAATGTAGACAAAAGTAAAAGCAGCCACCCCTCTGACCCCCGTGAGACCGGGTGAGGCTGTTTATTCATTAACTACTCGAGAGTGGCCCCAGAAACCCGTCCACACAGTCGGCTCTGCTGACTGTGGCTGGGAATAAGACATAAATCCATCTGATTGTGGTCATGTGACTTTAGGATGGGGACTGAGGATGGGCTGTTGGGAGGGAGGTCCCTCTCTCCCGACACCAAAGGTTTATACGTGGAGGGCTTAGCCCCAGCCTGAGAGGTGGTTGGAAACTTTAGGAGGAGGGGTCCGGTTGGAGGATGCTAGGTGCTGGTGGTGTGGGGTTGGGATGCTCCCTTCTTGTTGCAGGGTGTTTGATCACACTGCAAACCCTGACATTGTGTTGTTTACTGGAAACACACGTTTCTGGCTGTGGTGTGGCTCAGCCCTAGCACACACCTTTAATTTAATTTAATTTGATTTAATTTAATTTAATTTAATTTAATTTAATTTCTGCTTGAACAGGATTAAATAAAGTCAACCAGACGTCAAGAGGTGGAGCAAGCAACCAGTTGAGCGGGAGTAAAGATAGGAGAAAACCATAGAGAATAAGCGGAAGTTGGGAGGGTGGATAGAGAGATGCACAGGAAGTGGGAGGAGGGGACATTCAGATTGAGGTGGGTTTTTGTTTTTTTGTTTGTTTTTTTGAGATGGCATGGGGAAGAAGGTTTGCTTCTCCTTTTGGGATGTGGGCTGAGGAGGAAGGTCAGCTGGGTGCATTCTCTGCTTTCTCTGAGCTAGCTGACTTTCACTCAGCATCTGGCTCCCAAGTAGAGTCTTTATTAGTAAAATCGAACAATACCTTCTTCCTGAGTCTCTTTTTTTTTTTTTATTTTCCAGTTGCCACACAGTGAAGAGACCCTTCAAATCGTTGGGGCAATGTACTGGGCTGTTCAGGCCCAAAGGGCACATGAGCATACATGGAAACCGTGGGCCCGAGTACGTGGGCCTCAGTCATTTTGGTATAGTGGCAGAACCTGCTACTATAGCACAAAAAATACATACAGAGGAATATATGTATATATGCATACGTATATACATATAAGGCAATATACATGTCACAGCCCATGTTTGCAGATTCACTACCACCTTGCATGTTTCCTGAATGTTATTCTCCAAATAACAAAGTTATAAGCACTACTCGGATAGCACTCACATTGCACTAGGCATCATAAGTATTTCAGACTTAACTGAAAGCACGCAGGAAGGTGTGCAGAGCTTATGTGCAAATGCGATGCCGTGTAAGCTAAGGGGCTTGGGCGTGCCCTTTGAATAGGCGGCTACCGGGGTCGTGTTGGTCCTAGCCCGAGTCCCCCACAATACCTAACGGCCATGTGGGTCTGAAGACTCTATGGCTCACTGTGCCCGAGGGAGGGACATGGCCAGTTAAGGGAGAGAACTTTGGTTTCTAACAGGCTCTCCTCTAGCCACTGAGTCAGGATGAACAGTTACCAAATTCATTTTCCTGCATTTCACGTCGGTTCCTCTTGAAAATGGGCCCATCTTTCTTTCTGAATTTTTTAGAATTCTCTGGTCCATAGCAAGGTTTATACTAGAGGACACTGTGGTTGGACATGGACCCATGGAGCCCGGGACTGCTGCAGGACCTATGTTCCTAGCAGCTCAGCATTCTTGGTCTGATTCTCCCTTCTAGAAAGACTGCCACCTAGGGCTTCAGCTTTAAAGTCTTACTAGGGTTCCTGCTTCTCCTGTTCTTCTGCCTGTTAGTCCCTGTACAGTTCTGAAATAGCTGATGGTGTCATTAAACCTTCGTGGTAAGAGCTGATATCTGTGCAATGGTATTTTTTTTCCAAACTAGCCAATCGGTTTTGGTTTAAGCAGGCCCACCAGACAGAATCCAAGAAGGTGGATCCGGGCACAAGAGGCCTACTCTGGGAGTACAGTCAGGCTTCACTTTGAATCTGACAGTTTTCCTGACTTCCGGTCTCTTTTTCATTTCTCTGCATCCACAACTGTAGCAGCTGGGGCTAGTGTTATCTACCCGCAACTGTCTAAACCCCTGGCTGTCTTTGGCAGAGACCTGAAAAAGGTAAGAAAAGGGTGAGGACAGGTCCGGTGGAAGATGGATGGTGTTGAGGCCTGTGAACATAATATTCAGGCAACAGGTATTTCAGACACAGCTGGGAAGATCTGGCAGGCCAGAGGAAGGTTTGCTTTAAAAGGGGGAGTGAGCAAATGTTACAGTAGCTTGTCACCAGCTACAGTGGTGAGCGTGTGTAGTTGCCTCTCTGGCTGAAATCAGGTATATGGTGTTGGGGAAGATTTGGAGAGATCTGTAGCAATCTGCAAGTGGTTGACTTACACTTTTGCTTATACTTTCATTCTTAGAACCAAGACTTTGCTTTGAGTCTCCTGCAAACCTCCCCCCCACCCCATTATAGCCTGTATCACATAATAAGTATTTGGTAGTCTACCATCGGCTGTGTTGTGTGACATTTGTGTGATGCTAAGTCATGCCATCAGAGACGCCTGGTGAGCAGCAGCTGCTCAGTGGGTGGCCATGCTCTGACTGTCTTGCAGAAGGCTCAGGACTGATATTTTAAATCAATCTTCAGCTGCTTGTCAGAGTCTATCCTTTAGCCTATGGCAGACATGGAAACAGAAAATGAATGTACGCTAGGTCCAAAAATAAAGGCGACTTTGAAAGTGACTTTCCATTTTGAAGCGTGTGGGAAAATAAAGGCATCCAGACCTATGCTGAAATGCCCAGTTGCTGTGGAGGCACGACGATGATGGTAACACCTGAAGTAGCTTCTCAGGAGAGAGGCTGACCTGGGTATTACAAGTCTGTCAGACCAACCCTTTCTAAAAAAAAAAAAAAGTTGGGGGGATGGTGATTGAGAGAGCTGGAGGGGTCAAGGACCCCACAAGAAGACCAACAGAGTCAACTAACTGACAGCCATGGGGCTCCCAGAGACTGAACCACCAATCAAAGAACGTGCATGGACTGGTTCTAGGCCCCTGCGCATGTGTAACAGATGTGCAGCTTGGTCAACATGTGGGTCCCCCAGCAACTGGAGCAGGGGCCCTCTCTGACTCTGATGCCTGCCTTTGGATCCTGTTCCCCTAACTGGGCTGCCTTGTCTGGCCTCCATGGGAGAGGATGCTCCTAGTCCTGCTGCAACTTAATGTGCCCTAGGCAGGTTGGTACCCATGGGGGAACTTCCCCTTCTCTGAGGAAGAGGGGAGTGGATGGGCGAGGGGTGTATGTGTGTGGGGGGACTGGGAGGAGGGGAGGAGGATTGGGATCAGGATGTGAAGTGAATAACTCAATTAATTAATGGAGAAAAAAAAGAGATTTGTTTTAGTTTTAATAATGTGTATGTGGGCATGCATGTGAGAAGGCACACGTGAATGTAGCTGCCTGTTAGGCCCGTGGGGTCGGATTCCCCTGAAGCTGGAGTTAGAGACAGCTAGGAGCCATGTCTCCAGCCACTTAACACCTTTCTAAAGACACAGAATGTTGGTATGTTTGAGGGGAGATGGGTATATGTGTCAATAATAAATATAAGTTGAGTACATCACCTCAGGCCCACACCTCCTTGCCCCTTGAAGAGAGCTCAGCAGATAAGAAAACCCGGTTCTTGCGGAGAACTCAAGTTCAGCTCCCAGCACCCCCAGCACCCGTGTCTTTCAGCACACAACTCGGTACTTGTGCTGCCGGGAGTGGAATCAGTAAGGTGTGGAGTGAGTGAACTTCAGTTCACCGAGGGTTTGATCTCAGGGAAACTCTGGACCTTAATCCATTTTCTTCTTCTCTTTTACTTCCTGACCATGAGATGAGAGGTTCCTTTTGTCATATGTTCTTGCCATGATGTACTTCCTCGCCATGGGCCCAAAACAACAAGGACAACCAGCCAGAGGCCATGAACCAATACAAAGTTTTTCTCCTTCTAACTTGATTTTCTCAGAAAGCTGCCTGACACAAGGACGAAGGGCCAGTGCTGTCAGCGGAGAGAGCTTTATCCCCCAAACAAGGCTCTGGATGAGAACACAAGCTGATATTCAAGTTAGTGGCACGGCCACGATGTGCACGGGCAGAGAGTGGCACGATCGCCACCTGTGAATGAATCCCTTGTGTTGGACACACGCAATATGAGCACACACAGTAGATGAGGCTTGAAAGCATCCATGGACACACTGCCTGTGGGCTTTAAAATTAAGCCCAGAGGGCTGGCGAGATGGCTCAGGAGGTAGGTCGGGAGATGGCTGCTGGACAAGCAAGAGGACCAGAACTTGGATCCTCAGTATCCATGTAAAAGCTTGTTGTGCTGTGCATGTCTGCAATTCCGGAGTTGAGGGTGGAGATATTTGGACCCTGGAGTACGCTGGCCAGCCAGTTTAGCTGGTGAATTCTAGGCTCAGAGAGAGCCCCTATCTTAAAAATTATAAGGTGGAGAAATGAATTAGGGGACAACTTGATGTTGACCTGACATCCGTGTTTGCTCGCATGGACCACTGAACAGATGTACAGACCATCTCCACCCCACCCCCAAATACAATAATATGAAACCCAGCGCACGACACTGCAGTTATGCATTCTCTTTGCTTGGATGAAGGATTCACAGTGCTACTGAAGCAACTTGCCATACAAGATTTGGCTGAGAAACATCAGCCATCTGTGATTTTTTTCTTTTCTGATGAAATGTGAGCCTGTGAGTAGAGGGAATGTTACTGTTGATTTCTGGGGTCTTCTCTATGCCATATTCTCTCAAACAGAGATTTCTGGAAGCATGTATGTTAGAAATGCGGAAAATGGTTTAGCATGGCTTTGTTTTTATTTATCTGCGTTACCCCGATATGTATCATTCGAGCTGTCAGTATGTATGAGAAATGGCCAAATACCCTTGAGCTGTCCCTGGGAAAGGAGGAAGGAAGCGGAGGGAGGGGCAAAGCCAAGGTCTGAGATGGTGAGGCAGAGCAGCTGTAGAGGATGGTGCTCCCTACCCAGGAGCACTCTTCTTGCAGAGACGCAGAGCTGCACACAAGCATGTGCAGGATTTAAATGAGCACCACCCTGTGCTTATTTGACGTGTCACACAAAGAGAGATTCTTTAGTGCTGTTTTTGGTGTGGATGTATCAACATTACTTTCCCTTTTTCTGCTTTTGAGCTCCATGTCCAGCCATTGTACGGCGAATAACAGTGGCAACGGTTTTCCACATCCCCACTCTGCAACTTCACTTTTTCTATTTCCCAGAAAGCTTTCTCCTACCTCTGAAAACACGGGTGGCCCACACTGTTATAGCATGGCCATGGATCTCTGAAATTGCTTGGGGAGCGTTGCCGGCTGGAACACAGGTAAACCTAAAAACATGTCTCTTCGAACTTTTATTCTCGTCACAGCAAGAACTACAAAGGCATGGATTTATGTTTCCGAGACACCGTGGGCTGGTTTGACGTAGTTTGAGCCCATCTCAGAGGCTACCTGCCACTGTGGTTTGTAAGTCAACTGCTACTGGCAATTAAAGGGAAAAAAACCCTCCCAAATCCACACAACCTCAACAGCTGGCACCATGAGAGTCAGGGAGGACAGAGGAAGGATCCTCTAAAAGTGATTTCCCTGTGCAGTGGTGCTTATCTCTAAGCAGCGCTTGGGACAAAGAAACAGAAGGACTGTAAGCTTGAGGCTGGCCTAGGCTTCCTGACAAGACCTTGTCTCAAACCATCAGGATTGAGTTGCCTGTGTCAGCCCCCTCCAGAGAATTTAAAAGCCAAGAGGTCATGAAAAACGGTTCTCTGCATGGGCAGCTGGCACTAACTGTGCTCTGGCCTTGGCCCCTACTTGCATTCTGATTATTATACTGTTGCAGACATAGATATATTCCACCTCAGGATGGAGGTGCTAACAGGACTGGGGTCTCAATCAGACCGTAGAAACAACAAACCCCAAATGAGAGGGAATTTCCCTAGGAATCTCATGCTGGGAAAAGGTCAGCTCTGGGAAACAGATTCCTCACCGTCTTAACATCTTATTGGCACTCTCTATAGGAAGAGCCCGAAGGCCAGTCATTGAGGGAGTGTGGTGGCCAAGACCACCTTCACCAGAACCACTTAGATGTGTGTATCCCTGACTCAGTGTCACTTCTGGCCCTGACGACCAAGACAAGATTCAGCGGAGTCCTTGGATCTCTTTATCTTTCTTTGTAATGTAGACACATTGAGGAAATCTATTCTGCTTTCCACCATCACATTTTTTTGACTCATCTTTGAATTCTTATCATTACGAGAAACAACAACAAAGCAAGTATATTTCTAGTGGGCATCTTCAGTTACCCTGTCCAGGCACCAAACCCAAGGGACCTTAGTTAATCATGAATTATGAAAGCTTTCTCCTTTCCTCCTCTTTGCCTCTTCTTCTGCTGTTGCGTATTAACCTAGCGAGCACGCCAGACATGTGCTCTGTGACTGTTATTCAAACCGGCAGAATGTGGACACTGGCCGATCTTTATGCTAACGAAATCGGTCTGTATCTTGACGGCATGGCAGTTATGGGAATCCACACCAGTGATAAAATATGAATTCTTCATTCCCATCACAGCAACATCACTGTCCTGCTGTGGTATCACAGAACTACTTGGTCATATAACATTACTGTTGAAGGAAAGTGGGAAAGTTGTAAATGATCTTTGTGATTTTTATAATTTCCTATAAAGCCACAGTTCCTCTCCTGCCTTCCCTCCTTCCCCCTCCTTCCTTCCCTCCCTGTTTCACTCTTTTTTTTTTTTTTTTTTTTTGAGATCATGTCTAGCCATGTGGTGCAGACTGACATGGTGGCCTCCAACCCTCAATCCTCCTGCCTCTGTCCCACAACTGCTAGGAGTACAAGAACACAGCATCACACCAAGTCCAATCCATATTTATGTCTAAATAAAAAAAGTTAATACAAAAGAGGACAGAAAGAGGTTCTATAAAAATAACAAAAGCAAACATTTAAAGTCTCATTATGATCCTCTGATCACTATCATCCTTTGGCCACATTTTAGAGGAGAGAAAAAAAAAAAAAAACCTTTCTCTTAAAGTGTACTGGGGGTGGGTGAGTTATATAATGGAATATAGAAAATGGATGAAAAAGAAACTCAAGTTTTGTCTTAAATAGACAGGGTGCTAACCCTGCCCAGGAATTCGGATGAGCCTCTATGCTAATAAGATCCGATCCATCCCCAAAGCTGCAACTGGTTAAGCAGGCTAATATTACTATCTTCTTGAAGTCATAAAATAACTCTAGGCACACAAATTAAATTCTGACAGTGTGTCGTATTTTTAGAGATATATTGGACTAGTTATTATGCTCTGTCACTTAAGTTAGAAATTGTGGAATTGGTGTTATTGGAGTGTGCCAGTGGTACTAGAGCCGGAAGAAAGAGGCATGAGAACAGGGTATGACATCAGGACACCAGCAGAGCGTGCTCCAGGGCACCGTGGCTGCACAGCCCTTATTTGTCACTAAATGAATATGACAGCGTTTCCTACGCCAATGGGTCAAAGTCCTGGTGCTGCTCGTGTGGTTTTCCCTGTTTCCAGTTCAGGACACTGAGTATCGCAAAGGCTCACCTAAGGCAGCTGAGTGTCAGCTCTTGGGAGTGTATAACTCTTGGGAGGAGTTACAGAAACGGAAAACCTCAGGCCTGGATTTCGCCCCCTGGAGCTAAGTCCACTGCTATCCAAGGGGCCTTAGAGCGCTGTTTAATATCAGTATTAATTACAGGTAAGGCTCCCAACTGAACTACCTTGCCGCGTTTGTTAAAACTCACCGTGGATTAGACCAGTTCAGTCTAGACTGACTGACTATGAACTGACTGTCTGCCTGCCTGCCTACCTATCTACCTACCTACCTATCTTCCTATCATCTATCTATCTTCTAGATAAAAAGAGTTCAGGAGGAACTTATTCATTCTTAAAATCATTTAAAGTTAGACAGAGTAATGAGTTCCACGTACCTTTTTTGTACACACGTATCATCCTTCATCCTTCATCCCATATGCACCTATGTTCCCTACTCTCGCTTGCTGGTCTTGGGTAGAAAGTTTTTTTCCTAAGCCCTTTTCTGAGCATAGTTCATAAGGTATCTGCCTAGCATATACAAGGCCCTAAGTTTGATCCCAAACACTCCATAATCCTGTGCTACTGAATGCCTGCACCCCAGCAAACCTAGAGGTAGTGTCAGGACCAGAACTTCAAGGTCCTCCTTGGCAACACAGTGCATTGGAGGCCAGCCTGGGCTACAATGAGACCCTGTCAAAAAAGTTTCTGTTGTTTTAAAATAATGTCTACAGACACATCAACATAAAATGGTGAGATTTTGAGGTACTATATTTTCATATTACTATTTTTGTTTTGTTTAGAAATTTTCTGTCTAGACAAATCATCATGTCGAAGGACCTTAATTTAGTAATTTGTGGTTTCTGACCTTTGTAACTGGGTCATCTTGTGTTTTTGCTCTCCGACTCCATAAAGAGATCTGTCCTGTCAGGATTAAATGACTACAGGACCTTTTTTCTTACTTAACACAAGGGCAGAGAGACCCTTGTCTTTTTCTCGACAGCCACAAAGCAGCATTTGCCATCTGCTTGGTTTACATACTAGTTCCTTTTCCCAATTGGTACTACCTGACAGCGCTGTGGCTAGACAGGGGTTGGACATTTGATCTTTAAATCCATCATACTGTCAACACAACAAAATATGGTAGCAGATTTTAAAGCCAGAGATTATTTTCTTTTTATAGGCTGTTTCTTTATTCACTTAGAATTTTCTCTATATTAAAATACCTTTAACTTAGACTTTAAACAGTCATTTCACATGCAAAGCAACAAGACAGCCCATGACAAGAATATGTAGGCAAAACATTTTCTTTCCTTTTCCTTCTTTTTTTTTCCCCTAAGACAGGGTCTTACTATGTAGCTCTGGCTGTCCTGAAACTCATCATATAGACCAGGCTGGTCTCATACTCACAGAACTCTGCTTGAAATGTTTTCTCTACAGAAGAGAGGTTTTCAGAAAAATTTAAGGAAAATACAGTTTTCAAACGTGGCAGCAGCTAAATGAATATTTATGAGAAGAAAGAAGAAGGGGAAAATCTCCTGGGCTTCTCATTACAGAAACAGACATTGTTATTTCAGAGTGTACTTTACTTGTTGAAATATTTATAGATGTTATATAAATAATTTGAGAGCCTTCATTGTCACTTGCCATCTATGAAACTTGGTTAAGGTGTATAAACTTTTAATTTTCTTAAAAGTTTAACATTATGCTTATATTATTATTATTATTATGTGTGTATGTATGTGTAAGTGCCCTGGGGGTCTTTATGGAGACTAGAGGACAACTTTGTGGATTTGTTTCTTTTGTTCTATCTTTAAGTGGGTTCCAAGGATCGAACTCAGATCTTCAGGCATTCATGTGTTGTGTTTTTTTTAACAAGCTACTACCTGCAAAGCCATCCCTTCCACCTTATTCTTTTTAACTGTATGATGAAGATAATATCACATGCATGTCATAGGTATTCATTAGGCTCTCAGGAGATAATTATGCAGATGGTTGGCAGTGATTGTGTCAAGCAGTGTATGTGCGAGGATTAACTATGGTCGTTATCAATAAACTAAAGCAGAGTGAGAGCTTTGGAGTCAAAGCCACAGTAGAGGCATTCTGGTGTGTAATTTGCATAGCACTAATCTCCTCTGAGCATCACAGAAGCCCTGGGGAACCCTTCACTCTTTGCCCCTGACAATCCTCCCTGAGTAAAGATGGACTCTTGGCTGGCTCTATAAAGCA
The DNA here is from genome assembly GCF_907164565.1 of Psammomys obesus. Classification (NCBI taxonomy): domain Eukaryota; kingdom Metazoa; phylum Chordata; class Mammalia; order Rodentia; family Muridae; genus Psammomys; species Psammomys obesus. The sequence goes on along the minus strand of NW_026591450.1, from coordinate 4,140,004 downwards.
TGGCCTCTCCACTGTCAAGAGATTACTTCCGTACTTTAGAATACCCAGGTGAGATGAAAACATCTCTTCAGACTTTAACTTATGCTCAGCGTCAGCCAGGATGTTTGCACTTCCATGGCTTTTTAATATTATGAAGGAATCTGTCTCGAGTGCTCCAAAGACAAAAGGGAAAGTTAATGCAAACTCTTCTGGGATTTGTCACTGTCAATTTTCTCAGATACACAATAGTCCAGGGTGGGTTATCTCACAGGTGGAGTGAGCCACCCCAGAAATTTTGCTCCCTTTTCTTTCTTTTTGCTTACGTTTCCCAAGGTGTGTACAGGAAGGTGTCCAGTTTTGTGTGGAGAGATTCAAAGGCAGAAATGTCATTAGCAGAGGACGAGGAACCTGGCCAGGCGATATCCAGACATTTATTACTCGATTTTATCTTGCAGAGAATACAAAAGGGCTTTCTTTGGGAGGCTTCTGCTTGGTATGGGGCTGTGTGCTTCTCAACTTTCCATGGCTGCCTTCTTAAGAGTTTATTCATTAACTTGGTGCCTGGCAGGAAGAGGTGAACTCGGAAATCTGAGAAGCTGCATTCTAATCTCACTTTACATATAAAGAAATTCACATTACGTTTATAATTATGCAATAAATCATCTCTAGAGCAGAGATCTGTAGGTGCAAAGGGCTATTTTCTGAAGAACTGGACCTTTTATCCACCTGGAACCCTAATGCTTGCTGCTGCCACTTGCCTCCTCCTCATCTTCTTCATCTTCCTCTTCTTTGTCTTCCTCTTCCTTCTCCTCCTCCTTTGGAACAAGGTCTCCTGTGTAGCCCAGTCTGGTCTTGAACTTGTAACCCTCCTGCCTTAGCCTTTGGAGTGTAGAGATGATAGGCATGTTCTGGTACTGACTTTTCTTTTCATCCTTATCACTATGTTTCTGACCTTGCTGTGCGGCCACATACGGCTATCATGTCATATTTCTTTCTAGTCAGGATGTGGGCATCATCAGAAGTCAGTCTGCGCGCAGACACAGAGCCCCTGCCCCCACGTCAGTCTGCCCACCTAAGAAGGCCTGCCCTTGAATGAGAGCTTTGGAATCTCTGCCTGGGAGACCTCTGTCAGAAGCAGGCTCAGCCCAATCACTCTGTGGACACGTCACGGTTATGTGGGTCAGCAAGTTCTGCTATTGCCAACGATATTCAGGTGAAGGAAGCAACAGTTTTTGTTTTTCTCAGCTCTGAAGCTAATTATCTCACGCTTTCATTTTACTTTCTTATCATGGCCCTGATCTTAAGCAACAGCGGATTATATAAAACCTTGGACAGGTTTCTTCCTGTTGGGCAAGCGCTGCCCACATCCTTTGTCCTCTCAACCCATACTGGCCACTGTTCCATTCTCTACTTCTGTGAAATCCAACTTCTTTACACCCCCCCCCCACATATGACTGAGGACATGTGACATCTGTACTTTTTATGTCTGGCTTGTTGCAGTTAACATAGGCAGGAGGGGAAGTTCCAAAGCCCCAGTGCACAGCGGGCCGCCTGTAACATAACAGACACTGTGTACTTCAAAACAGGTGGAATGTTGTTGTTGTTGTTGTTGCCTGTTTGTTTGTTTCTGAGACAGGGTTTCTCTGTGTTGCTCTGGCTGTCTGGAGCCTGCTTTGGCTTGAACTTAAGAGACCTGCTTGCCTCTGCTTCCCAAGTGCTGGGCATGTGCTCCACCATGCCCAGTTCAGAAGAATATTTTTTTTTTATTTTTTAATTTTATTTTTTTCTTATCAGTTACATTTTATTAACTCTGTATCCCAGCTGTATCCCGCTCCCTCATTCCCTCCCAACCCCACCCTCCCTCCCCCATCTCCACCCTGCCCCTTTCCAAGTCCATTGATAGGGGAGGACCTCCTCCCCATTCATCTGATCCTGTTTTATCAGGTATCTTCAGGACTGGCTGCAAAGTTCTCCTCTGTGGCCTAACAGGACTGTTCCTCCCTTGGGGGGTGGAGAGGTCAAAGAGCCAGCCATTGAGTTCCTGTTCCCCTTACTATGGGAAATAGTCCTTGTTCCCCTTACTATGGGAAACCAATTGGTTACTGAGCTACCACGGGCTACATCTGAGCAGAGGTTCTAGGTTATATCCATACATGGTCCTTGGTTGAATGTCAGTCTCAGAAAAGACCCTGTGCCCAGATATATCTGGTCCTTGTGGAGCTCCTATCCTTTCCCCATCAGACTAACTCCCCTTCTTTCATATGATTCCCTGTACTCTGCCGAAAGTTTGGTTATGAGTCTTTGTATCTGCTTTGAAAACACTGCTAGTTAGAGTCTTTCAGATGCCTTCAGTAGACTCCTGTTATACGTTCAATGCACATCCCATCTGTCTTTCTAAACAAGGATTGATCATCTTACCCCATGTCTGCTCTCTTGATTATCTTTTTTAGGTGTATAGATTACATTATGTTTATCATATCTTATAGGTCTATATAAGCGAGTATATACCGTGTTTGTCTTTCTCCTTCTGGGATATTTCACTCAGAATGATCTTTTCTAGATCCCCCCATTTGCCTGCAAATTTCATGATTTCCTCCTTTTTGATTGCTGAGTAGTATTCCATTGTGTAAAAATACCACAATTTCTGTATCCATTCCTCCATTGATGGACATCTGGGTTGTTTCCAGGTTCTGGCTATTACAAATAAAGCTGCTATAAACATGGTTAAACAAGTATCCCTTTTGTGTACTTGAGCAAAGTTTGGGTATATACATAGCAGTGGTATAGCTGGGTCTTGAAGAATATTTTTATAACAAAAAACAATAACATTTTTTTCTGTGGGTACATTAATTGTCACAACTGATGACACGATACACACTTATATCAAAGCATTAAAGAGCATCCCACATACATCTAGAGTTAGTAGAAATTTATCCAATCTATGGGATTGAGAATGATCTGGACAACTGAAGTTGATTATGGGCTCAGAGAACACGTGATTATCTCATAGACAAACTAGAAAGTCAGTAAGTCAGTGGAAGCCTGAAGATCTGTCATTAAATCCCTGACACACTGTGATCTGAGCAGACGTGATCCTCCCTCCCCCATCATGGTATCTAGAAGGTCCCTACAGCTATTTACAGCTAAGCTCATCTGCACAGCTCTTCTATGGCATAAGAATATTCTGTGGATTTTTGTTTGTGATTTCGCTTAGCAAATATGCATAAAGGGCAAGGCTGGAAGAGAAAAGATCAATAGAACATTTTGTTGGACATGTTAAGTGTTAAAATGGACAGATATAAAAGTCAAGGTCTTAGCACGTAGGACTGCTGTTCAGAACAATGGCAGCTACTAATCACAAATGACAAAAATGAAGTGTTTCTTGCGGATAAAGGATGTGTAGCCAAAACAGAACCTATTCTTGAGTGTCCAAGAATAATGAGCAAAGGAAGAGTAGTCAGAAATCTCCATCATGCTCACTAACCCTGAAGGAGACAGGCAGTATACATGGGAATCACATCACAGCAAAGTTGCATCCTTTAGAACATTAGTAAATACTACGAGTGTAGTTTTCTTTCTTTCTTTCTCTCTTTTTCTTTCTTAAACAGGGACTTGCTGCTTCTGGGATACCTCACTCAGGATGATCTTTTCTAGTTCATACCATTTGCCTGCAAATTTCATGATTTCCTTGTTTTTAATCGCTGAGTAATATTCCATTGTGTAAATGTACCACAATTTCTGTGGTACCATTCCTCCATTGAGGGACATCTGGGTTATTTCCAGGTTCTGGCTATTACAAATAAAGCTGCTATGAACAAGGTTGAGCAAATGTCCTTGTTGTATACTTGAGCATATTTTAGATATATGCCTAGGAGTGGTATATCTGGATCTTGAGGTAGCAATATTTCTAATTGTCTGAGAAAGCACCAGATTAATTTCTAAAGTGGTTGTACAAGTTTATATTCCCATCAGCGATGGAGGAGGGATCCCCTTTCTCCACATCCTTCCCAGCATGTATTGTCACTTGAGTTTTTGATTTTAGCCTTTTTAATGGGTGTAAGGTGAAATCTCAGAGTCGTTTTGAAGTGGATAATAGACATATAATATAGGATAAACATACTAAAATCTGTACACCTAAAGAAGCTAAGCAAGAAGGAGGACCCTGGGTAAGATGATCAATCCTCACTCAGAAAGGCAAATGGGATGGATATCGAAAGAGGGAGAAAACAGGAACAGGACAGGAGCCTACCACAGAGGGCCTCTGAAAGACTCTACCCAGCAGGGTATCAAAGCAGTTGCTGAGACTCATAGCCAAACTTTGGGCAGAGCGCAGGGAATCTTATGAAAGAAGGGGGAGATAGAAAGACCTGGAGGGGACTGGAGCTCCACAAGAAGAGCAACAGAACCAAGAAATCTGGGCCCAACGGTCTTTTCTGAGACTGCTACTCCAACCAAGGACCATGCATGAAGATAACCTAGAACCCCTGCACAGATGTAGCCCATGGTAGGTCAGTCTCCAAGTAGGTTCCCTAGTAAGGGGAACAGAAACTGTCTCTGACATGAACTCAGTGGCTGGCTCTTTGATCACCTCCTCCTAAGTGGGGAACAGCCTTGCCAGTCCACAGAGAAAGACCATGAACCAAGTCTGATGAGACCTGATAGGCTAGGGTCAGATGGAGGGGGAGGAGGACCTTCCCTATCAGTGGACTGGGGGAGGGACAAAGAGTGGGATTGGGAGGGAATGAGAGAGAGGGCTACAGCTGGGATACAAAGTGAATAAACTGTAATTAATACAAAAAATAAAACAAACAATAAAACAGGAAATTGTGTTTGCTTCAGTGTGAAAGAGAAGCTACTAGTGAAAACAAACAATAACTCCCTTATATGTTAGTTCTGAAAAAAGAGAAGGACATGGGAAGGAGGTGGGGGAGGACAATGGGCAAAGCACCTCGTAATGTAAATTACTGATCCCTTTCAGCAAGAACAGATCAATGAGATATAGAGACTGTGAACTGTAATACTGGGATTTTTCATGTTGTGCTCTTACATAGCAGATAGATTTTCTTGGAATCCACTATAATGGTTTTGCTGAATCTGCTTATTTTCCCATAATGTTTAGTTAGTGTTTGGTCTGATGCCTGAAAGGGAAGCTGGTGGCTTCCCTGTGTGAACGTGGCACAATGTACACATCTCTCCTGAACCTGGGCTGAGTCACAGAGTGAGGAGCCTTCCCACCCAGAGGGCTGCATGAGGATGTTGCCTGCAGGTAGGATAGGGGAGAGGGTGCAGTTGTCTTTGTGGTTTTTCACCTCCCTGTCCTGGAGGTTTCTCTAACAGGGCCCTCCTGTTAATGCCCCCTGGGGTCAACTCAGCCTCGAGGAGACAACACAGGACGCCCTCTAGGCCCCAATTATGTCCTAATCAGCTTCCTGCATTCCAGCAAGGACTCCAAATACTGCCCCAGTATAGGTATTTCCTGACATAGGCAGGGGTCACTGTAAAGCTGCAAGACAAATGTGCTCTGGACCTTTAAAACATCATGGTCACCAAATAGCAGATCAGGCCACAGGCCGGAATGTTAAGTGCTGGAGTTCCGTATGACCAAGCTCAACCCAGCAGGGTTTGAGGTGGGCACACAGTGACAAAGACAAAGGCAACTGCTACCAAGGGGAAAAAAAAAACAAAAAACCTCATGTCCCCAAATGCCACTAGGAAGCCTCCAGTTTCTGCTCAGACACCCACAACCTGCCTAGCAGTATCCCAGCATTTGTGTGGAGCTGACTAACAGTCACTAACGTCGGAGGTCCCACAGCTGAGCAGTGAATTATCAGCTTCTCGGGGTTGCTGGAGATAGTGCCTCTGGCCTGTGGGTTATAATTGTCCTGTTTCTCAGAAACAGGAGCCGGCTTGTGCTTAAAGCATTGACTCTTTTCCTAGAGTCCGTGGCTATTTAATGTCCAATGATTAAATTCTAATGATTAAAATGGGATAAAAGGCCTGGCATCTGTGTCTTCATGTCCTGTTTGTCCCTTTTGTTGCTGCAACCATGACTCACACTCTGCTCAGCTCTGCATTTAGCCTTGTTGACCCTTTGAGAAACATTTTGTCCAAAAACTATAATGCAGGGCGAATCTTGTCTGCTGTTCCCTGGAGTGGGTGTATTTATTCTGTCCTGTCCTTCTTCTCTTTTGCCAGCTCGAGCATCTACAATCCGCCATCCCTATCATAGTGGCAAACCAAACCATGAAGCCACTATGATGCCAGCAAGGTGGGACTTAACAGTTCTGAAAATCCTAACAGTCCTATGACTAGACCTCAGCCTGAGGGACATTGATGCAGGATGTTGCATCAACAGGAGCTGCCACTTTAAGTTTCTTCCCCAGAGTATGCAAATCCAGAGGGCAGGATGCTTGCACATAAAGAGGAGAATATCCATTAAAACCATGCCTGTAACCTACTTACCAAGCCTTACCCCATTCTCAAAAAAAAAAAAAAAAAAAAAAAAAAAGTAAAAAAATAACAAAAAATCTTTTTTTTTTTTTTTTTTTTTTTTTTGTCCAAGCAAATTGCCTGGTCATCTGGACCATCTGCCTGAAGTCAGCCAGTAGGAGTGGAAGATCTAATACAAAGCCTGTTCTGTTTATAGTGTGTGGTTGAGTCTCATTTTCACCCATTGTACGTCCCAAGATCCCAGGGTCTGTTTTCCTTTTGCATCCAATATTTGGGTTTCTTATAGAAGTACCCGCTATCTACCTGCAATCAGCCGGGAAGCCTGGATTTTATTTGTCAACCTTATTGTCTGAACTCTTGGGGTCTCCAGTGAGAGGTCATCAGCAAGGTCACTGTGGGGTGTCTGCAGGGCTAAGCAGAACCCCAGTGGAGAGTGTGAACCACTGACTCGCTATTCTGGCTGTTCTGCGAGGTGAACCCGGAGGTTGTGGCCAGGTTATCACCTCACCTCACTCCAGAGAAAGCCTGAGAGTGTCTCCTTCTGCAGTTCCACTCCTGCCCAAGTGGCCATGTTCTGACTTGTTTGTCTTTAAGGAACAGTTTTGGCTGGCAAGCAGTACAAGTTTTACAGAAGAACAGGCCCATCCCCAGGGAAAGGTTGTTTGAGGGTGGGGGTGGGGGATGGGACACAGCGGACACACACTGAGAAGCTGTAGGCGAGCAGACCTTCAAAACCACACGTATGGCACACAGCAGACGCCACACAAACAGAGTGCGCCGGGACCAATCTTCAACGGACATTATTCTGAACACTTCACGAATCACCTTTATTTCGTTCAGGAATATTGTCTGACCCTGCTCTTGGGGAATTTCCTGTCAGGTAAGGTAGGTCTAATCCACTGCCTTGGGTCTGGACCTGAATGGCCAGGGTCACAGTGCCCAGCTTGCTTCTGAGCTGTTCGTGCTAGCAGCATTTTTCAGTTTTTCATGGACAATTTTTTTTTTTTTAAATCTTTACCTTAGTTGTTTATCTTTAGTCAGTAGGTGTTTTGGAGGACTTATCACTAAACCCTTAAAAAATTTCTAGAATGAATAATAATTACTGCCTTTAGGTTTTTTATTTTTATTTTTTTTTTTAAGACAGGTTTTAGTATGAAGTGTTTGACTCAGATCCACAACCCTCCTGACTCAGCCTCCCAAGGACTGGAATTACAGGCATGCTCCACCATCTATTGATATGATATTCTGATGTAGGTGTCTCTAATTCATTCATCATTGTTTATCTTGACTCTGTTGGTGTTTTATTTATTTATTTATTTTTTTTTTTGTAGAATTACTTTATTGGAGCTAGGTTGAATTCAGTCCTAAAGTTAAGCCCGGTTGAGATGAAGGGATTTTTCCGCTCGGTGCTCAGTTTTTCAGGTAGACACACACAGCCCCAGCTGTACCACTGTGCAGGTTCTGTGCCCTGGAGACTGGCTGACCTTTCTTTCCCATGCCTCCAAAGCTAAAATCTGCACACGAAAATACAGTTCCTCCGCAAAGTTACGGCGTAGGGGAAGAAACTGCTTATAAATGGCAGGATTTAAACTGATGAAATAAACCTTTTTTTTGTTGTTGTTGTACTAAAACTCATACATGCCTTGTCAATATCACTGGTCCATACAGCCTCCTTTAATTTAATTAAAAAAAAAAAATTAACGGGGTATTTTTGGTCTCCTGGAAGAGTCAGGCTGTGGCCACTTTAGAATAAAGTCCTAACTGACTCCAAGAAGCACATGATTTTAGTTCTAGGCCAGAGCTTGCTTATTGAGAGGTCTGAGTAGGGCGGGATCAACAGGAAGATGCTGGATTAGGTCTCTCCTGTGGATTCTCGCATGGTGATGGAGGGGAGGGCGTGTGAGCGTGGCGGGAGGGTGGGTAGGGCCAGCTAAGGAATCTGCCTTGCTGTGCGGGATACAGGCGACGTCTGTTACCGTCGACCACGTGACCACACCAAAGCCACCCGTGCCAGCCGCGGTCAGCCCGGGACTCACCGGTGCTGCTCTGGATGGTCCGCACCGTGGTGGTCGTGCGCGGAGGGGAGGACGACCTCAGCGACACGCACTCGTCGTCCTGCGAGCAGCCCTTCTCGATGGCCCGGACGTAGCTGTGGCTCCGCATGCGGAAGCAGCCGGGCATGGGCAGGTCCAGCGCCTCCACGGCCTGCGACTCCAGCTCGCTGAACACCGACTCGCAGACGGACTCGAACTGCCCGTTCACCTCCATCTCGCTCACCTGCAGGAAGACGCGGGGCGGTAAACACCAACATCGCCCACGGGAGCAGCCCCGGCTGTGGATCATTGCCAACGTGTTATTACTTCCTTTAGGTCCCAGATTATAAGTGAATGGCCGCCAGCTACTGAAGAGAAAAGATGACATTTTAAAGGGAGAGAGCTCTGGGGCCCGGGAAGACATCTCAGTATGTGAGAACTCTTGCTTTGCACAGGTGAGAGGATCCGAGTAGGAATCCCCAGGACCTGTGTGCAAAGCAGGGCATGGCTTTTCAGAAGTAACAGAAACAGGTGTCTCTAACAGAAGCACCGAGGGAGGCATTGAGCAGCGAAGGCAGATCCCGGCAGCGCATTGGCCAGCCAGACTAACCGAACCCAGTTTCCGGGAGAGACCTTGCTGCAAAAAACACAGTGAAGAGCAGCAGAGGACGCTTCCTGCTGCTTGCTCTGGAACACACACCTGCATACGTGGGTGAATGCATCCTCTTCCACCCCCTCTAGGGGAGAGCTCTGTTTCCACAGCAGTGAAGAAATGCATGCCGGGAAGGAAGCAAGCGTTTGCCCAATGCCTCCTTGATAATTCTAGTCACAGTTTCCAGCACATTTTTTATTTTAATTTTAACTTTATTTTATTTTGCATTGCTGGGGACGGAACCCAGGGCCTCCTTCTGGGCAAGCATTTCTCACAAAAGTTATTTTCTCTAGCTCCTCCTCATTAGTAACTGGGGCTTTTTTTTTTTTTTTTTTTTTTTTTTTTTTTAAAGAGCAAGTTTATTGGTTTGTGGTAAGATTTCATGTATTTCAGTGAAACTTTTTTTTGGCAACTATTATTTTTGTAAACTATTTTACTATGCCTTTTGAAGTGACTAGTTCATCAAATAATAACTGAATGCAGAACATGAAACATACATTTTAAATTTTATTTTGTTTTGCAAGAGATAGTCTGTACTAAAATAGGCCAAGCCCAGAAATGTCAAAATCTCAAAAAGCAGTATCAAGATTTCAAACTATTCACAGGTTTCACTTTTTATAAAAATAAATTCATAAACTTATCTAATTAACATTAATTAATTAATTGATTAATTAATTGAGATAGGGATTCATTATATTCTCCTAGCTGTCCAGGAGCTCTCTACATAGACTAGGCTGGCCGTGAAATCATAGAGATACTCCTACCTCTCTGCCTCTGAAATGCTCAGATTAAAGGCGTGAACCACCAGGCCTGACCTCATCCATGAACTCTTTACAAATACATTCTTGAAGATCTTTGAAGCAAGACCCTCTTTAAAAATAAAAATCAGATAATTACAACAGCAGCAGCAGCAGCAGCAACAACAACAACAACAACAACAGATTTTAGCCTAATATGACAGCACACGCCTGAGGAAGAGGCAGGTGAGTTTAAGGCTACATACTGAGCTCTCTGCCTCTTCCTTTGAGGCAGGTCTCTCTCTGAACCTATTACTAATACTTTCGTAGCTGACCTAGCTCTGCTCCTATATTCTCTCAGTTCAGACCTGGGATTACATACATATGCAGATTGCACAGCTTGTTACGTGGGTGTTGGGATTCAAACAATTGAACACCAAAATACTCCTCACTGCTAAGCCATGACTCTAGCCTTCTGACTCTGTGTTGATTTTAATAAAGTATATGTCCGTCTGTCAGCTTATCTATCTATCTTTACTTCATGCATGCGTGTGCCTACACCTGTAGCGCCTGCGCCATTGTGCGCCTGTGGAGGTCAGAGAACAGCCTGTCCGACTGGATCATCTCCTTCCACCATGTGGATTCAGGTATCAGTCGGGTTATCAGGTGTGGTGGCCAGCTCCTTTTCCTGCTGAGCCACCTACCTCTTTGGGTCACTGAATCAGAATCTGAGTTAAGGATCTGCAGGGGTTTGTGACTCATTTAGTCTGAAATGATTTCAAAGCAATTTATCCATGGATGTGCTCACAAACTATACATTCTTTTTTTCCTTTCGATTATTGCTGTAACAGATATCACAAAGAAACAGTGACCTATCTCTCTCTGTCAAGGTTGTAGACATTAACCTTGGGTTTCTATCTTTCCAGAGGGTTTATATACCTTCTTTCCTAGTTTTAATAAAACTTGAATCGTACAGCAAACATAATTCTGTAACTTGCTTTTATCTTATTGAATCATATAGGCTAAACATACATTCTTATGAGGGTTGTCCTTTTTTTTCCCCCCACACAGACATAGAAAACCAAAGGAAACAAATGTCTAACTTAACAGATAATAACAACAACCAAGTATCCCTGAAAATAGTAAAATATCAAGAAAGGACATTTCCAAGCCACCTTTAGCCCTCCATATGCCTTATCGTAATAACAAATCATTTCTAAAGTTTACTTTTTCCAATTTTAAAGTTTTGTTCACCCAAGTGTGAATCCCTGGGCAGTACAGCTTATTCACTGAAGACAATCTGACACATAGGGTTTTGAAGGGATCAAAATTCAGGGCCTCTTGTATACTCGGCAACTGCTATCATCATTAGAGATGTCTACTACACCATTTATTTAAAAATTAATATATTTATATGCTCGTTTGTGTATATGTGTTGTGTGTGTGGCTGTGTGTGCCAGAGAGTGTGCATGCTCAGAAGACAGCTGTGGGAGTTGTCTTCAGTATGTAGGTATTGGTTAGTGGATCTTTAGATTGTATTGTTAGAAAGCTTTATTTTAAATATCATTATTTGAGTTTCATAAATGGCTAAGCTGTGAGTTTTTTTTTTTTTGTTTGTTTGTTTTGTTTTTTGGCTTGCAATTAGGATACTTTCCTAATGGCCTGAGACCTACTTCTGCCGTTTTGTTCCTCTTATCTACCTGAAGTGGTGCTCTCAGCACTGATGGAGACACACTCTGGAAAACAGTGGATACACTCTCCTTCCTGCTATCAAATATTGAGCCAAGAGTAGGTGCTTTGTAGCATCTTCAGCATGGCAACTCACTTTCATCCTTAATAAGTGGTACAATTATATGTATATTGAAGACTTGCTTTAAAATAGATTTACACTTTATCATCAGCATCTTCGTACACTTACTTTATACACTCATGTGCCTGGAGTTGCATGAAAAAAAATTGCAAGCACAAAGGGCTCATGTAGTCAAAAGCTTAAAAAGTCTAAGTCCTTCGTTCACAAAATTTTACTTGGATCCTTCTTTGGAGCCTTTGGTGAATAATGTCAGATTTTACATAGGAACAGAGTACCATGTGCTTAAGATCAACACTATTCTTCTACTTATATATATTAATATAGACAAGTAATACTACGTAAGAGAATAACTCCCACAAAAGCAACTCCATTTTAAAAAGTTTATGGTTCAGTGACTTTGAAGAAGAAACTGTTCTCTGAATAATGACAGCATTTCGACTGTAACAGGAAGTCTGAAATTGTCCTCAGAGATAATGTGTTGTTATTTGAAAGTTGAATTTGGTGCTAGAGGAATGATGTGTCATTAGGACTCCATTAAGCATGGTCATTCTTTCTGTTTTTTACTTAAGGCCAAATGACTACCCTGTGGAATTGCAGCATTTGACCTGCAGACAGCATTAGTCTTTTCCATGCTTGGTATCTTACTAAGCTGTAATTGGGAAGTGATGTCCCAAGGAAGGTCATATCCACAGCACAGGGATGCGAAGCAGCCAGCTGAACAGCATAGTGTCCCTCGGGGGTTCCTGACATGTTCCCCTGTTCTAAACCCATGAAAGTTATAAAGTTATGAATGTGTATATTTTTTCACCATTTATTTTATTTATTTATTTTTTTGAGACAGAGTTTTACCATCAAGCCCTGACTGGGCTGGAACTTGCTATGTGGACCAGGCTGGCCTCAACTCACAGAGTTCTGCCTTCCTCTGCCTCCCGAGTGTGGGATTAAATGCATGTGCTACCACAAACAGCTTTACAAGAACTTTAAGCCTACAGGTGTAGAACTTGAATGTTTTTTTCCAGGGGTCCTAGGCACGGACCCCTTGAACAACACTGCAGCTGAAGCCTCCTCCATCAACACCATCCTGAAAGTGGCGGGTACCTCCCTGACAGGTTATGAATTTCCAAGCGTTCCCTCTTTGTACCCGCTCTGCCTGCAAGGGGCCCTCTTCTCTAGACCATCAGCAACAGGAGCTGGGGATGAATATGCAGTCTTCCCTGCAGCCTCTGGCTGCTCTTCCTGCGGACTCCATCAGTGGTCATGTGGGTGCGACTATCCGCTCCCTTGCCCTCTCAGGTCTCAGTGATAACGGCGCCTGTCCAACAGAGGCTCTGATGGCCCTCACCTGGCTGATGGTGCTCATGGCTCGCATGTAGCTCTCATTTCTGGAGCGAAACTTTGGCGATGTGAGCAAGCCTGCAGGGTCGAGACTGTCCAGGCTTCTGTTGATGGAGACTTCACTTACTGCCCTCAGGTAACTGTGACTCCGGATCTGGAGTTTGGGTGAGTGTTCATTGGAGATCCTGGAAGAGAATAATGGAAGCATCTGTGTGAGTGCTCAGTGGAGGGCCCAGAAGAGTCCTGCTCAATGGGGCAGTGATAAGCCATGGCAAGCACCCGAAACACCAGGACAAACGGTACTGATTTCTACGATTGCCAAAGTCCTGTATGATGGCTCAGGGGAAAACCTTTAATTTCTATTCTTGTTTTCTTTTTAACTAAATTTGTTTTAATTGACACATAATCATTTTATATAATACACATGTGTCATGGTGTGATAATATAATGCATGTATTTAATTTACGGCAATTGGATAAAGATAATTGATATAACCATAACCTCAAATATTTGTCATTTCTTTGTGAGGGGAACATTCAAAGTCTCACTCACTATTTCAAATGTACATTTATTGTTGTCAATCATAAGCACCAACTATCCCCCAGGGCGTTTTATTTTCCCATTTAACCACACCTATGAATGGCTTAGCCATCCTCTCTTTACTCCCTACTCACTCCCTCAAGCTTCTGGTGTCTACTCACAACTTCTATAAAGTTGAATTTCTACGTATTCTCACGCAAGTGAGAGCAATCAGGATTTGTTCTAACAACACATTCCAGTTCCATTGACATAGCCACAAATGATACTCTTTAGCACTGCCTTTTCTTTATCCATTCTTCACTTTATGAATTGACATCTAGGTTGATGCTAGATGCTGGCTATTTTGAATGAAGACACAATAAATATTATGTTGGCATAATGTTCTTTTGGAATGTATACACATTTACCCTTGCTCATTCAAATGCTGATTTCTCTCCCCCATCTGGTTTCAATCCGGACATTGCATTGTGATGCTTATTCTAAGCATCACCTGTCTCAAGTTTGTGTAAACATGCCACCATTTGTTCTCTATATTGTCAACTAAAACAACCAGCCACATTGCTGAGCAATGGAGAGGATAGGGTGGGACATCCTGGTCCAGAGTGGGAGGAAGGGGAAGGAGGCAGGAGAGGAAGAGAATCTGCAGGAGAGGTCTTGGAACCACATGGAGAAATGAACAGGACCTAAGATATGACTAAAAGCAAGTATAGTGGATGAATCTGAATGGTAGGAAACTATGTGGGCTTGGAGGTTTAGGATGGAGCAACTATTGCCCAGCATTGTGCTCTAGGTTAATTAAATAAATTGTAGTCTCTGTGTGGTGATTTGGTTATACAGCTGTTTAGGAATAACCGCTGACTAACTAAAAGATATATCGATAATAAGTATTAATATACTACAACAATATTAGAAGGTTGATGATGCCTCACCATGCTAATTTTGTTTTCTTTGCATATAGATAACCAGGTGAAACTACTGGGTCATCTGGTAGCTTTATCTCTTCTCCGTTCAGGGGCTAACATTGTTTTCTGTGATGGTTGCATGATTTTACATTCTCACCAACTGGGTGTGAGATTTTCCCCCTTTTCACAAAAGAAAATCCTCCCCTCCCTTAAGACAGGGTTTTAGGAAACTCCTAGATTGGCATGCAACTGAGGCTGTCCTTTAGCTCACGATTGATTCTCTAGTCTCTGCTTCTCAAATGCTAAGACGACAGATATGTGTCATTACACCCAGCTTAGAAGAAAATCTTGTTTCAGGAAATCGTTAAGGTTTGATGACATTAGAGAACAATTAAGTCTCCTTAACCATGAAGAATTCCCCACCATTAACACTCAGACACCCTCAGGAGGAAGAAAATAGCAGTGACTAATCTATTACAGAATTCTGTGTTTTGCAACATGTAAGATTTTCCTTTTTATGTATTTCTTTCTTTCTTGTTGTCTTTTCAGATTAGTAACAGCAAGTGGGTCTGTATCTATACGTGTTTATACATTAATCAGGCTCTCTTTCACTCAATAAATCAGTTGTCTACCTGACCTTTAATTCTCCCATGTAATTGAGGTTGAACTTAGTGAAAAGAAACTGAAATCCTGGCCACTGAAAATGCATACATTTCTGAGTTTGATCTATAAGGAGAACTTTTCTCATACTTTTTAGCCTACAGATTTCTTCTAAAATGTACTAGTTGCTTATAAAGTATGAAATTTTTCATTGAAAAATTCAAGCTAGGGAAGAGAAGGCGACTTAGTTAGTAAAGTGTCTGCCAAACAAGCCTGGGACCCTGAGTTTGGATCGCTGGGGCCCACATAGAAAGCTAAGCATGATTTACAGTGCTAACGGGTACTATGAAGGCTACTGTGGGAGAAAATTTCTTAAAAGATTTATCCAGCAGCGGACCTTGTACAATACAGTGCTGACCTGCCCGACAAGATGTGCCTACTGGTAAAATAGTGGCATGACTGATTGGCTTTGAGGCCAACACAAAAGGAAATCATGTTTGGCCAATGGCTTGGGGGTCATAGGCCCTGGGGGTCAGGGGAACCTACAACTGTTGTCTCACCAAGTAGACGCGTTGTCAAACTGCCTTCTAAATGGTTTTGTTTGTAACCAGAGAGTGATGCTGATCTCAGCCTCCGCCAGAGGACACTGCAGTGGGCAGCTCTCAACGCAGAGACTCTCAACTTGTGGAAGCACTGAGATTAAGCAGCTGGTGAGCGCTCAGCCCTTAGTGGAACATTTACACCACACCCTCCAGGATCCGGTGAACATTATGGGAGAGGGGCCAGAAGGCATGCAAGGGCCAGAAGAGGGGAAGGAATGCTGTGAGATGCTGTGTTCTGCATATGACGGGGCACTTGCTCTCATGAACTCACAGTGGTTGTGATTACCTGTACAGACCTGAAAAAAAAATCAAGTCAGTGAACATGCTAGTACAGGTGGGGGAGGGGCCCTACAAGGCACTATGTGGGGAGCTATTGACAGTTTATGGCTGCTTCGACCTGGGGAGCCCTTTGTCTTCAGAAACTACAGCTGCTGGTCAGCTGATCATGTTTCCTTGGATGGTGTCACATCTACGAGTGCTCAAATCAAATGTTGCTAGTGACATTAACGCAGCTGAGCATTCTTTTTGGGGAAAACATATTCCTGCTATCCATGCAAATTAAAAATAAGAATATTAGAAGCATCTTAAGCAGATGTGATGATGAATAAAAATCAGATATAGTCATTTCTGGGCAAAGACTATCTAGAGCTCATTGCCTGGAAATAAACATGAATGTTCACAGGAAAACAAGTTTTTATGCTACCTGGCACATGATAAGGTGTGCAGTCTCACTGGACACCAGGAAAATGCTGACTTTAAAAAATGATGACTATTTCCACAGCACATCCCTGAACACCATGGGAGGAGAACATTACAAATGGCCTTTAAGTGGCTACATGTAAGGTCACACCTATTCATAATGCTGACACGAAGTTGCTCAGTAACAGCTGAAAAACATATTCTGGATAATACTGAACCCCAGGATTTGATTAGCAGCTTTTTTTTTTCCTTTTTAACCACTGTACAAACAAAGAAATGAAGGCAGATGAAGGAGGAAATGTCTGAAGGAAACTTTGTATTTTATTACTACAAGAAAGAAACAGACTGTTCTAGAAACCTGTCCTATGATTTTTTTTTTTCCGGGCAGCTCTCAAGCATGAAGACATCTCTGCCAGGGCAGGTGGATAGTTCCTAGGTGCCTCATGCTATTCTGGTGACTTATGCTAGGTCACTTTACAAATGCCACGGACTAGCTAACTTCAGTTCAGTTTCTTCAGGATCTTTCTGCAAAGAATGTTTGAAGCAGTTAAAAGCTAAAGTTAATTTCTGCTTCAGAACCTGAGCACATGATGACAAATGTGTTTCTTTGGCTATTTTGCAAAACGACTCAGAGCAATGGCACTTCCCAGTGCAAATGATGATGCCATTGTGTATGGTCATCCGGGTAGCAATGGGCATGGCGCCTTCATAAACAGAATATAGTCCAAAGGAGAAACAAAAGTCCAGGTTTTGAAAAGTGAGTGTCTGCTGGCTGAGATGGGGAAATGAGGCATCACTGTGACAATCAGTCACCCTGGCCACTTGCTAAGAAATAGGGCCTTATCCAAAATTTCAAAGTGGGAAAACAAATCATCCAGAAGGAACTGGATGGTTCTGTTATGGTGAGTCATTTCCGATAAGACAATGTAAACCTGAGCAAACCAGCACACATGAGGAAATGAACTTTATCTCATCTAGAGGGTAGAGGCTGCAGCTCTCCACACGGAGAGGACAGCCTGGACCTGCACTTCCTGGTGCAGAAGAGCCCAGTAAGAAATGCCAACACAGTGTGCTCACTGCCTCTCCCCCTCCCGCCCCATGACCGCTGGTCTTTTCTGAAGAGAGGGGTGCACACTCAGAAATGTTAGAGACTCAGAAATGTTAGAGACATTAATTACTTCTCAGTGTTGGCCTCCTGAAATGAGATCAGTCGTTTCCTGCTGTCTTTGTTCTATTTTGACAATGAAGATATTTGATCTTGACCATGACACCTTCATCACACTATGCTCACAAACGTTTATGACTTAAATGGAGGGGTGTTGACTCCTTGGGCTTTACTGGTGCTTTAGTGAGTGACTGCCCTTGATTATGGTTTTCGAGACTCCTTCATGAGTTTATCTGCCTCAGTAAAACTAAGGCCAACTTTCCCTGCCCCCATTTGTTGTGGAATGCCTGGATGGTCTATCTTTCGGTCAAGCTGTTTCTTGGACCAATGCCTCTCGAATGATTTCCACCTGATATTTGTTACTGTTTATTACACACCTAGGTACTGTTAATGTCCCTCTACTTATAAAGAAGCCACTCCGTTAAGAGTCTACATAGTCTTCAAGATAATTTATTTACTTATAAAAATTTGAGTTGAGACAGGGTTCTTATTAATCTAGCTAAGGCTGGACTTGAACCTGAGAGCCTTCTGCCTCAGTTTCCCTCATGCTGGGATTATAGGCAGGTGACACCCAGCACAGCTTGTTGAAAGTAACTGAAACACAGCCTTTGATTTCTGACTCCTCCATTGTGGTGGTTTGAATAAGAATGGCCCCCACAGGCCCATACAGTTGACTGCTTCTCCACCAGGGAGTAGAGCTCCTTGATAGGATTGGAAGGATTAGGAGGTGTGGTCCTGTTGGAGGAGGTGTGTCACTGGAAGTGGGCTTTGAGCCCATGCCTGACTCAGAGTCTCTCTCTCTCTCTTTCTCTCTCTCTCTCTCTCGCTGCCTATGGATCAGAATGTAGTTCTCAGCTCCTTCTCCAGCACTGTGCTTGCCTGATGCGTTGTTCTCACCACGATGATAATGGATTAAGCTTCTGAGACTGTAAGCAAGCCTTCAATTAAATGCTTTTTTTCCCCTTGTAAGTGTTGCCTTGGTGATGGTGTCTTTTAACAGCAATTGAACAGTGAGTAAGGCATCCATCTTTATTCTTTTCCCTTCTACTTCTTAGGAACTCTTGTCTGGACAATCACTGGCGTTCTTCCTCAGACTTGCCCTTAAATGTTTTCTTTCTCCCTTGACGTTACAATTGTTTATCTTCTTTTTGAAACATGATCACCGTGCCATCACAATTATCTCTTTTCTCTTTTCACTCTACATTAGTTCATTGGACAACTTAATCTGACTCTACTACTGATCTTACACTCACCCTCCCTGGATCTATTTGTAGTTCCTATCTCCCTCCAAGACCCGAACAGTAATATTTCCATTACCTACTGTGCCGTTCTACCTGAAGCTCCACCATCACCAGAACTCATCATGACCTCTTCCCTCCAAATTTCTTGTTGTCCTTTAGTCTACGTTTTAATGAATGCACTAAAATCTACACAATTAAGCAAATCAGAAAACTCTGTCTCCTCAAAACCCCGCTGGTCATTTCACTTCCTCAGTTTTGCTTTCTACGTACATTTGCTAACTGGCATTTCTCCCTGCTTCATTTTCCCACAGACATGCTCAGGTCAACGTTCATCGTGATTCTCCTAACCAGGTCTCCTGCCACTAGCTGACACCCTCTGAGGCCTCCGCCTCCCTTGTTGGGTTGTTATTTGACATTCTCCATTTAGATTTATCTTTAGAAGCCTCCTTCCCTCTCCCCCAACTGCTCAAAGCCCCCCTCTGTAAATGCCTTTTTCCTTTGCCTGTTGCATCAGTGTCCCATCTTTACAGCTACTTTTATTTTCAGTTTCACATGCTTATATACTCTTTGGCTTTTTCAGATCTTAGATGTCAGAATCAGTATTGCACCCTTCTTGTCCCGTGGTGGCATGCCAAGTTAGCCTTGAACTTGTGATTCCCCAGCTTCATTAGTGTTGGGCATGCAGGCACACCACACACAGTGGAGTTTAATCTTAAAGTCACAAACAGGACTAGCCAATAGCTTTTGGAGATTCTGTCACGTCATGGGCTGTGTTTGGATGGTCTCATGAAATGGATGATGTATGACAGATGAGGATGGCGTAACTAGCATTGCTGTAGACCAAGATCTCCCGCGTGATTTTATTAGCGCAGGTTAACTGCACACAGCAGACCTCATCATGACATTTTCATACACACGCAGAGCCCCGTGCTGATCTCCGTCCTGGTGCTATCTGTACCTCTTTTCCCCTCCAGCTGCTGTCATTCCCGAGGAGTCCTCCTCCCAATTCATGCCTTAAAAAAATATTCGGTGTGTGCAATGCTTCTCTTTGTGAGTCTGGATTATTCTGCTTATCCTTACTTTCATGCATCTCATTGTAAATCATACGATTTTGTTCTTCACTCCGGCTGATACTTCATTATGTAAACACATCACATTTGCCTTTTCCATTCATCTGTTGGTGGGGATCTGGGCTGTTTGACTGGGCTATGTGAACGGCGTGCAGAAAGATTTGAAAAATGCCCATGATATAATTCACCCTTAAAAGTCTCTGGTTCACTGGTTCTTAGCATAGTTATAGAGCTTAATAGCATAGCCACTATATAAACATCATTTAAATGTCATTATAGGAATGCTATTGAGCATCATTAGCCAATAGCTATTTACAGAAGACAGCAGGGTTGCCAGGCACAGAGAGCCTTTTCAAACTCTGCTCTCTTTGTGATGCCATATTGTTTCATTATTTTCCTTCTGTTCCATAGAATAAGTTTCAGAACAGGCTCTGTTTACCAGTGCCCAGCCTCTTCATGAGCAACAGCTTATAGACAAAGGCAACTTCTGAAAAATAAGAAACACATTAAGGAGAAGATGCCTATAGGTCTGTGCTACAGTCTTTGCTGCATATCCTCCGTAAATGTTTGATGTGGTAGATAAATGTCAGAATTACTTGCAACACATTCCAACTGTCAAGTGCTATAGACATCCCTATTTCCCAGAGGCCCCAGGGCTCTCTCTGGTCATAGAAAGTTAAGGGGATGTTTTGGAGACTCATTTAATGTTGTGGTATTTCATTTGCTCTATTAACTTTTCTCTGCAGGAAAGAAAAGGGACTGATTTCGTTTGTAATTATCTGACTGCTCAGATGTATACACTGATGGAGAGCCAAAGGCCCAGTCTATGTGAAGCCATGGGCTAGGCACTGGGTTAGTTGTAAGGTGAGACTCATCCAGTCTGCAGATGCACGCTTAATAGCAAACCATCTCGCGTTTAGAACTTATTAACAGCAAATTTTCCTGTGCTTATATCCATCACATTTAGGTTCTTGTGATTCTTAGAACTCAAATGTACTCCCCAGACTTTCAGATAACACAGCATGGAACATAAAGCAATTAAAGGATTTCGACCGTACATATGGCTTGTGTTGGCTATAATGGAGAACAGTTGAATAGTGCCTGCTAAAACTTCAGTTCTCAGATTGAGACAGACGTGCAGAACCAGCTTCAAGAGAGCCTTTGTTAAGCTTTCACCAGTTCAGGGAAGCCACAGTGGGAACAGGACAGGCGGAGACTCAGCTGGACCGCAGAGGACTGCTTCAGAGAGAAGCTAACTTAGAGTTAGGAGCCGAGTGATGGGATTTCTACTGGGTAAGATGCACCAGACACAGGGAATTCCAGACTAGGGAACTGTGGGGCAAATTCTCGACAGCAGAGCAGCAGACACGCAGGGAGCTGGCTGTAGAGAGGGAGCCTGAGTAGTTGGGAGGATTATACACATTATAACTGCCTGCTGGCCTGTCTGTGTCATCACACTGGAGGTTCCCAAAGACAGAAGCCCCTGAAAGAGAATGAAAACAGCACTGTATTCCCAACCTCAGCCCAGGCCTGACTCACTTAAGACCTCCTCATAGAATTGTTGAATAGCACGAGAGGGAGAGGGTCGTAGGGGGCAAAGACTCACTGGGACAAGAGGCCCTGGGAGGCCATGAGGTCATGAAGTGAAGCAGAGAACCAAAGGAGAAGCTAGCAAGGATGTTCAGGACAGACAGTTAAGAATGGGCACAGACCCAGGGATCAGTCCCGAGCCCTGCCCTTGGATGAAGGAAAGCTCACGGTGACACTTTTCCCCACTAGGAAGAACACAGGTCCAGGGGAATTTGGTTCTTTCTTTGGGAAAAGGAAACACCCTTCGTAAGACTTGAATGCACTCAGCAGAGTCTGGGGTTGGCTGAAGACAGAGCAGGGCTTGCGCAGAGAGGTATTTCCAAACAGCCAGCTTGCCACCAAAGGTGCCTATGCAACGGGGTTAATGACAGGAATTGGTACTTGCCATTGACCCACAACTGGAGCAGAGCGAGGCGCCTCCCTGTTGGTGTTGTCTCTGCTCCAGGTTGTCTGTTTTATGAAGCTGTCATCCATCATCTCAAAATAGCACCCAAACTATGCACTAAATCAACGAAAAACAATCCAGGGAGAAATGCCTTGGACGGAAGTTGCCTTTAACATAAGGAGTTTCACCGTGGGCCGCTTGTCTGAGAGCATCATTTAAAAAAAAAAACAAAAAACAAAAAACAAAACAGTAATAATGTCTACCTTCTCGAGCCCAGAGAATTCAGTGCCTGAGAAGCATCTTTTCTCCCTCACAGAGGAGAAAATACAGACAACGTAAAATTTGTTCTTGTCGTCAAAGTCCACGAGAACCGGCATAGGGAAACGGAGGAGAAGGAGGACAAGCGAGAGGACGGGAGGTGAGGGGTGGAACAGGTTCAGCGGACATGATGTACAACCACGGAAACACATGGACAGTTAAGATGCACAACGAAAAGTGACGAATCGCCACTGTCGCCATTTCTGGGTTCACAGTTCAGCGGTATCAAGTACATCTGCATCATTGTGCAACCATCCTCTGCCCCTCTCCAGAACTCTTCTCTCCCACGACTGACACGCTCCCGTCCTCCTGCTGTAGCCCCAGCAGCCATCCTTCCCCTTCAGGTCTCTCAGCTCGACAGCTCTAGGTAGGTCCTCTAAATGGCCCAAAGCAATACGTCCCTTTTGTGACTGGCTCTTGGTGCCAGCAATGCCCTCAAAGCTCAGCCACATTAGCAGGAGGCCCCGTTGCTGTCCTTCCCAGCCTGGTACTATCCTATTGAGCACACCCGGACCCATCTGTGGGTGGGTGCTGGAGTTGCTCTTGACCTTTCAGCCACTGTGTAACGCTGCTGTGAACATGAGCGGACACATACCTTTTTGCGTCCCTGCTTTTTTTTATTTTTATTTTTATTATATGCCCGGGAGTAGAAACCTCTCCTTAGCAGAAGTACTTCTTTCTTTTCCACATCATTTCCTATCAGCTTTGCTACCAGCACATTATTCGAGGACCAATGCAATAAAAGCAAGCTGTCACCTTCCCCTAAGGAGCCACTCCATGGATTACATATTCCAAGTTTTAAGGATGCTAAATAATACAGTAGTGTTTCACAAATGATTATTGCTATGGTGAAAGTAGAAAAAGATATGTCTAGTCATAGCAACAGAACAGTTAGTCCTGATGCCTGCAGAAGACTGGCTGCTGGGTCCCACAGCTGCCAGAATCTGCAGATCCTTGTATCTAGGCATGTGAAAGTATACACAGCTTCCCTCTCACCCCCAGCCATGTCTAGACTATTCATAACACCCAGAAAAAGAAAATGCAGTGTAAACAGCTATTCTATTGTACTTCTAAGGAAATAATGGCAAGAAAAGAAGATTGCACTTTTTCAGCGCAGAAACACTTTTGAAAATGTTTCTGATCCACAGCTCACTGAATCTTTAAAGGATGCGCCCATGAATGATAGTGCCAGAAATAAATTGAATATCATTTTACTGCTGTAGCAATTGAAAAACAGCAATGCAATTAAAATGTGACATAGTATGATTAAAGATATATTTCCATGGTTAAAACATCCAGTAAAAGTAATCCCACAAGATGGCCAAGAGACTGCGGAGAGCCGTGTCAATCTTTGTGGTTACAAATGAAATCATTTTCTATGCATCAGGTAATAAGAGCCCACATGATAATTCTTAGCAGGGCGTGGAGATAATGACCTAAATGCTATTTTGAGTTGATGACAGAGAGGCTTTTCCTCCCTATTTTAGTCGTGTGAGGAGCAGAGTAGATACATTTGCAGAGCTGAGTGGGTTCCTCTGCCTGCTATTTTGACAAAATACCCAACAAAGACACTTACTGAAGAAGAATTTATTTCACTCCTGGTCTAAGAGGGGCTACAGCCTGTCATGGCAGAAAGGCCTGTGGCAGAAGTGGGAAGGGGCAGTCCCTTCCGTTCATGCAGTCAGGAAGCAGAGGGACGAGAGGCTGTTAATGACCAGACTGGTTCCCTGAACACTGTCCCTGGCTTACCCACGTGACACTGGATCAAAGACCCAGAAATAAACCCACACACCTACAGACATCTGATTTTTGACAAAGATGCCAAAACCACAGAATTAGAAAAAGAAAGCATCTTAAAAAAATGGTGCTGGTCTAACTGGATGTCTGCATGTAGAAGAATGCAAATAGATCCATATTTATCACCATGCACAAAAGTCAGTTCCAAGTGGATCAAAGACCTCAACATAAAACCGGACACACTAAATCTAATAGAAGAAGAAGTAGGGAATAGCCTTGAACTCATTGGCACACGAGACAACTTCCTGAACAGAACACTAATAGCTCAGACACTGAGATCAACAATTACTAAATGGGACCTCATGAAACTTAAAATCTTCTATAAGGCAAAGGACACTGTCAATAGGACAAAACAGCAGCCTACAGACTGGGAAAAGATCTCCACCAACCATACATCTGACAGAGGGCTAATATCTGAAATATATAAAGAACTCAAGCAATTAAACATGAACAAACCAAACAACCCAATTTAAAAATGGAGTACAGAACTAAACAGAGAATTTCCAATAGAGGAAATTCTAATGGTTGAGAAGCACTTAAAGAAATGTTCAGCATCCTTAGTCATCAGGGAAATGCAAATCAAAATGACTCTGAGATTCCATCTTACACCCATCAGAATGGCTAAGATTAAAAACTCAAGTGACAGCACATGCTGGAGAGGGTGTAGAGAAAAGGGAACACTCCTCCATTGCTGGTGGGATTGCAAACTTGTGCAACCATTGTGAAAATCAATCTGGTGGTTTCTCAGGAAATTGGGAACAGTTCTATCTCCAGACCCAGCAATACCAGTCCTGGGCATATACCCAAAAAATCCTCTATTATACAAGGACATTTGCTCAACTATGTTCATAATGGCTTTATTTGTAATAGTCAGAAACAGGAAACAACCTATATGTCCCTCAACTGGAGAATGGATAAAGAAAATACGGCACATTTACACAATGGAATACTACTCCACTATTAAAGACAAAGACACCATGCAGTTTGCAGGCAAATGGATGGAACTGAAAAAGAGCATTCGAGTGAGGTAACCCAGACGCAGAAAGACATGCATGGTATGTACTCATTCATAAGTGGATTAGCCGTAGAGTACAGGGTAACTGTGCTACAATCCATAGACCCAAAGAAGCTAAGGAGGGCCCAAGGGAGGATGCTTGATTCTCACTCAGAACAGGAAATAAAATAGACATCTGAAGTAGATGAAGGGAGAGGGGTGGGGAGGATAAAGGTAGTGGGGGATCAGGGATGCAGAGAGCCAGGGAGGAATGAGAGAGAAAGAGAGAGAGAGAGAACAGAAATTGGCGGGGGAGAGGGAGGCATCTCTGGGACAGGGGAGGCTCCCAAGAGTCTATGGGGGTGACCCTAGCTGAGACTCCTAGCAATAAGGGTTAAGGAGCCTGAAGTAGCCACCTCCTGTGACCAGGTGGGACTTCCAATGGAGGGAGGAGGGACACCAACTCACCTATAAAATCTTCTACCCAAAATTTGTCTTGCCCGCAGGAGTGTAGGGGTAAAGATAAAGCAGAGATTTCGGGAATGGTCAACCAGTGACCGGCCCGACTTGAGACCCATCCCATGGGAAAGAGTCAATCCCTTCCTCTATTCATCTGCTATGATAATCTGCTAGGCTTGCACACAGGAGCCTAGCATAACTCCTCTGAGAGGCTTCATCCTGCAACTGATGGAAAGCGATGCAAAGACCCACAGCCAAACGATAGGCGGAGCTCAGGGAGTTTTGTGGAAGAGTGGGAGGAAAGATTGAGGGAGCAGGAGGGGTCAAGGACACCACAGGAAGACCTATAGAGTCAACTAACCTGGGCCCATGGGGGCTCACCGAGACAGAACCACCAACCAAGAGCATGCATGGGATGGATGTAGGCCCTCTACCTATTAAGTAGCAGATGTGCAGCGTGGTCAACACGTGGGTCCCTAACAATGGGAGTTGGGGCTGTCTCTGCCCCTGTTGCCTGTCTGTAGATCCCTTCCCCCTAGCTGGGCTGCCTGGTCTGGCCTCAGTGAGAGAGCATGCAGTTAGTCCTTGCAGTGCTGGGCTCGGTTGGTACACTCTGGGGGCCTCCCACTCTCTGAGAGGAAGAGGGGAAACGGGCTTGAGGGTGAGACTGAGAGGAGGGCAGGGAGGAGCCAGGGATCAGGCTGTAAAATGATTAAATAAAATAAAAAGGACATGAAAAGACTGGAGACGGCCACAGGAAAAGACATTTTATATACAACTTTCAACACAAATCTACTGTGTTTCCCCTCAGCTTTAGCAGCAGCTTTGAAACTCAGAGAAGTAAGGGCTCATTCATCTGAGCGACAACAAACGAGAGCTGTTGGCTTCAAAGATCCGAACACGAGCTGTCTCTACCCGTGAGCCGGGGTAGAAACACACTTTAAAGCATTTGTGAGCGAAACAGAAATACGATCCGTCTACCATCACTTGAATCAAAACGTGTTTAAATGAGCACATGCACTCTGCCTAAATCAATTAAGTTACAAAGAGAATAATAACTAGTCTCGCTGGATTTCCCCAGTTGTGTTGCGAAGACGGCTTCCATTCACTTTTATTTATTCCATGTTTAGGTAACTTGTACTAATTTCCTGTGCTTTGGGTGACAGAAAAATGAAAAGATGATTGTCTTAGTTAGGGTTTCTATTGCTTCGAGAAAACACCTTGACCAAAAGCAATTTGGGGAGGAAAAAGTTTATTTTGCTTCCACTTCCGAGTCACTGTTCATCACTGAAGGAAGTGATGTACAAGGACAAGGACATCCAGACAAGGACACCCGGACAAGGGAGGGTGGGAACCTGGAGGCAGGAGCTGATATGCAGAGGCCATGGAGGGGTGCTGCTTACTGGCTTGCTGATCACCGCTTACTCAGCCTGCTTTCTTATAGCACCCAGGACCACCATCCCAGGCGTACACCACCTACCCGTGGACTGGACCCTCCCACACCAATCATTAATTAAGAGAAAGCTCTACAGGCTTGCCTGTAAGCCCAGTTTTATGGTGGCATTTGACGTTAGCTTGCGTCAGGTTGATACAGGACAATACTATTCACCTATCGAATATGCATTAACCTCTCCACAGAGACTCACTGAAGAACCTTTTACTAACACATGAAAAGGGGGAATCCTTCTGGTTAAACGTTTTCTGCTATGGTAGCAACATAATCTGCTGCAGAAAATTCCAAGACCACGGTGATTAAAGTGCATGAAACGCACGTGCAGTGGGGTCCGGAGGGGATCCTGAGTGCGCAAACAAAGCCCCCCTTTCACACAGGGCAGTCTAGACGAAGCACTCGCTCTGTCCTTCCCTCTTCTGACCCTGAGAACCCTTCCTCTTCTGCCGGCCTTAATCAACTGGCCATTGTCTCTTCTCTAATGAAAGAGGCGCTTATGCTCCGTCCTCCTCTTTCTGGTGCCCAAGGGAAGCCGGGTGTTGGGGAAACCGCTGTAGGTCTAAAGGATACAGGAGTGTTTCCAAGGAGACGCCCTCTGGCCTCCACGATGTCACTGCGGTGTCAGTTCCTGGGAGCGCCCGCAGGGGGCGGTGTATGCTGAGGAATGAGCAAGGCTTGGCGCAGCCAGAGCGGGCCCTTCAGGCAGATGCAGGGTTATTTTCTCAATTTTGATTTTTTTCCCCCCATGGGCGATTTAATGAAAGGGTCAGAGGCCGTTAGGAAGTTGGGTTTCTGTGATTATCTCTTCCAAGGCGTCCGTTTCTCAGGTGGGGAATGAAGCTCAGGGTCCACGTGCCGGGGAGCAGCAGGGGTCTCAGCGCTCCTGAGCAGCGTGGGCAGCGGCTGCTGGCCGGGCTGGCGTCTCTCCCACTCCCCAGCCAGCGCTTCTGTGACTCAGACCGAAAGTGTCCAACAGCCTTCAGAGAAAAACACAAACCGAGGGCAGGCGGAACCATGGTCGCGCTGCAGTGCTTCGCAGTTTTCCACGGGGTCTGATGTGAAAGGCATAAACGAAGGTTTTCTTACTGTTTTCTCTTTCCCTCTCTGTGGGGAATCTTGGAGGTGTGTTTATATAAATACATATGTATATGTACATATATATGTACACACAAACGCACACACATATATATAATATATATATATATATATTTTTTTTTTAATTTTTTTTTTGACACAGGGTCTGTCGGTCTTGCGTTTGTTTTCAAGGAAATGAGATCCTTCTTCTTCTTCTTCTTCTTCTTCTTCTTCTTCTTCTTCTTCTTCTTCTTCTTCTTCTTCTTCTCCTCCTCCTCCTCCTCCTCCTCCTCCTCCTTCTTCTTCTTCTTCTTTTTCCTGAGACACTAAAGTATATTGTTTGGTTATTTGAGACACCCTGGTTTTTATTTAATTATTTGAGATGAGCTCTTCCTAGGGAGCTCTGGCCCAGAACTTACTGTGTAGACCAGAATCTATATAGACCATAGAGATCTGTTTGTGCTACCCCTCTCAGCCATTCCTGGCTTTAAAAAAGTAATAAAATTAAAAATTAAATTATAATTACATTTCCCACTTCTCTTTCCTCCCTCCAACCTCTCCCAAGTACTCACCCTCCTTTGCTCCCTCTCAAAATCATGCCCTCTTTTTCTTTAGTTGCTGTTACACACTCTTTTTCTCTACACACACACACACACACACACACACACACACACACACACACACTTAATATATTTATTTCCCTGTAATCTCTTCACTGGCATATGTATTATTCATTTTCATAGTTTCTGACTATTTGAGGTTTTTCATATTTCTATTATTATTAGTTATCACTATTAATTATTTTCATACTTCTCTTATTAATTAAAGTACCATTCTGTTGATCAGGACATAGACACTATGATTTAAATTGTTTGCATTTTATATGCATGTAATCATTTATATACACATATGTACGTATACACACATAGAATGCCTGAATATGTAAACGCGTCCTGCTCGTCTGTTTAGTGTTATTTGTGTATCTGTAGTTTCAGGCTGTCTGACCACCTAATGCTGGACTTTCTCCAGCCCTCAGCAGTTCTTAGCTGACTGTAGTCTTGGTCTGTGGGTAGGGCTCACTGAGATCTTAGCGTTTCAGTTGGCATTGTGCTTCTTCAGGTCTTGTCCAGGCGGCCACACTGTTGAGGTATCATGGGCGCAGCTTTGCTGTCATTCCTTGGAGACACAGTCTCACAGTCCTGACCCTCTGGCTCTCTCCACCCCTTCTTCGGCTATGTCCCCTGAGTCTCAGGTGCAGGAGTTGTGCTGCAGACGTCTATCTTTGTCCCCACAGATTAGTGCAGCCCTCAGCCCCCACAAAAGTGACTTCTCTTTATATCAGGAGGAGACCATTAAAGAAAACCACAGCCAGCCGAAATTCGAGAGCCAGCGATCACAGGTGCCCAACCCCGACTGTCCAATCTCCCTGATGTGAGCACGGCATGCAGCTCTAACGTTCCTCTGAGAACTGCCTTGTCTGGATTCAGAACCGGTAAGCCCGACTTTCATTTTCACTTAATTCTAGGAACTGTAGCATTTCTTCCCTGATTTCTCCCAAGCCACATTTGGACGTCAACAGTACATTGCTCAGTTTCCAAGAATGTGTGTAGTGACTGTTAATTTTCTTGCTAATGATTTCTAGTTTCGTTCCTTTCGTCTTGGTTTTAAAAATGCCTTTTATTTTGCTGTCAATTTTAGATGTTAGCTTTGCTGGATATAGCAGTGTTGGCTGGCAATTGTTGACTTGAAATATATTGTTCTGTGCTCTCCTGGACGCTGGGGTTCCTGGCGAGAGACCTGCTATTCTTCTGATGTGTTTGCCCCATAGGTGAGGTGGCACTTTTTTTCATAGTTGTTTTTATTATTATATTTCTTAAAGTTTTTATGTTATTCAGATGCGTGTGTTTCTGTGTTTGCCTCTCTGTGGGTGTGAAATGTATATGCAGAGACAAGCAGAGGTTCCCTCGGAGCTGGCATTAAAGGCCTCGGAAGGACTTTCCACGCACGCCACCAGGTGATAGAAACCCGAAAACGTCAAAGAGCAAATAACATACTCGACTGTGCTCTGCTGGAGAAGATGGGACGAGGCAGTGTCTAAGTAAGTGACTGAGAAGGCCTTGGGGGGGGGGTGGACACTCAAGAAGGCAGAACACAGATTTACAGGGCAGTGACGTGACTCCTCAGGACACAACAATTGTCGGATACGTCATTGTTTATCTGCCTTTTGAACATGGACAGTGAAGGCTGGGCACGGGGGTGGGCAGACAGACGGGAGCTTTTGCCCTTTTTTTTTTTTTTTCTCAATTTTGTCCTGAACCTACAACTACTCTGAAAAAAAAAATCAATTTTTTATTTTTAACTATTATTAGTTTTTAACGTGAAAGGATGGGAGAGTCTGTAGAGCAGTTGGGTTTACTGCATTGTGAGCCCGGGAAGAAGGTCGTGATGGGCCCACTCCCTGTGAGAGAACCGGACGTGTGAGCGCCTTCTCCCTCCGTCTCGGTAACCAGGCCAAGTGTCTCTGTCCATTCAACAGAACGTCCTGTGACCCGCTCTGTGCCGACAGCCTGGGAGCGACACATACACAGGATCAGAGAAAACACACACGAGTGGGCAGTTAAAATCTCGGGGGACAAATATTGTTTACAGAGTTCCTAGAACAACTCCGCACTGACAGTTTTGATTGATGGTCCCACCTTCCAGCGTGCTTTTGGAGACAGTGACAATTAATTAGCTGCAAGAGCTCTTCTGCCAAACTAGCTGCAACTTTCTTAAATAACTCCTTGCCCCACCGAGAAAAGCCTTGCCAAATTCAGCTTGAACAGATTGGGAAGTGTTGTTTATTTTTAAAGGGTTTTATTCTGTTCTGGGAGCGGCGAAGGCAGGCGATACGTTAGCTCGATACAGAGGGAGATAGTCGAAGAGTTTCTGCTAATGTTTCCGTGCAGCCCAGATGTTACGCGTTTGGAATTGCCAAGTTTAAAAGTCACAAGAAGAACCAAAATATACTTTTTTTCTTGGGGATTGGGACACCAAGCCAAGAAAGAAGACTTCGTTGCTTATTCTTTCTACCCCAGGTTAGGCAGCTTTCCTTCCCTGCCAGGCCGGCAGCTGCCACCCCACCTCCTCCCTCCCACGCATTAGCAATGGTTTCAGCAGCTGTTTGAGGAGAGCGCTGCAGCAACTGCCAACGCCAGGGTTTAGTACTTCTCTAAGCTGTTCAAATAAGTCCGTGCCAGGATGTTTCCCTCGGTGAGTGCTAGGGTACCAAAATTCAGACTTTCCGCTTACGTCATAAGACATGCCTGGCCAACGGCTCGGGATTTCCGGTGCCCAAGGTATTTCCTCGTCCTTCTCCCCCCCTCACCTTTAAAAGACAGGCTCTCACTAAGCAGCTCTGGTTGACCTCAAATCCACCGTGTAGGTCACGATGGCCTTGAACTCCCAGAGACCCGCCTGCCTCAGCCTCCTGAGTGCTGGGTTACAGGTGTGCGTCACTGTGCCCAGCTCTCCTTTTAAAGAAAGACTTCACTTGAACTTAGATTTCTGTGTATGTGTGTCCAGGTGGGTGTGCATGTGAATATTGAGGAGGTTTCAGAGACGAGGGGTGGAAGTCGGACGCCTTGGAGCTTAGCTGTATCTTCTTAGTGACAAGGTAACTTGTCAGGAAGAATTTGCAGTGGTCAGCGGCAACCAGAGAGTCTGGCAAGCCAGGATGCTGAGAAGCCACGTGTGCTGTGCTTGCCACATGGAATGCCATGGATAGATGGACGGATGGATGGATGGATGGATGGATGGATGGATGGATGGATGGATGGATGGAACATCCACATGTCCTTCAGTTTTTCCTCTTCGATATTCTGGAGATCCAACTCAAGGCTATGGGCGTGCTGGAGAAGTACTCTATCACTGAGCCCCGGGCCTTTTCGGTGACGTCCTTTGGATACATGGATGTTCAGTGTATGCAGGCGTGTAGGGATAAGGCAGCCCACGTGTGTACATGCAGAGACCGGAAGTTGACACTGTGTCTTCCTCGACTACTTTCCACCTTATTTTTTGAGTCAGGGTCTCCTGGCAAATATAGAGCTCATCCTTTAGGCTAATCTGGCCAGAAAACAGACTACAGAGATCTGTCTGTTTCTGCCTCCCAGTGCTGAGGCGATCAGTGCACGATGCCACAATTATCTTTTCCGTGGGTGCAGGGCTCTGAACTCAGACCCCCATGCTTGTAAAGCAAGCACCTTACCCATGGAGCCATCCTTAAGCCCTAGTGATGTCCCTTCATGTGGTTATTTATGGTAGCGATAGCCTTTCTTAACTTTTTTTAGAATAGTCTGTGTCCGGGGTGGTTGAGGAAGTTTCGTTCCTCCTGAAAGCTGGAGTTACGCAGTGGAAAGAGACAAGTCATCTTAGGGAAAGGGCTTGGCTTGAGGATCGCTGCCTTTCCTCTGGATGCTGGAAGAAGAATCTGATCATGGAAGGGAAATGGTGCCAATGAGCCCAAACACCCTCTTGTTTTCACTTGCCCTAATTTCCTTTACAAACCTCCCGGGGAAAGGGGGATAGCAGAAGACGGGGGACGTGAAAGGAGAAAAGGGAGTAACCGGAGAGAAGTGTTCACTGGGGAGAGGGATGGGTGGGTGGGAGAGGGGAGAGGGATGGGGATAAGTAACATTAAAGTGTGTTTGAAAACCCACGTGAAAACCCACTATTTTATCAGATTCCTAGATATTTGCGTATGTTTATTAATATGAAGGAGTCTAACCAGAGTTACCCTACACAGGTAACTCCCGGAAGCCACAGGTCACCAAAGAAAAAGCCAAGTGCCGGATTTGGGACACACCCCCTAGAGTTATTAGTCAAGGGCATGCCAGAGACCCCAAACAATACAGGGTGCTGCCATTACTACTGCATATCTATCGAAACGGGGTGGCAATACTCTATTGCTAAAGACACCATTCATTTTGCAATAGGATATGGAAAAATCAAGTTGGTACTGGCCAAGAAGCTTCCGAACAGAAAGCACCGTGCAGGCTTTGTGGGGCAGAAAAGCCAACAGCAGTCTGATCCAGCTATGAACCTTGTGAACTGCCATAATGATCAGTGGGGCAAGATAGGCCCATAGCTGTAATCGCGACATTACTGTTACGGGGGACACCAAATGCTTTCTGATTAGATGTTAAGATCTGACCCACAGGAGGAAAAACATATCTAATATTATAAATATGGCCAAGAACCCGAGGTCAGGGAGCTCACAGGCCCCAGGGATGAACCCACTGCTATTATTTTACTAAATGGACATAGTATCAAATTGCCAACTAAATTCACATCTCTCTATGCCCACATATTAGTTCAGCTCTCGGACCCCATCAAAGAGGCAGAGAAACTCACAACTTGGTCAATGTTCAGAGAGCACTGAAGCATGCTCAGCCACAGTGGGGCATCTACCCTGCATTCTCTCCTTCTCCGAACCAGGGAACAGTGCAGTGTGTGTGTGTGTGTGTGTGTGTGTGTGTGTGTAGGAAGCAATAGTGTACAAGCCACAGGTCAGGCAGGACGTGACCCAAGGGATCCCCATGACGTGAAAGAACTGCTCCCCCCATGAGCTCACAGCAGCTGTGACTTCTAGCATAAGAGCAAGACAGTTCCCATTTCACCGGGGTGGGGGGGAGGGACCCTGACCCCTCAGCCCCGCCTTTGAGTCCACAACAGTTCCGCACACCTGCCTGTTCGTCACTGAAGGGAAGCCCCAAATAGCCAGGGTTTCCTAGGTCTTTGGTTTTTCTTCTTCTTCAGAAGGCTTTTATGTCGTGTAAGCCTCTGGTTAAATAAACTCAACACACCTTCCTCTTGTTAACCCGTCTTTGGTGGTAAAGGTGTCCGTCTTGGGGTGGGGAGAGACGGCTCAGCAGTTAAGAATGTATATTCCTCCTTTAGAGGAACAGTCCCAGCACTCATGTCAAGCTTAAATTTTCCCGTAACTCCAGCTCCAGCTCCTACATACATGTGCCAAGTTCTATACATAGACAACAATGCACACAGAATTTGAAATAATAAAATGTATCTTTGATAAAAAAAAAAAAGGCATGGAAGTCACGATTCATAGTGATGGGGAGAGAAAAGGAATCTCAGGGGTTCTGCCCATTCCTAAGCACTTACCAAAATCTATTCTGTTGTTGATAGACATTCCCACTTTGCAGTGGTTAAAAATAACACTGCAATGAATATTTTACGTGGTTTTTTTCTTTTTGTGTGTGTGTGCGCCTGTGTGTGCATATTTCAGCTGTGTTTCTAGAAGTGAAGTTGCTGTTCTGTGACCATCTGACCTGGACTCCTGCCATCCTTCCATATCTTAATTTCAAGCCATTTCTATTCCCTGTAGCAGTTCCTGAAGCTGGTTAAACAAAAACTGATCAAGCCAGGGCACTCTGTGTGACTGCCGCTCACAGCTCGAGGAAGGGGGAAGAAAGGCTCACCGCTGGTGACTAAAGGTGTTGAGCCCTATCCTCTGTGCCCTCAGTGGCACAATCTTCTGTGTTAGTGGCTCTCTCTGGGGTCCAGAGAGCTTGGAAGTCAGATCAAGGATAGACTTGCCAGTGTTCCTGCTGTGAGCCAAAACTGTCACAGGAAGAGATGAGGGGGAGGGTCAACCGGAACTGAATGTGTATGAAAAACGCCTTAAGGAAACCTGCGTTTTAATAAGCTAATGAAAAAACAAATACACTCAACCTCCCCCCATCCCCCAGTTTTGCCCTGACTCATGATTCTTCAGGGACTCCTGGCCAACCATGATCTCTTATAGGGATCTCTTATAGGGATCCCTATATAGGGTTTGTCTTCAAAATTTTTTGGACCCTGGGTAGTTTGGACCCAGGAATTTGTGTATATTAGACAAATGTTCTACCTTGGAGCTGTACCTCTTTTCTCTGTTACATAAGGTGATTGCTTTCCTCAAAGCGCTCAGTTTGGTCCTCCGTCCCTCCATCTACTCTCTCTCTTTTCCTTACTTTTTCTATAGAGTCTTGCTATGAAGCCCAAGCTGGCTTAGAAGTCACCATGGACCTGAGGCTGGTTTTGAACTCCTGTTCTCCTGCCTCCACTTCCAAAGGGCTGGGACTGCAGGTGCACCTCCACCCTCCGCTAACTTAAGCTTTGGAAGGCAATGCTAAATAGCTTCCCAAAGTAGCAGGTGGGGTTCTCAGTGCCCTTCTGGTCTTTGCTACAACTGACACCTGATTGGCCAGTCTATGCACCATGCCTTCGTATTCCCCAATGCAGTAATTCCCACAATTCTGCAAAGTGAGGAAAGCTAGGGAGGACCAGGAACAGACAATGAAAGACACATTTAATCTTGTACGGCCGTCGGAACAGCATTCCCTATGACGCATGGTAATCGTCACCTGTGTCCTGTCAGACCTGGTGGCTGATGTGTGCCACAATGCTGTGAGGCAAGTGCCAGTTATCACACTCCAGGGCTGAGTCCAGCTGTGATGTCTGTTATCTATTCACAGTCCCTTAACCACGAGCGACAGAAAATGCCTGCCCCCAAGCCCAAGCACATGTCTGCCCTCATCACATTCTGTAGTCACGTGGTGAGTGGAAGGGGCACAGGATGAACTCATGTCCTTGGAATCTAGAACCAACCTGATTTCACTGTACATTTCCCCAAGGAAACTTATCCCTCAGCTGTGAGTTTTCCTGCCTCGCCGTGCACACAATGAATGGCCACAGACCAGCCAGGGACGAACAGGGAAGAGAGTGGAAGGTTTGTCCAGTCCTTATACCAGGTCTTTGGCCCCCGAGGGGCAGAAAAAGGTGACTGGACATAAAATTCAGAAGGGGGATCCAAGTCCTCAGGCTTTCTGAAGAGAAGATGTGACCCATTAAAATGCAAATGCTGATTGTGGCTGAGATTGGTTCCCAGCACCCCAGGCATCACCAGGAGTTTGCTGTTTCCAGGGAGAGCAACTCTGGAAATTCAGGAGGGAACACTTCTGTCCACAGGACACACTCAAAGTGGATCCTCAGAGAGAGAGAGAGAGAGAGAGAGTTCCCACACTTCCTCATCACTCATGTCAAAGGGTCGTCAACCTATAAGACAGGAGCCTCTGGGGATGAGCCGACTTTTCATATTGTCCCAGTTTTCAGCGCCCTTGCTCACAGACTCTGGCCACTCTTGGGACTGCGCCTACTGCCTTTGCTCACCACAACCTGCCTTGTGTCAGCACCAGCCGGGAGTTTTGAGTACTTTACCCCAAATGTGATAGAGAGGAAATTGCACGGCGTTTGCTTAGTGACCATCTCAAAAAGAATGTTACAGGTCATTAGGAACATGATATTATTTGTGCATTTGTAAAATAATTTTCAAGGTTCTATACACTAAAAACATAGTATGTAAGTGATAGTCCAAAGTTTCCACTCATAGATGTGGCTGGGATATTTGGAGGGAGAAGGGAGGAAGTGTAAATGGACATTTAGACAGAAAGCTGAACTCTCCAATTAAATCTTCCTTAACAGAAAAGGGTCATTTAAGTATCTGCAGGTGCCCTCCAAAGTGGAAAACTGCAGGAAATGCATGGCAAGGAACACACTGGAACCAGGAAGAGAGGCTGGAGTTAGCTCCGTGGTTAAGAGAACTCGATGCTCTTGCAGGGGACCCAAGTTATGTTCCCAGCAGCTCACAACCAACTATAACTCTGCTTCTTCTTCACCACCATGAACACACACACACACACACACACACCCTAAAAAATAAAATAAGGAAGGAAACAAAGAGGAAAAATGTGTAAGTAATTTCATCACGAAGAATATGTGTTTGTGGCCAGAAAGATGGGACATGGGTTATACAAGTTTACTTCTCAAAAAAATTTTTTTTGTGTGCGTGTCCTGTTGAATGGGCCACCATATAGAAATGTTGCATATTGGTGTTATCAAGTTCTGTTTTTTTTTTTTTTTGTTTTTTTTGTTTTTTTGCATAATTATACAACTAAGCCAGCAATTGGTTCCCAGGCCCCATGGAAAAAGGTTGACCAGAAGGAGCTCTTCTGATCAGCTGTAAGAGAGTGCCTGATGGATGGTTTCTTCAAACACGGGTGGGTGGCTCATGCATAAAAATATGTCTGTGGAAGGAATCTTCCCAAAGTATACAGCCTTTCTCTTGCATTCCCCCATTTTTGCTATTTTTTTTTGCCAGCCCCCATTCTCACATTATTGTTAATGAGACTCACCTCTGAAACATTTCTGATTAAACACATTATATTTATAAGATAAAGTTTAATTGTGCATATCAGAGTCTTGAACTAATTAGCGCTTATGGTGCATATCAAAACGAGGCCATGGCTCTCATTTTAACAGCTGTAGGGAAGAGAAGACTTTCTGATGGAAGGTTCTAGGTTAGCAGTAAAGACAGATTTTTGCAACACAGTGTGTGATGGGTTACTTGGGTGGCTGGGGATCTCTTCAGAGAACAGTCCAACAGGGGGCGGGGGAGAAGAGGAGTGAGATGGAGCACACGATTTCATAGAAAAGGTGCACCCTGAAAACTCATGTAAGTGGAAGACGTCAGAGGCAAATTAAGATGGAACGGGCTACATGGTTGTGGGGATGAATGACAACTCATTATCAAAGAGATAACCAGTGGTGAGCGAACGGGATGGACTGCCCACGGAACAGACACCCTGCCATGGAGACATAACTGTGTCTTTGCTGAGTCCCATCCAGTTGCAGAGCCTTGTTCCACTCCTGTCCCATGCCGCTGCTTGTGTGGCCCTCAGGACACCACTGTCGCCGCCTGTTCCCACCTTCACGCTTACTCTTACCTTGACAGGTCAGTTCTATTGCCCGTGTTTAGCTGGTCCCAATCAACACGGGCAGAGCTCCATAATGACTCCCACATTCCCATCGGCTCCTTCCGTGTCCTCTGATCTCAGGCCCAGCCACTGTAGCATGGTCTTACTCTCTTTCCCTTCCAC
Organism: Psammomys obesus; assembly: GCF_907164565.1. Lineage (NCBI taxonomy): Eukaryota > Metazoa > Chordata > Mammalia > Rodentia > Muridae > Psammomys > Psammomys obesus. The sequence continues at coordinate 4,102,151 of NW_026591450.1, read as the reverse complement.
TCTTTGTCAAGCCATCTATTACCAAGCTAAATCTTCAGCTCATTTTGGTCTTGATTTACATTTCTCCAGTGACTATTAATGCCAAATGCTTTTGATGTGTTTGCTGTATACCTTTTTTTGATGGAATATCTATTCGTGTCCTTGTCTCTTATAACCTCTGCTGCAACCTGTCCCGCAGCTAAACTACCATCTGTGCTGCATGGCTTAGGAATCCACAACTGGCTCTGAGTGATCAGGACTTTGCTTCGGTGAATAACAACCTCCCTCTTGCCTCACTCTTAAACTTTAGGACTGATTAGAGGAGAACAAATCTTTTGATGCAGCCAGTCACATAGAATATCTGGTCTTGTGAAGCTGCTTTTAATTTCCTTAGGCCAAGGCCTTTAATCAGGGCGTATTGAAGCCATCCCTCCCAATCCCCCCATCACAAAGCTCTCCCTCCCATGCCTGGCATTGTCTGCCAAATGTAAGTGATGGTGTCTGTCTTCCTTGCTACGTACAGCAAATTCCGCACAAAGAACCTGTTTGCTCTCATTTGGGTTTTTCATTTCCACATACAACTTGTCACTAAGGTATACTGTTCACTTAAGTCCAAATTTCAGATAAACAAGTAATTTGTTAGCAGCACTGTATCCCAACTACGGTCTAATTAAGAGTTACATAACTGGAACCCCATACTTTTGTATAGCTGTAGGCCAACACAGAATTCTCAGACAGAGCTCTAGTGGCTCTGTCCTAGCATCAGATGGCTAGATCATTCAGCTCAGATAAGCCCTGTGTGGCGTGCAAAGTGCCAGTGAAACAACACTGCTGTTTTGTTGTGTGCTGAATGATTGATCTCCAGAGACAATGTAACCCATATTTTCCCCCACAAGAAATTAAAAACAAAAATCATTGATTTTCAGGGACTACTAAATTAAGTTCATATTTCAGTGAGTCATCTAAGCGCAATGCAGGGGTCCTCCAGGGTCAGACCTATGCGCCTGCTCAGGCTGGACTTCTGTTTTCTGCTGGGCGTCACACAGGACAACTGAGTGTCCTTCATTTTGATCTGCCCCGTATCTCACATGAGAGTGTTGGTCATGGTGCTTCATCGGAGCAACAGAAACCCTAACTAAGACAATTACCATGTGGTTCTGGAGACAAAGACGTATGAGATGGATGTCACTGGTGTAAAATTAAAAGGGGCACAGTGTGTTCTTTTCTGGAGTCTGCAGAGAGGAACTTATTTGTTGGCCTTTTCCAGAATTAAGTCTGCCTACATCCCTTGAGCTTTCTTCCATTTTCAAAACTTGTAATAACATTTGGATATGTCATGCTGAACAACTTCACTTACAAGGCTCCTCGTATATTCAAGGCTCCTTGGGTATTCAAGACACCCCCCCCCCCACACACACACGTTACTATATTTCATAGGCTGGCTTCAAACTCTTTGGATCAAGTGATCTCTCTGTCTCAGCTTTTTGGGTAGCTGCCACTATACCCACCTTACTAACTATTTAAACTAGCTAGCTTAATTTTATCTGAAACTTTAATTACCCTTTGCCATATAGATAACGTATTACAAGTTCCAGTTTTATGGATATCTTTGGGGAATTTTGGAAGATTTTTTTTCTCTCAAACAAGCTCATTCTATATACTCTTCCTATTTTATATACATCTGCCGGTATGAAAAGATAGACATTTATTCTTAATATATGACTTTAAAAAGTATAATAGACCGTATACACAATACAGCATCTCTCTGTAGTCTTGTGGCTGGAGGCCAGGGCCCTGCACATGCTTTACAACTGTTCTACCATTGAGCTATGCCATCTGTCCCACACTTTGTTGTTTTTTTTTTTTAATATTTTATCTCGTACATCTTCAATATCGGTTCACCGAGAGGTGCTCGGTGTTGCCGATCGTTTCAGAGAATTTCTTGGGACAGATGTTTCATTGTTGCTGAAGTTACAGGATGTAGAGAAGTCAAGCAGGCACTGACCAGGAAGCTTCCCCCTGAAGGCTAGCTTTCACAAGTAAGAGGCGGTATGCATGCTAGTGGGGTAAGAGACATTAAGAGTCCGACTCAGACATGGACCCTGGAGGCTACAATAACTGAGCAAAAGATGCTCATGGATGCAACAGTGGCACAGACATTATAGGGGCAAACAACTGCTTCCTGATTGGATTTAAAGGATGTTTCACAGGAAGAAACACATACCCGTTACTATAGATCTGGCAAATGTCCCATGGCTTGGAGCTTGTAGGCCCCAGTGGTAATTCTAGTACTATTATTTTTGCTAAGTGGATATAGTATTAAGCTCCCCTCTAAATCTGTATCTATATAGTCCAGAGAATAAGTGTCTGTGGAACGGTCAACCACAAATGGGACACTGACATCATTTGTCATCCACCTAAGGCTCTGGACCATTGCCGAAAAGAGGGAAGCAATGTTTTAAGAGCCAGAGTCTGGGAGGACCAAAGCCAATATCTTTTTGACATGACAGGACCACTGTGCTCATAAATTCAAGGCAGCTGTGGTTACCTAACAAGACATGGACAGGATCAATTCCACCATGGAGGATAGAGGAGCTCGTAAATCAGGTAATGGAGAAATACCAGCCCCTGAAACTCAATGTGCCATTGGGCTGTGCCCTGGGTTCTTGGAGGTGGCTGGATGCCTGGTTTTAGGCACCGGTATAGGATATGCTGCCTGGACAATTTCCTCCTGAGTCCCTTCAACTTTGGGGCCTCCCTTAGCTAGAAACCAGCAGAAGCCAATGGACATGCAACCCTCTTCTGGGAGAGGCTGTTTCTGTATGGGTTTCTCCACGAACAGGCAGGGCCACGTGTGGCCAGGCTGGGACGCTTGCATATCTCGTTAGGGTGAATGATGGGAGGAAAAGACAGTTAGACAAAAGGACTAAGTTTTGGTGTTGTAAGCCCAGTGGGTTGACCATGGCTAACAGTTATATTCCAGAACAGAGAAAAACGATAGAGATGACAATGGCAACTACCCCAACTGGACCCCTATGTGCTCTATGCACATGCTATCACCTCATCAAACCTTATGAATATGCACAATTAAAACACGTCAGTTAAGAAAGCTTGGTCTCCAGTTTTTTTCTTTTTCATTCCCTCAAGCTGTTACAGTCCTGGGAGAGATTTGAGATGGCTTTGTGTTTTTTTAGAAAAATCTTTTTTTATTCATATGTTCAGGTGTCCAAACGAAGAAGCCTCCTCTCTCTCCCAATCAACGACAACCCACCCACAATGTCAGTGTGTTCCCCACATTGGCTTCTTAATGACAGGCCGGATTCCTGCCCAGCTCGGCCGCCTGCGAGGCTCTTCAGGGCGCCCACACCAAGCTGCTATAGAGGAGAGGGGCCTTTTTGGAAGGAGTGGTTTTGCAGCTAGTGCAGCAACAAAAGCCTCAGTATGGAGTGCTGGAGATGCTTGATTTTGCTAAAAAGTGTATCAAGAGCCTCCAAGGCACCGCCTGAGAACAAAGCTGATAAAACTGTATTGTGTTACGATCTCCCCAGCAGATTTTAGCTGCTCTTGCTGTGGAGTGGAATGTGACTGTTTTGAGAGGGTAGACTCAAAACTATGCTTCACTATGGTAACCATTGTACCGTCGGAATGCCCTTCAAAACACAATGTTGCAAGCCTGGGGTACGCACGGTGTAACAGACTTTCAAATGCACACCACGAAATTAAAAACAAGGATCTGGGGATGCAGCTCAGATTGGCAGAGAACTTGCCAAAGATGCCCCACCCGGGTGTGGTGGTACATGCCTGGAATCCCAGCACTTGGGAGGCACAAGCAGGAGGATTGGAGACTCACGGTAATCCTTGACTATGTAGTGAGTTCCTGGCCAGCCTGTGCTACATAAGACCCTGTTTCGAAAAGAAAGTCATTAACGAGCTATGGGAGTTGGTGAAACTTGTGGACCTGAATGGGATGGGCCTCATGCCCCATATTCACCCGGCTCTGTCTCTGGCAGCCACCGGCTTTCTCACTGTTGTCTGTCTGTGCTCCGCTCATGCCAACAAAAACTTTCTGGCTTTATGAGTGGAAAGTCAAGCTCTTAAAATAAAATCTAGCCCACTTTATAGACTGAGAGATGTCAAATGCATCCCTTCTCCCAGTCTTACGTCTGGGCTCTGCTATTCCTGATAGAAATAATACCAAACCAGAGTTGCGTTAGCTCTCTGTTGCTGCTGCAATGGAAGCATGAATTCAGAGGCTTACCACACCCACTCATTTATTCTCATTCTGGAGGTTGCAAGTATGAGATGGGTCTTTTGGGTTATCCCTCAGGAAAATCTGTTTCGCTGCCTTTGCAGAGGAAGCCCACGTTCCTTGGGTCTGTCCTCTGTCTTCAAAGCTAGCGACCTGGCTTTTTCCAACCCTTCTTTCTCTCGCTAACCTCTGCTTTGTTATCTTTCTTCGACTCAGGCTTATCCGCTTCCCTTTCCTAAGATGCCCTGTCACCACACTGGTCCTCTTTTCAAGTCCCTGTTTTGAGTTCTTACCTTGATTTCCCTAGATGATGGATTGACTATAAGTGGAAGATGAAACAATCCACCTTCCTCCAAAAATTAGCACAAGCAAGACCTGAGTTATTAAGTAAATCCCTTCCTGAAAACAGAAGCTCCCTCCTGTAGAAAAGGCCACAGTGGTGGCTGTGTATCCTCAGCCTTAGACTATATGTGTGGCCTGCCACTAGGGAAGCCACTGACTGTGAGTCTGATTTTACTGAGGAAGTTTCAGCATTTGGGCAGTCACCTGCCCTCCTAGGTAAAAACCTAAATACCTCACTGGAGAAAGACTTGTTTCTACCCTAAGCTCAGGCAATGGACTCTCAGGCTGAACCAGTGTTATTTCTGCCAGAAGCTGTGTGGCTCTGTGTACCTCCTGGTGAATGAGGTTTGTGGGTTCAACAGTTTTGGGTGCAGCCACCAAAGTCCTACTTTCTTGATGGGCTCTGGCTTGTCAGTCAGGGCCAAGAACAGAGGAAAAGGAATGTCTGTCAATGGGGAAAGGAAGTAAAGAGAGATGAGATGGTGTGGCCACAGATGGCATCAAGTCGTGAATTTTGAGGCTAAAATGGAGAATAGACAGTTTTTTCTCCCCTCATGTAACTGATGGGTGCGTATTGGAAATAAGCTCAGGAAGATTCTAGTCAACTTCTGAACATCAGACAGTGGATGTCACCTTCTTGGCATAGATATATTATCACATTAAAGTAAACGGAAGGAATCTGGACGTGGTGGTGCATACCTTTAATCCCATCACTCAGGAGTCTGGAGCCGGGAGACCTCTGTAAGCCTAAGGGCAGCCTGATCCACAAAGCAAGTTTCAGGCCAGCCAAGGTTACACTGTAAGACCCCATCCCCAAACAAAGCAACAGGAAGAAGTAAATGAGAGGAAATTGAACTTATATTCAAGATTTCATAAGGTGAGGTTGATGTTACTTAGCTTTGAGTCATATTAATATAATGATTCTGCAAGAACAAATGTGATGTCATCATTTCATTAATGTTTTTCTTTTCCAATTCTGGTGTTGTTGTTGTTATTATTATTATTAATATTACTTTTATGACTAGCAGCCTACTCAAAGTTTGGTGTTCTTTTTTATTCTAAACTTCTCCCAGACTAGGCCACCCTGGAAGGGACTGAGGCTGCTCATGGATGCCTGGGCTCCCAAGCTGCTTCGCCCTTTCTCAGCCGGTTAGCTTCACCTGAGACATGAAAGTTGGGCAAGGGCAAGTCCTTAGATTCCTATCTGTCTCAAAATGTTGTCATTTCAGGCAAAGAAAGGCATGGAGTTAACATCTAGCCTTTCTTTTTGTTTCTCTGTGTGTATATGTGTAGTATGCGTTCATGTGTACATGTGTTCACACTTGTATGTGTGTGAATGCACGTCCACATGATTGAAGTGGACAGTGGGTATCTTCTATTTTCTAATTTGTTTATAGAGTCAGGGTCACACAGTAAACAGAGATCCTCACTCATCCAGCTGGAAGGCCTGCCCTGAGGATTTCCTATCTCTGCCTCATCAGGATCAGGATGGTGGGTGCTTGTCCAGCTTTTACACGGGCTCTGGGGATGAAAGCTCTGGCTCTCATACTTATCCTCTGGGCCATCTTCCCAGCCCAGGAAGGAACTTTTAAAAGATGATAATAGACGACTCCAAAACACAATGGAAGCTCAGTGTTTTTGTCTTGTCTGCTCTGCTTAGTCTTTTCAAACCTCGATGACTGGGAAAGGTAAGTGATCATTAACCTGCCCTCCCTTCAGAGGAAGAGACAAAGGGAAGCAAGTTATTTCTATCCTGCAAGCGTATTGCATGTCTGTAAAATACTAAATCCCATTTCCACTGCACAACACACTTTGAGGATGGCAAACAACTATGATTAGGTTCATTTGGCAAATGAGAAAATTTGCTCTTTGAGTTAAGTAGCTTTTCAAGGTTGTTAGGCTTTGGCAGAAGCGTCAGCTTTGTATCTCAGATGCAATCCACATAGGCTGGACTTGGTAGTCCCATCCCTGTCACTCTAGAATGACCTTTGCCATAGAATCCAGCCATCATAAAGGATGATACCAGAACCCTTATAAGTAGATGGCAAGATGATGAGAAATCAACATTAAAGGCAAAAAAAAATCAGAACGCAAAATTACATGTTCTTTTGACTGGGACTACCTACTAGTGTAAACTGATGGTCAAAACACTGCAAAGCCATGGAAAAAAAAAAACACAGGTCTCATTTTCCAGTCCAGCCTACTTCTTCCTACGAAGAGTTACATTGGAAAAGTAGTGATGATTCAATGAGGATATTCCATAACTAGGGTCTCTAAGAAGCATCTGATGATGAAGAATTTATTAGAAATATATTAGCGGGCATAATTAACAGACATTACTAGCCTATGAAAATAGTAGTTGAGGGAAGGGAGCCAGCAGCTGAGACATGGGAACAGGGAAAAGTCTGAGAGAGTAAAGATCACCATTGAGCCATTGACATAAAATGACAGATGAATCTGTGAGGTTTAGATGATATTTCCTGAAGAGACATTATTGAGTGAGGAAGATCAAGGTCAGACCACACAACCCATCAGCATCTGAGGGGACAGTGGGAGATGGGGGCCTCTGAGAGACACTGAGGAAAGGTGGTCAAGGAATGTATCATATCAGTCAACAGAAGAGTTTGCGAAGATAGATCAACAGTGTGAAATATTACGGAAGTGTCAAAAAAAAAAAGACAAGAAGTCTTTTTTGTGGCATTTGTGAAGAGTGACAGGGATCCATGAATTAATGACAAATAAAAAGAGATGACAGTGTTACATATTATATGAAACATTATGAAATATTATATACATTACATGAAACAGGCTTAAAAGAATTAAAAACAAGCAACAACAACAAAAAAGAAAAACTAGAATTTAGGAACTATATCAGCAATGAAGATCTCACACTGCAGACACAATGTTTGGGAAATATCGTGAGCCACACCTCTGGTACACAAATTATTCCGTAACCTAAGGAAACTACTTTAGCTTACATGAGGGCACATGTGTGTGGGTTAGCTCTTCATGGCTTTGGCATATCAGCTGAGTTCTGTCAGCTTTCAGTTTGCAAAGTTGCCTTTTGGTCCTCAGAGGGTACACTCGGATAACCAGGAATTTAATTCTTGTTTCTGAAAAGATCATAGAATGAATTATGATCTCTCTGTTTAGCAGCAGAACAACTGTTTGAATGGATGTCTGGGTCATATCTTTGTATGGATAGTTTCACAGTCCTTCACTATCTTCCTCTCCTCTGACTCCCCTTCCTCTCCTCCGTTTCCCTGTTTTCTCTCCTCTTGATTTTCCTCCTTTCCTCCTTCTTTGTGACAGGGTCTCACTATATAGCTCAGGCTGGCCTCAAACTCTCAGTCCCCCAGCCTCAGTACCTGGAGTTCAGGTCTGCGGTGTACATACTTACTCCCAGCTATTTTCTTTCTTTAGTCTCTGGCCTGAGGAATTAGGATTTGGTTGTGGTTCCCATTTTCTGATGTAGTCAAGCACAATAGGAAACAGAAAGAGAAGTCCTTCTTGGTTGCTATTACATAGGATACATTCTCAAAGGAGCCCTTGGAGTGTAGTGTTTGAGACATTGATGCAATTTTTTTTTTAATAGAAGAAATGGGTCAGGTGCTTCTGAGGGAGTTGTGAAAAAGGGCTCACAGGTCTTCAGCACTCCACAGGTGGCTCTGTGAGCTTCTCAGAAGGACCTGTTCTTGCTTTCAGCCCAAGCTAACTCACTGCCACTTTGCAGACAAAAACGGAAGCTACTTTTGCTTCACTAAAGCTAAGCACCAACCAGGCTCTTAGGGATGTAGTCGCTGGCTCTTACGGATGACAATCAGTTAGTGCTGGGTCATCTCAGCTGTGCGCCGTGGGCACGGCTTCTAGGCTGAGGCAATAGAGACCTGGCAGCTGTGATGATGTTCTCGAGAACAGTGGGAAACAGATGACAGCTCACCAGGATAAGAAAAATGGTATCTCTCAGAAAAGTAGGTGTGGGCACCGTAACAATCCATTCAAGAAACGTCTTGTCTCACACAACTTTTCAAGGTGTGATATAATTGAGCCAGATTGGCTCGATACAGTAGAATCCAACAGTGAATGGAAAGTAGAGGAGAATAGCATTTCCTCCCATAACATCATACATATATGTTATTACAACAGAGTCATAATACTCAGAGGCTTATGGAAAAAATGAGTTCTAGATTCATAGAGTTGGCTTGAATCCAGGGCTGCTAACATTTCATCTGTGTTGCATGGTTTCATTTATTGAAGCAATGTGGTGTGTGTGTGAGAGAGAGAGAGAGAGAGAGAGAGAGAGAGAGAGGGAGAGAAATACAGAGAGATACACAGAGAGAGAATTCTCATTCACATCATTACTGAGGAGTCAATGATAATCATTAGGTAATATGTAATACTATTCATAGCTATACTTTTTAATGTGAATTAAATGACATCATCCTAGCACAGCAGAAATGAAAAACAGTTAAAAAAGGCAAATGAGGAGGGAATGGGGGAGATGGCTCAGTTGGCAAAGTGCTTGCTGTACAGCATGAAGACATGAGTTCAATCCCCAGAACTGACACTAAAAAACAAACAAACACAAACAAATAAAAGCCAGGTGTGGTGGCCTACTTGTAACCCTAGCACTGGGGATCCTTCAGGTTCATGGCCAGACAGCCTACCCTACTTGGCAAGTTCTAGGATGATAAGAGACCCTGCCTCAAAGAACAAGGTAAATAGGATCTGAGAGAGTGATACCTAAGGTTGACCTCTGACCTCCACAGCCATGTATACATGCACATGCATACCCGCCCCTGCACTCTCTCACATGAACATACATACATGAAAATATGTAGACCCACATGAAAACCTAAAATTGCAAATGGGCAATTTATCATATAGGTCAGAAAGTCACGGTCAATCCCTATCTGTTTCCCATCTGCACAGTAAGGCTCTTCACCTGGACCTGGCTGGGTGATGCTCTGCCCAGGGCATACTTTATCCCATGGGACCGCACTCCAGCCTCAGAAATGATTGGTTTGAACAATCATGGAGCAGCAACCCTCGTGAATGCTGGAGACAAGACACTCTGCATTGATGCCACGCTGGTCTCCCTGATGGAGTTCATGCCCAGTGCCACAGACTTTTGATCCTGATTTTCACCCAGGAGGTTGGACCTTGCAACTCCAGGTGAGAATTCAGTGCCCATGGAGGAGGAAGCAGAGGATTCAACCTGTCTCACTACAGTCTGCAGCTGCCCTCCCTACCGCCCACCCCCAGCCCACCACCTCTGCCAGCACCAGTGAGAGTCCAGACCGAGCCTCAGTTGGCTGAACTGTTGAGATGACATATTGGGTTGAGTTTATGCGGCTCTCTGATGCTTTTGGTCTTGCTTGACCCTTTAGCTTGCACACTTGCCGTGTTTCCTGAACTGAGAGCAGCCTCAGGATGGCTCATGCCACTGCTAGTTGTAGAGTCTACTGTTGTCTTCATTCCCCGGGCACTGAACACCTCTCAGCCTTCTCAGGCTGGGGCCTTACTTTACCCAGTCCCCAGGAAGCCTGGGTTCACAGAAGCTTTGGCAAAAGCAGATAGATGCCTGGAAGGAACTGGCATGTAGGTTTCCAGCCCTTTCTCTGGTAAACAGGTCTGCATTAGCTCCACTGGCTCATCCAGAGACATTGCATGTGACCAAATGGCCACTCTGTTTGCCCCCAACACTTTGTTCAACCTGGTAATGCCCACCTTCTATTTGCTTTGTCTTGCCTCCGCTCCCTCTCAGGTGTTCTGCAGAAGCACTGGAGAGTTTGACTTTCATTCACTTTCTGGGATCTGGGTTATGACAGACAGCATGACTCGCAGGCAATAGCGCCTTGTACAAGGGCATTCCATCACAGGCAGGGTGCAGTAAAACCCGTCTTCCCGTTCACATACTCCACTATAGTCCTTGCTGGTCTGCTGCTGATATTCAAGCCTAATTCACCCCTGACTTATGGCAAAAAAAAAAAAAGGCTGGATTCTTGGATATGTTGGTCATTGCTGTGTGTGGTCAGATGCCCTGGGGATTGGACTAAAGGAGAGAAGTTTTGGCTTAGTAGTTCTAATATCTGTTGGTCCAAAGTAGACTAGGTGCTCAGGCCTGGTAAGGGTCAACACTAGTTTTGGCATCTGTCTTTCCAGAACAGAGGCTTCACAGGGCAGAGCTGATTGACTACATTATTTGAAGTCCTGCAAGAGTCTGGTACCCAGGACATCTTCAGCTCTCAATGAACACACGCATGAATAAGCATGTCATGTGCACACAAGAACTTCATCTGTGACTAGATGGGGTCGTCCTCTTCTCCTCTGCCAGCACCTGTCCCAGACTGTCGGTTAGATTGGCTTGCCATGGCATCCCCTAGGTGGTGGCACTTCCGCCTCTGGTTGCTTTCTAACCGTCACAGCACCAATGGTGTTGGCTGGCCAGAGATCAGTAATAAGACAAGAAACTTGTCACCTGGGACCCAACATAAATAAGAGACTCCAGGGAGATGTCAGCATGCGTGAGCGTGCCGTTTGTTCACAGTCCACTTTAATTTTTAGGCAGTAATCCTTTTTAAAAAATCTTCCTGACTTCAGAATTCAAAGTGAAAAAAAAAAATCTTGTTGTCCTGGTTAGGGTTCTATTGCTGTGAAGAGACACCACGACCACAGCAACTCTTATAAACGACATTTCATTGGGGCTGGTTTCAGAGGTTTAGTCCATTATCACCATTGTGGGAAGCAGGGCAGCATCCAGGCAGACCCGGTGCTGGAGATGAGAGTCCTACCTCTTGATCTGCAGCTGGCAGAAGGGGACTGTGTGCCACACTAGACGTGGCTTGAACATAGGAGACCTCAAAGCCCGCCCCCACAGTGACACACTTTCTCCAACAAGGCCACGCCTCCTAATGGTGCCACTCCCTATGGCCAAGCAGTCAAACCCAAACCTATGCGCACCGTGTGTGTGTGTGTGTGTGTGTGTGTGTGTGTGTGTGCGCGTGCGCATGCACATGCTCTTCTTATTTAAGCTACCATACTTGCTGAACACGACTTATAGTGACGAGAAGTCATGGCGTGTGTGTGTGGGGCAAGATGGTGAATAATCAACTGGAAGTATCCTGCTTTGCGCTTCTTTCTGATCCAAGTGGCAAGTTCCTCTGTGTGCCAAGGGGGGTTTTCTAACAGTTGAGATTCTTTAGGGTTCCGGAAAGGTCGACACGAGAGATCGGGGGTTCAGTCATTCAATCATCCCCCCTCCCCTGCCAGCTCACACAAAGGTGTGACTTGGCCAGCTGCCATCAAAGGGCAGAATTGAAGAAGTTGGCAGGTGACTCTGCCTAATTGCCCAGCTGGGCGTGTGGCTGTGGGTCACAGACTAGGTACCCAGGGACAGAGAGAATGCTGTGGATTCTCAGCATAGGATCTGGCTGATTCCTAACATATGGCGAGTGTGCCCCTCGTTTCCCCTCCCCCACCACTGACTTCTGCCAGGTTGCTGCATGCTAGTCCTCCACTGTGAAAGCCTACACTTCATTCTCAGCTGCAGTGTCTTAGAGGCTGTAGATTACATCAGCGAAAACCCATTTATCACTGAAGGGGAAATTCATTTCAGCAAATTTCCCTTGTGAGTTGGTCACTTATTTCCAAAGTGGCATGGCCCCAGTATTTGGCGGATATACATATACATTCTGGCAGGCCAAAGGAAGGTCAGGGGCCCACTTAATGAATGTCAGAAGAAATAGGAAACTTGGATGCCATAAAAAGCCAGAAAAAAAAACTTTGGCTTGAAATAGGTAAGGAGATTTCCTTCTCACTCTCTCTCTTTCTCTCTCTCTGTCTCTGTCTCTCTGTCTCTCTGTCTGTCTATCTGTCTGTCTCTCTCCCTCTCCCCCTCCTTTCTATTTTTGAGTAGTAATTGTAAAAAATATGTTAAATATTTTCTGATATAAAAGGTAGCTTGGCGTGCCTTTAAGAGCTAACATAAATCGATAAGGAGATTTTCTCACTGGGGGCTAAGGTAGACGCATTAAATAAATGTATTTTCTCCATTTTGTGCATCTGTTTTCTTATGGCTTTATGGCTTGTAGAATACAAGTCACGGCAGCGAAGCACAAATGCTCTTTTCCCACACACCAATCCAAACCTCCGACATAACTCAGGAGCTTTCCATGGTGTCTCATGGGCACCTGGCGGTGTTGCAGGTGGAACTGTGGCATGAACCAAACCAAAGGTGTTGGTCAGCCGTGGGGACGTGTGGTCTGACCCTCAAAGGCTTCACAGGACTCGAGACGGTGGGTTCTTGCCAAGCGATGCCAGGTTTCCCCAGCAACCTCGGGCACACATCAGTGACACCGAGACGTCACTCGTCTGTGTCTGTCCTGTGCTGCGGTGCAGAGACAGAGGGAGGAAAAAAAAAAGAGTCTGTTCTGAAGATGGGCACAGAACTAAGGACTCCAGGCTCAGGGTTATCTGGGAAACCTTTCAGAGCAGATACAGAGAGGAAACAATTCTCCTTTTCTCTTCTACAAAATCACCTCCTTTACCCTCCCCCCTGGCAATTAGTGTTACAGAAACCTCACTGGCCATGGGGCTGCACCCTGGTATGGCTCATTATCTCAACTGTATGGTTTGGATTTGTAGTAACCCCTGAAGATCCACTTGGCAAAAACCCTGGTCCCCTAGGTGGCACTCCTGGGGTAGGATAGAACCTTTAAGATGTTGAGGGGAAATCTTCAGGTCATGGGTGAAGCCTTCAGGGGGAGGAGTAGGATGCTAGCCCTGTTCTTTTCTTCTCATTTTGTGAGTTACTTCATCATGTGCTCCTTCTGCGAGATGCCTTGTTCCAAGCTTAAAAACAACAGGGCTAATCAACACGAACTGGAACCCATGAAATGGATCCAAACACAGATCCTTCCTTTCTATAAACATATTCTTTATCAGTATTATAAACATTTCCTTCAGTAATAGTAACAGAAAGCTAACACAGTCTATCACTGTGGGGCAAATTCTCCTGCCTAAAAGGAGGCTGTTCAACTCTCAAATGAGCAACAAGTGATAAACTTTCACAATGGCAGAAAGCACACAGCCATGACACACTCACCGATAGCTATTGCATATGGAGCATGTCTTCCCACAACACTCCACGGGCAGGCAGGATGTAGCCAGGAAGACAGGGGAAGACACTGAGCTATACAGACCTGTGTCACCTGAATGAGATTCACAATTGTGCTACAGACCCATAGGTCATACTGCTCATTCAGAAAGCACTGAAACTGGCATAAGATGGGACCAATTTGAGTCTCCTCATCGTGCCACCAAAGCACTTTCCATAGCCATGGGCCACTGGTATCTGAAAAACACATTAGCAAATAGTTTCTCCTTCCCGGAATGCAACAACACTTTTTTATTTTAACATATTAAAATGTCAGGTGCTGTGGAACAAAGCGTGTTTCCTCTGGTTCACACCGAAGGCCTCGAATCCCAAGGGAAGGAGTCTGGGGGGGGGGGAGTCAGTAGGTTTAGATCATGTCATGAGGATGGGGGCCTTCATGATGGGATTAGCGTCCTTGTCAGAGAGGCTGCCCACTGTGTCCCCAGCAGCTCTCTGTATGAGAGAAATCTGAGGAAGTCTCTCTGACTGTAAGGGCGCCTTGTCTCAGACTTCCGACCTGCAGAACCGGGAGAAAGTAGGTTTTTGCTGTTTGAACCGCCCTGTCTGCCGTGTCTTGTGGACATCTCAGCACACTACCAAGAGCAGATTGAAGTGTAGAAAATAGACAGTAAGTGAAGAAAGTCCTGTACCATCCATCGAAGGGTAGAGAGCACATAAGCTGGGTATTCTTAAGGTTTCCACCTCTTTTACTGCAGAGGGATGAGCGCATAATTTACCCACCTTGGTCACGAGCAACAATGATTCACAGAGTACTAGAGTGCCACAGAGTACTAGAACAAAGGATCTGGACCATCCTGACCCCGCTCCCCAACTCAATGAGTTCCTACAAGCACAGCAAAGCTGCCAGGTTAGAAACACGCCTGGCTTCATTTGTCTGTCCATCTGTCACTGCGACTTGCTAGGGAATTCTCCCTATGAAGGAGAGGAGTCAGGGAGAGAGGACAGATCTGCCGTCAGAGGGGAAAACTGGACAGGGCTGAAAAGGAAGACCGCTTCATGTTCAGCCGTTCGAGCCTCTGGGGTCGGCGAGAGAAAAGCCTCCCTTCTGGGGACAGGGAGGAAAGGGAACAGTAGCATCAGAGTGGAGCTGGCTCAGTCTAGAGGAGTCCTCTAGGCTGACTGGAACAGGGGGCATTACCTGTCTGGGGGAAGACTTACAGGGCCAGGCAGCTCTCCATGGTTGTGCCTGGCGCACTGTGGTGTGTACGGGGCCGGGATAGGGGAAGACCTCGTCTTTCTAAATAAATGCATTATAGGGTTTCCAGTTACCCCGCTTTTATCTTGTGTGTGTGTGTGTGTGTGTGTGTGTGTGTGTGTTCGTGTGTGTGCATCTGAGTTTGATGTCCATGGAGGCGGGAGGAAGGCATTGGAGCCAAATTCTGATTCTGCTGCAAGAGCAGTGTGCCCGTTGACTGCCGGGTGGTCCCTCCCCACACGAAGGTTGTTTGTTTCAAATAAAATTTGTTCCTGGTAGATGAGACACCTCGTCCACACAGAGTGTGCTAAGTCAGTAATTCAACCTTCACTAGCAAATCTGATCTTCACAGATATTTACATAGGTAAAGAGGTACATTTTTTTTCACACAAACCTGTGAGAAACAAAGTACCTCACGGGATGAAGCAGAATGGTGAGGTCCACCCATGTACCCTTGGCTGCCTTCCCCATTCTCACGGGGAACCTTCTCTGGAGAACGCTTCAGCCTGAGGTCCCCGGGGGACCCCAGAAATGTGGGTGCTACCATGAAGGGTGAGAGGAGCAGAGGAGGTGGCTGATCTCTTGCCTGAGCTTCCTCTCCTTCTAGACACTGTTTCATCACTGTCAGGACTGAGGGTGACCAGCGGGCCCTGACGATAGCAGCTGTGAGCATTTAATGTGTCATCCCAAAAGTAGTGCCCTTAAAAATGCAAAGAAGAGCAGAACCCACTGTTACATGTTTAACATATTATTTAAAGTTTAATGCAGTTGCCCCCAGGGCTCAGAGACTAAGCATGGAGGCCAAGACAGAAGATGCTCGACTGACTATTTCCACAATACCCAGTTCTGCTCCTTAAGATGTGGGTGGTTGCTATAGGCAACTACTTAAATAAACCCAGGGGGTTATGAGGGCAGTGAGCACTGAAGAGCACAGGGATTTAATGAATTTGCCCAATTTTGCAAAAAACAAACGAAACAGCTGACATGTTTTTCCACAAGGGCCACTACTTCTTCCTTGAATATTATCAGGGGCTCCCTCTACCTGGGATGAAGATTTTCCTTCAATCGACAGGGAAAGAAAGCTAGGAAACGGCGGGAGTGGGGCTCTTACTGTCCATGCAGCCCATTCTCAAGATGTACAGAAAGGATAGATGCTAGAATTTTCTTTTTTTTTTTAATTTTTATTTTTTATTTTTAAGCATTTGGTGAAATGTCAGTGAGACCATGAGCTTAAAAAGAAAAACCAAACAACAAATCCAGGGATGGTACCCTAGCTGCTTCCCAGCGGTAGATTACTTATGTCTGCCCTCAAGTGGCAGGGTTGGAGTGCAGGTTTGCCCACTGGGAGCAGAACAGGCAGGCTTTGTCATCAGCCGGTATCATCCTAGTGGGCTGGGAAAGCATTTTGCTGTTTTATATCATGCTTTCATAGACATGGTACATGGACACAATGGAGTATCCAGAACTTGTTACAAAGGTGGCTTAGTGGTCAAAGTGCTTGTCACAAAGCATTAGAAGTGGAGTTTGGATCCCTAGAACGCACATGCTGCTGTGCAAATGTGCAAAGGTGGCTGAAATTCTAGCTTTCTTTGGAAGACAGAGATAGGGGGCTCTTAGAACAAGTTGGTTAGAAAGAATAGCCATATTGGTGAGATTTGGGGTTCACTGACAGACCCTACTTCAGTGAATAATGTGGAAATGAGGTGAAGGATGATTCTTGACATCAACCTAAGGCCCTAAATGCTCCCCACACATGTACCCTCACATATTTTAAGACATACACACATACCACACACATGAAAATAGAAAAATGTAGGAGTCTGTGCACTCATAGAAAACATACTTAATGTGTGTTTGGCAAGAAAAGAGCTTGTACCCACACCCCTGAAAAGAAAAGAAAAGAAAAGAAAATGCAACACACACACACACACACACACACACATACACACATACACACACACACACACAAATACACTGTTTATAACATGTCGGTTTAGGCCATATGTTTTTAGGTGTAGAGGTGCTCATGTCACGTAGAATCATAATCCCTGTTTTCTGGGTCTTGCTGGGCTGCTGATGTCCCCGATGGCTCTCGTCAGCTGATAAGACACATTTTTGTGAAATGGCATTGTGGCAATGTAGTCTCGGGCTTGATGAGAATTGTCAGTGCTATGGCTTGGACCTTAAACATCTCCCAAAGGTCACACGTGGAGGGAGGCCTCAATCACTGGCCTGTGGTGATGTTGGGTTGTTGGAGGGCGACACCACAGGGGATACTAGTAAGTTCTTATCCTCTCCCACGTGCTTCCGTGTTGCCATTTGGTAAGCGGTTTGGTTCTAATGCTACTTTTTCTACCATGATGCTTAGCCTCATACAGGCCCCAAAGCGATGGAGCCATCCAACTAGGCATTAAAACCCCAGAAGCCATGAGCCCAAACATGCCTTCCCTTTTTATGCCATGTAGATGAAGTAGTTTGTCACAGTGATGCAAAGCTGATTGGGTTGGTTAATGCTGACTATCAACTTGACTGGACCAATAAGCACGTAGGGCATCGGTGAACGGAGCCTTTAGATAAAGGGGATTATTGGGAACAGTCAGGGGACAGAAGTGAGGGATATGATTGAAACATTATATATATGTATGGAAATGTAATAACAAAACCATTATTATGGACAATTAATATATACTAATAAAACATTTAAAACCCTATCAATCATCCATCTATTTGCTTACTTGAGAATGTGCCGAAACATCTTTGTGGAGGTCAGAGAACAGTTTGGGAGAGTAGGTTCTCACCTTCCATTATGTGGGTCTTGGGGTTGGAACTAAGGTCCTCAGTCTTGACAGAAAGTGTCTTCACCCACCGAATAACCTTTCTTCATGGAGTACAGAAGGCCCACTAGAGGTTTTCAGTTAGTTCTTTAATCTAAGGCCCCGAGAGGACAGGCTCCAGGATAAGTCCAATCTTAGATGCCTGTACCATCAGCAGAGTAAAAACTTCTGGAGTCTGGCCCAGGAATGACTCAGGTGTGGGCAATTTCATATGCAATTGGTAACTTAGGTCTATGCCAAGAACGCTCAGCCCTGCTTTTCCTGGGAAAGAGAAGTGATCCAGAGAACTGAAAGAAGGTTCTAGGCTGAAAGTCAAGAACAATGCCCAGATGGTGCAGGCAGTCCCCAGATTGCTTGCAGGAAAACGTCTTCACTGTTCCATGAGTCACTTAGATGAAGAAAGTTGGCACAGAGGGCAGAGGGCCAGAGCTCAGAGGGCAGAGCAGCACATCGGCTGATAAGGAGAAACCCTATGAATCTTCTTGCTGAAGTCAGCTCTACATTCCCTTTGAGAACACTGGGATCAAACAAGACGCACGGAGAATTCTGAATAGGCGGTTGTTTGCCGCTGCTAATCTTGGAAAGAGAGACACCGAGGAGAAGGGAAATAGTGCTATCCATCAGCATAGATGACCAGATGCCCCTCCCCTTCTCTGGCTTATGTGGATTTTCCAGACAAGTTTTAAAAGTACTGAGCAGTTAGTGGGAACATTGAAGAAGATCCCCTCTCAGTTCTAAAAGGACTCCTTAATTAAATAGAATCGTAGGGATCCCCCAGATAAACTAAAGGCACTATGCCAGTGTTCAGAGTGGGTGACAATGCTGGGGACGGCTGTGTAGCTATTCTTAACATGGTAATGTGTACCTGACACACTGAGCTCCCAACCTCCAGGTGGGCTGGAAGTGCTAAGCAGGGCTGAGAGGCAACAGCTCTCCAGAGAACTACAGAATCCGAAGCGTGGGGAGGCCGAAGAATCTGAGGGAGTGCAGACACAGCTGGAAGACTGCTGGCAGAGGCTGGATGGCCATCCACCCTGAGGGTGCGGATTGATGCCCACTGGGTGAAGCTCTTGTCCCACCTACATTAGACACGCAGGGGTGGTTGTGGCCTAGGGGGGCTGGTCCTGTGCCAAAGGCTGCGCAAACAATGCTTGTCTTCTACACGAGGGAGAAAGAAATTATACTAGAAAAGGGCATAAGGCTAATTACCTTCGCGGGTAATTCTGGGAATTCTCAGGAAGAAGAAATACTGGCCCAGGGAAAGTGTTTACATTGAAGTTGCAGGTTTAAAAGAACAGAAAACGTCCATGTGGCCCATTCTTGGTTACTCTAAGGATCTGAAGCCTGCACTTGCTGGCTTCAGAGGAGATGCTGATGACATCTAAGCTGCAGAGAGCGTCTCCCACGGGCTAGGTGCCTCACACACACAGGATAGACATCTGAGAGCTTGCTAGACTGGAAGAAGGAACTGGTTTTAAACCAGCTTGTAGAAGGGAAAATAAAACGTGAGAAACTTTGAAGGATGAAGGAATGTGACATTCACCTCTTCTAGCAAACTTCCATCCAAGGACATGGCCACCTTTCCCATTGTTTAACCCTCTGAAAGACTCAGAGAAATTAGAATAAGATTCAATTAAGAAGATCCTTCTGATTAGACAAAACTATTCGGAAGAGAGAAGTTAATAAATCTGGTTCTCTAACCTGGTTCAATGAGCTGAGAGTCTCCAAGATGGAGGCAAGTGAATAAGCAGGCCAGCAATCCAAGCCCAGATAGTAATTGTGTCTACGTGGATCCTGTGAGTATGATAATCAACAGAACTCACTGGCGTCAAGAGATAAGAGGGTGCCTGCAGCATAACAGAGCTGTACTGTTCAAGGAACCACAAGATTAGATCAAAGGACACGTCTCTGGAGGAGTCCTGAAATACCACTCGCTCTCCCAGGGAACAAATGTTCCTCAGAATGGACTATAGATACAGTCAAGGAGGATAACAGAAATGTCCTTCCAAAGAAGAGGTTCAAAGACAGGGAGGACACTAGACAGGAAGTTGTTCCCAGGGAGTGGATTTGTAGCATCATCAAGAAACATTACCCTCCCCAAGGAAAAGACCCAGCAATGCAGTAGGACTGCAGTGGGCCCATGCCTACTACGATCCTGTCTTCTTCCTTCCTAATGAAAGTGTTGATTAGGGTCTTTTTTTCTATTACTTTACAATTGTATCAGATATATGGGAGGCAGATCATTTGCCCCTTTGGGTGTATATGTCACAAATACCCATCTGGACCACGCCTCATTTTCTTTAGTACACACCACCACATATCTGCCACAGGATATAGAGTTTAATGTAGATATTCTTCCAGGAAAGAATGGAGATTCTAGACTCCCCCACCCCCTCTGGTGGTGAGTATGAAGCTATTTTTCTTTCAGGACAGAATAGGTTAAATATTTAGTGTCCAAAATGACAGACCTTGGTGGTTTTTAGAGTTGTTGACAGTGTTTGAAGTCTTGTCCTGGCACAGGTCAGGTTGCCTGGCTCTTTGAAGTCAGCTTTGGTCGATGGAATGGGAAGGGAGGTGGCCTGCTTCACTCCCAATTGCAAGCTTTATGGTCTTGTGCTCTCGCTCTTCTTTGGAGAGCTTTAGAGAGCTGAAGAGAGTTTCCGATGTGGAGTATCCACACTTGGTACAGGGTAACCACGGCGAGCAGAGTTTCCTAACGATCCCAGGTGAACACGCAGTGGTGTGCAAGTGTGTTTACTTGCAGCTGTTGAAAGTCTCCGGTTCCAACAGACCCACCTCAGTCTAGTCTATCTTGATTAGCACAGCTCTAAAGCCTAGGTAAAGTGCAGAATCGAGAATAATCTAGCTCTCCCCATGACTGAGACCTGGAGACGGCGCGGAGGGGTACAAGGTGAGAGCGTGGAGGGGGGAGGACAGTGGTGCTTTGGGGGAGGACAGTGGTGCTTTGGGGGAGGACAGTGGTGCTTTGGAATGCTCTACTGAGGACTCTGTACATAGGCGAAATGAGATTCTGAGATTTCAGCAGCCTCATAAAAAGGCCCTGGGAAGAGCTGGAAGAGAGAGAAGCTCCCAGCAGCAAGACAAATTGGTTCATTGGAATCATTCAAGTGAAAAATAGTGAAGCCATAGAGCTCAAAGATGCTAGACTCGAAACCCACAATGCTTTGTCGCTGTATTTTGAACAGTGGCAATTCCACCAAGAGAAAGAAGAGAGCTAAGAAGAGATGGGTATATTTAGGGAACTGAAATGTCGTCTTCTCACAAGCTCAGTTTGGAAATGCAGGATTCGTGCTCACTGTACGGAGACAGTGTTGACTGGCCCCGTGCTGACATCTTAGGCTCCTCAGGCTGGAAGACTCTTAGACTCATAGACGTTTTATCACATTTGAGACTCCAAGGAAAATTAGCAAAAGCTCTCAGGGAAGCATAACATAGGGTGTTTACATGGTTGCTCAGGAGATTTCTCTAACAGTTGACTTGATTGTTCTTTCTTGTAGGCAACCTGACCTCTGGGCTGTGGAGCTGATTTTCTCCTGTTTCCTACATGGGGATTTGGATGGTCTTCCTCTGCCATAGGCATCCTCTGTTAAGACACATCTGTATAGACTTTCTTCTAACAAGGGCTAGAGGCTGCTTTGCATATGACTGGCTGGACTTCCTGTTGAAGAAGCTTTTGGTCTTGAGCGATGTCTTACCTTCTAGTGGTTCTCAACCTTCCTAAGGCTGCCACCCTTTGATACAGTTCATGTTGTGGTGAGCCCCAACCACAAAATTATTTTTGTCACCACCTGATAACTAATTTTGCTACTACTGTTGTGAATCATCATGTAAATCTAATACTCAGGATATCTAATGTGTGACCTCTGTGAAAGGTTAATTCGACCTCCAAAGTGGTTTTGACCCACAGCTTGATAACCACTGCTTGAGGAGGAGGACAGAGGTTTCTCGGAGGATAGAAGAGAAAAGCAAAACTAGAAAAATTGCAACTATCCTCATACAGTAGCACAAAAAGACAAAAACGAACTTCCCTCCCTGGATACCCAAATTCCCTTTCCTATGCCAGAGAAATTTCAAACCAAACCATCGTTATGATCTGATCTCTTCTTTTCCTGACAAGCTATATTCATGAGTTGGCATCAGCTTCCAAAGTTATGTGTTAATGATATCTCATAGCAAGGATGAGATGAGGTCCTGAGGGTGGGGCCTTCCTGGTGGTGCTAGTGGCTTTATCAGATGAGGATAGCATGCCTTGTCCTTCTCCATGGTGCCCCTGCCATACCTCTCCCTGTGATGGCCCCATCATGTTCTGATCTAAACTAGATGCTGTACTGTGTAGCTGGATTTCCCATTTTTACGTAGTAGTAAGCCAAATAACTTCTAATTTTATGTTTTAAAAACTTCCAAATTTAATAATTCACTAGCCTGTGGTGTCCAGTTATAGCAACAGAAAACGCAGTAAGGCACATGTGAATACTGATACCTCTAGCCTCTGAATTTCAAGCTGAGTACACTTTGTTGTGCTGATCTTCTGGACTCGTGTGTGTGTGTGTGTGTGTGTGTGTGTGTGTGTGTTGTGATCTGGAATATCAGGTTTTATTAACATATTTAGTGCATGTTTTGAAACAAAAGTATAAATGATTTAAACATTAAAGGTCCTGGATATATGTGTAATGCGTGGGTCAATGAGTGGAGTATATGGACATAGCGTGATTGGAAATAGAGTATTTTCTTTACATGGGTACACTGTACTCCAACAGAGGGTATAGGTTTTGCATTGATGGATGCCAGCCAGCAGATAGGCAAGGCATGGAGACTTTAAGACCCTTTGCAAGTAGCAGTCTTCCTCACAGGAGAGTGGGCAGCATCCTTGACCAGCTATACCTGGGGGAACAGAGTGCTTTCACTGAGAACCTTACTCTGAGTTCCTTTCTTGCTCACATCTCTCTGCTGTCCTGGTTCTGTTTACACAGCTCAGTGCAGTCTGTCGGAGATGCAATGCCAGTCTGCAGCCATTTGAAGATGTCTCTGGCATGCACTGGAAGGTCGGGTACTTGTCCCCATAATGCTGAAGGCAGGCCCCAGGAGGCCACCTCTTCTGCTCCTGTCTTCTGTCAGTTAACACCTCCTGCCCTCTGGTCCTTTGGCTGTTTGGTTCTTTCTCTTTCCATCCTAGAAGCCCGAGGCAGAACATTCTCAAATTCCTTCTTGTCATAGGTGCACGTCTTCTGCTTATACTTCTGGGTCAGAATTTACCTCACCAAGCTTCTGACACCACCTTGAATCCAGTCTTCAACATTACTATCTGATGTGTTTGTCTCCTTTTCCTGGGCTTTTTAAGGTTACTTGACTTTACTTTCCTCTCCTTTAAAAACCAGTTCACTGTGATTTTAGCAAGTTTTCTACCCAACTCTATGTTTTCTTCACTCAGCACAAAGGCCCAAGTCTTAACTCTTATTATACTCCAGAGTTAATGTTGGACACATTATTTAGTCTCAACAAAACTTAGATCCCTTGTCTGTAAAAGTATCTAAATTAGACATAAAGAGTGGTGGTGACTAACGTGAAAGCATGTGTGTAAAACTCTTGCACTCAGTTGTGTCCTGAGAACTTTGTGAAAATGTACGTATCTGGGCTGGGGAGGTGCTTGGTGGTTAAGAATTCTTGCTGCTCTTCCAGAGGACCTGAGCTCTGTTCCCAGCACCCACATCAGGGAATCTCATAACCACCCATAACTGCAGAGCCAGGAGATCTGACGCCCTCTTCTGGTCTCTGCTGGCATTTGCACTCATGTGCATATACCTTCCCCAACATGTACACATATAATTAAAAACATTTAAAAAAAACCTTTAAGAAGAGGTAAATATATTTCTGTGTTTTAATCTATGTATTCAAGCTCTCTGTAAAGACTCCAGACTTCTTTTCACCCATTAAACACCACACCTATTTCTCCTCTCTGACCAAGGTCATGTATGACAGCTCAATCTATGCATCTTAGAAGGCTGAGATGGACTTTTAACAGAGTAACCACATAGTAGGATGTCGGATAGAGTACAGGCCATAGCATTCAACAGACTAATAGCATCTGCAGGTGGGCATTCCCCTTCAGGGAAGGACCAGGTTTTGATGCTTGGCCTGGCGATCAGGGACTGATGCAGTAGGCACACGACAGTTGTTTCCTCTCTTCAGTCAGGCTCCTTCCCGAAGGGGTTTTAAAGGTCTCTGCCTACAAGCAGTGATAACTTATCTGTGAGAAGGAATGATGCTCCTGCTTTAACACTTTCAACCTATTATTTTGGAGAGCGAGAAGGGAGCTGGAAAAACTGGGGACTGTAAGAGAAGGTACTATTGTTGCTGGGGATATAAATTCACAATGTTTTAGTGTCTATCTGTCCTCCCTACATTGTACGGGGTGCTTGCTAGTTTATGTTACGATCACACTCTGGGAAAGGTAGGAGAGGAATGGGAAAGGATTTGGGGGAAAACACACAACAAAAGAGCAGAGGCATTCCATGTTCTTAAGACAGAGATGGATGATGCATATTGCTATGGTCTTAAATATGGCTCATATATTTGGTAAAAAAAAAAATAGCAGTGCTCCCATATCTTCCGCCCTCTTCCTTTTCTGGGAAGAGAAACAACATGAAGAACAGTCGGTGGGTAGGAGGGGCATGTGGAGCATGAGGAAAAAATCAGGGACACAGTGCGTCTAGAAAGAAAGAAGAAATTATACAAAGACAAGTTTTTTTATGTTCTTGATGCAGACCGTAATTTTAAAGTTGAATACCCTGGTGGCACCCTGAAAGCATTTCATTTGTCCGTCCTGCTTCCTCTCGTCTTTAAACTGTGAGTAATCAGGTTTTTTTAATGCTTCATCCTTACATTTTTTTTTTTCCAATCAGTGTCAAGAAGTTCCTTAGAGACCCATCATGTAGATGAGCAATGGCAGCCACAAACAAAAGGGGTCAGTGAGTGCAGGATGAGGGAAGCTAATGTTCATCTATTATTCTGGGATCTGCTAATGCTGGCTTCCACAGCCTAGGCGTGGAGCGTGGAGCGTCAGGTGTCAGCTTAGGACATCCCATTCATGCTGCACGTCTGAGACTTATAGGCAGATGTTGGGCCATTAGCCGATTGGGTGTTTCGCCTTCATCGTCATCGTGACTGGGCTTGGAATCACCTTGGAGCCACACCCATGGAAGTATCTGTAAAGATGATGTCAGTGAGGTTGAGTGGGGAAGGGAGACCCACCCACATGGAGGGTCGTGCCCTCTCACAAAAGCCGACTCTCATTCACAACAAAAAACGGGAGACAGAGCCAGCTAAGCACAAACTTCAACAACTCTGTGCTTTATGGACTATCCAGATGGAAGAAGTTCCAGCTGCTAGGATGGACCGTGCCCTCTGAGACTGTGAGCTAAAACAAGCTTCCTCCCTCGAGTTGCTTTTTGTCACCTGAGAAAAGTAATTAATTTATGTTTTAAAAGGCGAGGCATTGGGAAATGAATGAAGACGAGGATTAACCACCTGAAATATAACCCCTCGAGGTATCTGGTTAGATACTTTATTTAAGCTGTTAAGAGCTCTGACTGGTCCCATTATTAAGTCTTGGAGCCTTTCTTAGAGGCTTTAAAAGCTATTTCTCCCACAGGGGATTTTTTTTTCCACCTAATGCTTGGATGAGGGGATTAAAAAAAATATGAAAAAACTTTAAAGCATTTGCTTTGGATTGCTGGGTACTTGAACTTAACTTTAGAATATTTCATATTATTATTATTATTATTATTATTATTATTATTATTATTATTATTATTCTTGAGACAGGATTTCATGATGTAGTCTTGGCTGGCCTGAAACTTACTACATAGACCAGGCTGGCCTTGAACTCACAGAGATCTACTTGCCTCTGCCCCCTGACTACTGGGATTAAAGGCATGTACCACTGCACCCAACCCAACTTTAGAATGTTTTAAATTGCAGCTCACTTAGGACCATTTTAGAACAGTCCTTCTATAGTATATTTGAGTGAAATAAATTCAAGACTACTTTGGGCATGATTTTAAGCAACCATCATGGCAGTTTGTAGTCTAGCTCCGAAAACAAACAAAATCATAAAGAATCCAAATAAA
The DNA here is from genome assembly GCF_907164565.1 of Psammomys obesus. Classification (NCBI taxonomy): domain Eukaryota; kingdom Metazoa; phylum Chordata; class Mammalia; order Rodentia; family Muridae; genus Psammomys; species Psammomys obesus. Next base: position 4,076,227 of record NW_026591450.1, on the reverse strand, counting down.
AGACCTATGTTCTTTTTCAGAGCTAAACTGTGGGAAAGTGTTTTGAAGATGCTTTTTCTCCCAAAGCTCTCCCTTAGTTGCCTGAAAATTAATTATTAAATATTCAGAAGCTTCTTTGGAAAACATTATAATAGTTTTCTAGGGACTATGCCATTTCAGATGCATTGTTAGGTGATTACAGGAGAAGGAGAAGCTAGTGATGAGGTCAAGGATCAGCAGGGTGGAGAGGAAGAGGAGCAGGGGAAGGCAGTGGCTTTCAGACGGGAGTTATAAGAAGCTCTCAAAGCCCTAAGATGGACTTCATTTGCCAAGTCTCTGATGATTTCAAAATGTTCACCTGCCCTTAGGCTTTGTGTGCTGAAGACTCAATCACTAACATTAAGTAGCTGACGCATAAAACAAACTTTCAAGATGCTTTTGGAAAACAAGAAGAAAAACAATGGGAGAAAGTGTAGGAGTACTTTCTCCGTCTCTGAGATAGGAGGGGAGTGGAAAGCCTCAAACAAAATGTTGTACCCGTCCCACTTGACTAATTTTAGTTATCTTGGTTCATGGCTATGATTCATCCCTAAAGCTGTGAATTGTTGAGGAGGAAGGAGAAAAAAAATTGAGTTAAATGTCAAAGAAGTAGGAACATAAATATAGTTTTCTTTTTTTGGGGGAATCAGAATTCCAGGATCTGGGGATCTTTTTTTTCAACAAGGGACTGAAAGCTTCAAACTTCTAGAAAAATAATGGCTCCAGTCAAAACATCATCAAGGACTAAGACAGGATTGATTCCAAGTCATGACACTTTCGAGATTCTCTTCTTCAACATGGTTACTTTAGTCATTAGTCAATGATTACATGTGACTAAGTATGGTGGAAACATGATACATAGCCTGGGGCAATGCATGGCACTCACAGAACAGGACAGGAAGAAACACATGCTGATAAACAGACCTGGGAATACTGGGGAAGGCCGTGGTTATACAGAGAAGAAAGGCATGGCGACATAGTACTCAGGCATTCTCCGGCATGCTAAGGAATAGGAGTAGATGCACAGATGGCCTGTTGAAATTCTGTCCTGAGTAACACAGACATGTTTTTAAATTTGTGAGTAAACTGGTTTTCATTTTGAGTTTTCATTAGTTTGGAGAATAGAAAGAGCCCTGACTCACATTCAATTTGAGCACCTCACTGAAGTAGACCATTTGCCTCCAGGAGTAACCTCCCTGGGGCCCCACGGACCACACATACCTCAGATGAGTGTGGCTCCCACACAAAGCATACACGTATCTATCTAAGGCGTTATTGTCATTATTATTTGTGTGACTCAGCTACATGGTTCTCAGACATGGACTTTATAGATGACGGCATGTCACGATGTCGCCAAGTTGTGCACCTGACAGCAGTCACTATCTGTCTGCTTCTTTCTGCCCTTCAACCTTCTAGAGTACAAATGAGTGTGGCTATCTAGATATGGCCCAGAAAGTTAGTGAAGAAGTGTTATGTAGAAGGCAAAGGAGAATTAGTTTCAAGGGATGTGTTTCTGGGAAGAGCTTTCAGCAGAATGTCCCCAGTTCAGCATCTGTCTGTTCCCAGCCTTTCCAAAGCTTTTTTCATTATCCTCACAGCCCTTCTCTTGACTCTTTGCTTCGTATCTGCGTATTGCTGTGAACAATGGCAATCACTGTATCCCATCACCTAAGACACAACGTGTCACTCAGCTGATGTGTCCCGCTTGTCCTGGTGATGACCTAATAGGGTGCTGTGGATGGGGGAGAATGCTGGAGGCTGCTCATCCTTATCTCTTCCCTTCAGATTAGCCCAAGAGCTTGAAAGGCTAATGGGACTTCCTGCCCTCTGCATGCTTTCACTTGTCTCTTTTGACACCATGGCTGTGACAATAATTATCTCTTGCAGAGAGATATTTTAAGGCCTACAAATTATATATAATACATATACATATCATATATTTAATATGTAATTAAATACATGACGTATATTGCCAGGGTCTCAGGCTGCCCTCACTGTACAACACGTTGGCTTACTATCGTTTTTTTTTATAATACCAGTTCACTATTTGATTTTTTGAGCATCTTTCAGTCTTGTCAAAATTCAACAGAGATTTGTTTCTCCTTTTAAATTTCCCCAGCTGAGTCATGTGAGAGGTTGAATCATATCCCCCAAATAGATACACTGCCAGTATTTGTGAATGCTTACAGCAAGAAGAGGGTCTTATAGATTTAATCGAGTTAACATAAAGCTAGTGTAGGAGGCCCCTGATGATATGATGGTGATGAGCTGTTGCCTTTAACCGGAATTCAGGGAGAAGCAAGGAACGATTGACCTCTGCAGGTTTTGGCAGGCACACAGCCCGACACTTGCACCTTCTTGTGCTAGGAAGTTGTAAATTTGTTGTTTGTGCTAAGTTTGTGACGATAGCCCTAAGATTAACACACAAAAGTAAAGTGAAAGAACATGGGGATGGAAAGGTGAGAAAGAAGAGCTTCTCTTTGTGGGTTAGTTAACTAATATATCAATGTTAATTTTCAATTAAAAAGATTTCAGAGCGACACCATATGGTTCCTTGGATAGGAACCAAGAGTAGATTTTCCTGTCCAGTTCTTTATGTCCTTCACTATTTAAATGATTCTTGTTATATCAGTCATCTGCTCTTCAATGTTCTTGATCAACAATCTGATTTGTATTTTTAACTTAACTGCTTTGTCCTTTTCTGTCTTATTTGTCTCTTAATATTTCACTCTGTAACCCAATTCAAGTGCATAAATAGTATGTCACATGCATCTTATAAAGAGAACACTTTGAAAACACTAATTACCTACAATATATCTTTCCGGCCCAAATGGATCTATATTTCAAGGCTCTGATTTACTCTCTATAAATAATATAAAATACAACAGGCCTGTTTGAAATCATCATTGTCTGAGCCGAGTATGGTAGAAAGGCCTTTAATCCTAGCCCCAGAAGGCAGAGGCAGGCAGATCTCAAGGCCAGCCTGGCCAACACAGTGAGCATCAGGCTAGCCAGGGTAACAGAGTGAGACCTTGTCTCAAAAAAAAAAAAAAGTCAGCTTTAGTTGTTTCCTTTAGCAAAGTTGTTTTTCTCACATTTTTTAAAACAAACAAGAACCACTTTTAAGGTCTTATAACCTGTAATTTCAGATTCAAACATGCATATCAAGAACTGTCATGTACTACTATTCCCAGCATAACCACTTCCTATAAACTTCTCCAATATAACCATTGCCATCACATTACATCAATTCTTTGAGAATCCACATCTCTTAAGGAAGAGAGTTTACTTCTATATTTAGTAGCTTAAAAACTGTTCCATATATATATATGCAGACCGTTTTTACTGACCAGAAATTGTGTGTGTGTGTGTGGTTTCAAAAGTCATTCTGATTGCTTTTCGGAGCTAAGCGTCCACCTGCCCTTTGATGACATTGGTATCTACCAGTCAAATTCAATGTGAAAATCCTCAGGACACTCAGTCATTATACCACTGTATCTGAAGTATGTTTTTTGCTTCACTCTATCAGTCAATGCCTAGGTGCAAACGCCAGGAAAGCACAGAGGTAGTATAGCTTACTTGAGTGTGGTGAGCTCTGTGAGGGATGGTTGTGTAGCCTTGAGATAGCTTTCTCTTCTGGCAGCCATTTTGGGAGATGGCTTGGGACTCGTGTCTGAGTCCCCGCTGTCCTCATCCCCCATGGCCTTGATGTAGCTGCCGCTTCGCATCCTCCGGCATGGAATCTCATCGTCCTTCCCACGAGGCGTGTACCCTGTCCATTCATCTTGGGGAACCTAGTCAGGTATAAGACAGAAAGGTTACTTTCAATTAAAATTGAACTTTAAAATGTTTTCCTTGTCTTTTTTAAAATGACTCTTTATTAGACAACAGAGATTAATTATCTAACCCTTAGACATTAGTTTTTATATTTAAGTCTTACTGTAACCATTTTGAAAATTAATTTTAACACATGCAGATCTTGGTTGCAATCTTAGACAAGCACCGAACATCTGGAAAAATGGGAACCACTGGTTCCGGGAACTTAATACTTCTCATCTTTCTTACACCTTTAACAGTTGAGGTGGAAGACTGTGAGAAAGAGCCATTTGACTCAAACTGACCTTTGTCCATCACCACCCGGAGTCAGGGATGTTCCCTGCCTCATCCTGGTTTCTCTGACTTCATCTGTGCCATCCCCCATCTGCTTTGTTTTCTTCCGGACCACTGCTCTGTTCTAGCTGCATTTACTGTCCACCCACCCATTCTTCCTGAGCTCTTGTTAATTTATATCTGGCCTTGGTGTCACTGCTTAGAACACATTTTGGGAGGTTTTCCAGGGATGTTTTCACGACAGCCAATTGCCTTTCTCTCAGGTTTTGTGTCTGCTGGCCTCTCCAGCATGCACACACACCACCCAGAGCACACTTGCTGTCGGCATCTCCCTGTTTGGCATCCTGCTTGCCCTACAACTTGGGATAGCTACCAGCCATTTTTTTTCCCCTTCAGTTCTGCTGGATCATTCTACATTCCTCCCTATGGAGTCCACACCGGAGGATTCTGTCAGTGCGCTTTCTTATGTTTTCCACAGCCATTTCTGCTAAGCTGCGCAGGGCATTACATATTCTGTTTTACATTTATTAAATTATGACTATTTCAGTTCCTTTTTCTACTACAGCATGGACTCAACCCAATTCCTACTTAGCGTCATTCTTCTTCCATTGGTGAAAGAAACACATAACAATCACTGGCTTTAACCTTCAAGAAGTGAAAAGAGCTTGCAAAGCATGGTGCCCTGTACAGAGTTTAATCAAAAGAGACAGACCAGTGTGAGGCTGTTCTTACTGATGACATGAATATAACAGGCAGGTGTAGATACATAAACACGGGAACACCTCTAAATTAACATGCTTACAGGTTGAAGGTGCTACCCCATATGGAATATCCCGCTATAAAGAGACACTAAAAGCACGGCCCTTCAGTAATGAAAATGGGATGAACAGTCTTAGAGGGTCTCCCTTAATGGTCAGGTTTACAGTGAGAAGAGAAAATGAATATATATGTACGTATATATATGCATATATATATATACACACACATATATGCATGTATACACATATATGTATGTATTTATGCATGCATGCATATTGGTGTGTTAGGGTCTCATGGGCAAGCCAGTAGCTCACTGTGGCCCAAGATGGCTTGGAACTCTCATTCTACTTGCCTTAGCCTCCTCTGTTCTGGGATCAGAGGTGTGCGCCACCACACTCAGTGATAAAACATCGGCCCTTGCATGCTGGGATTAAAAATTTCTATGCTGAGAATTTCCTGTGTCTGGAAAGCATTGCAGCCACACTCCATGAGGCTAAACAACTTGCTCACAGTAACTTATTTTCCCAGTGCGTCTTTGTGCTTTTATTTTCTTTCTGCAATTTTCCATTGAAAAACTGGAGCTCAGAGAGCTGAAGTCACTGGACAAAGGACACGAGGGGATCCCTGGGATTCAAGATGCCCTGCTTGCTACAGTCCAGGAGTAGCTGGTCAACACAAAACAAACTCCATGAGATTTCTATTCCATTTGTTTTGGCAATTTTTGTCTTATTTTTGTTGTTTGCTTGTTTTAATATTCCTTATTATATGTTGTTGTTTGAAAGAGAGAGAGCGCTATAGTTGAGTGGGTAGGGAGGATCTGGGGGAGGAGAAACCTGATCAAAATATATTGTACTAAAAAATTAAAAAAAAAAGCATACACACTGCAGCTGGTAAAAAACTGTGAAACATAAAAGAGTGCTCTAGTTGAGCTTTAAAAAAAATCAGAACACAGTGAGTTTTTTTTTTTTTAAATGAGAAATAGTCTGTGAATTTGAAACTTAAAAGTGTTAAGAAAATTGGCTCTGATTAATCTCGTGTATATATTAGACATGGGTCCTAAACACTACCCACTGTTCTTTCCTTCTTAAATCATGTACTTCTCTGTGTAATAAAAAACGCCACCCACTGCTAATAGCCCCTTCCAGGGGTGGGGCCCTGTGTGCCTCTCCCTTGTCCATGACAGAATGTTGATGGGCTTGATCCTGTGTCGGCATCCAGAGCTGCCCTGAGCCATGAGTGCGACAGCCTTCCACGTCCAGAAGACACTGTTAACTTCAAGGCTGAGGGCTCTACAGTCACTTATTCGCTACACTTTGACCATTTGTGAATCTCTGCATTAACTGCCATCTAGTGGAAAAAGCAGTTTCCATAATGAAGGCTGAGAGTTGAATCCTGTAGAAGGGGAGGCAGGAAGAGTACAAGCGCCAGAGGGGATGAAAGACACTAGGAGGATAGGGCTTTCTAAATCAACTGGGCAAAGCTTGTGTGAGCTCACTGAGACTCAAACAGCCCGCACAGGGCCTGCACGGGTCTGTATCAGGTTCTCTGAAAATATATATGGCTTTCAGTTTCGTATTTTTATGGGACTCCTGAATGTGTGAATGAGTGGGTCTCTGATTTCTTTACATTTTTGGGCCATATCTTAGAAGCATGTTCTTTTTAAGTGAGAGACAGAGAGGGAATAATTCCTGATGAGAGAGGATGTGGGATAGAACTGGGAGCAATAGTGGGAAGAGAAACCGGAATCAGAGTATATTGTGTGAGAAAAGAATCCGTTTTCAATGAAAGGAAAAATGCCATAACCTTTTGGAAGACAGCTTGATACTATGTACACTAAGCAAAATAAGGGTAATAGGTTCACTCCTAGGGCCTATGAACTCCTCAACCATGAGTTCTTTGGCCATTTACAATACAAAGCATGAGTTCCTTTCTTTGGAGCAGGCTTAAATTCCAAGGCGAAAGCTGTTGGTTACCTCTATGATTTGCATGCCACTATTGTACCAATGGACTTATCTTGCGAGGCTGGTCATTACGTTCACAGCTGGGTAGCCTCACTGACAGCTTTTCTCCCCAGGCAGCCTGAATAGCACTCTCTGATACTCTAAAAGACAGGCGGCATGGAGGAAGCTTCGCGGTAAATACTAGTGTCATAGATGACACTAGTATTTCTGTGATCTTTGCTCTGAGCAGAGCGTGTGGTACTTGCGGCAGCAGAGTCTTCCCATGACAACTTCCACATCCGGATGCTGAGCCCAAGGTGTACAGATGCTGTCTGACACATGCTCTGTCCACCCAGCTAAGAGGCAATGTTGTTCTCGCCTCCTTTTACAATGGAGGGAACTCAGGCCGGACTAGCCTATGTTACAGCTGGGACAGCAGCGTTATCAATACGCAGCTCTGGGCCTTTCCAGGGGCCAGTATCTGATGGACATTTTCTTTCTGGGCCGTGCTTTGTTGCTCCTGTCGAATTGTCCAGTTAGGTCCCTGACACCATCATAGTCCACCACCTACAATATATTTGTCATTTATGAGCCATGCTAGTAGCAATGCAGACTTTCCATTTTTTCTAAGCTGAAAGGCCTCGGGATCACCACAGCAACAAGGATTTCTCAGAGAATTACAAATGATGAGAACAGCCTTGTTTTCCTTCAGTTGGAAAGTGACTCACTGCATAGGTACAATCCTGCTCAGAGCCTCCTCATCAGCTTTGCAATGGCATCCTAAAAGTTTACAACAAGCCATGGTCACCGATGACCCGTCACTTGCCATTTCTCAACACTGATGTGAAGCTCACCAGAGTTGCTCTCTGGAATGTGTTAGAGATGAATGACGCACTGATTAGCTGATACGCCAATTTCTGTTCAGGTGCTCTGCAAACTTAGCTCAAGGCAGAATACCTGGGTTTCAGGAAAAATAGTCTGTGATTGTTGCTAGGGGAACAGGCTGCACAGTGTTTAATCTGTATGCCTTTCAATTAATCATCCTTTTCAAATGATAGTGGTGAAAGAACTGTACCGATTTGACTTCCCTTGACTGGAGCATAAATATTAATGTATTATCCATCTACCCTAGGGTAGCATACAGCAAGATTCCATAGAAAATAACAAAGAGGTTAGTTCTAAAAAATGTAGATGTATAAAATGTAGAATCCGGACAAGAAAAATACCATTGCTAAACTATTATGACCAGCAAAATTGCTATAATCGAGTGTGAGTGTGTGTGTGTGTGTGTGTGTGTGTGTGTGTGTGTGTGTGTGTTAACACTTCAAAGCAAAAGATGGCCATCTCGGAGGTTTACAGTTCCGGAAGGAAGCATACTGTTTTGTAGGGTTCAGAGGGTGCAGTGACCATTTGACCAAAGGACCCTTTCTGACCAGAGTGACCCTCCTTTGTTCAGAAAGAAAGGACGGTATGAGGTAGCAGCTACTACTGTGACCTAGTTAAAGGCTGCTGTGCTTCCTGGATTTCCCCTTTTCACTCCTAGCTTAATTTCCGTCACCCCGTCTCTCCTGAGAAGGCACGGACCTGCGCACATCTGCAGACTCCCAGGCCGATGTGAGTTTGTTTCTTCGTTTACTTTTCTAGAAGTTGCCTCTGGGTAGGGGTAGCTAGAGTTTTAGATTTTGGTGATAAGCCTCTAATACCACGGAGCACCCTGCCCTGTGCTGACTGACATGTGAGTGGCTTACACAGGCTTTCAGATTGCCTCGCACTGTGTCCTAATTGGCCTCTCTGAGCACAGCCTAGCGCTGCAATCAGCCTTCAGACTACAGGTTACGGGGATGGTAGGAGCGCTCTTGTGGCTCCCTCTGTCCATTGTTCTCTCCCTTAGCTGGCTCACCTGCTGTTCTGCTTTCTTTAGCTTACATCAAAAGGCCTTGAGTGCTCCTTAACTGCTCCCCCCACCCCCAACTGGAGAGAAAAAGATTTAGAGAAATCTAAAGAGAAGGTTAACCCTGCCCACTGCCTGAGAAAAGCTATGTTGTTACTGGCGATGGCAGTCTCGGGGGCTGGAAGATATGTTAAAAACGGGGCAGAAGGGGAAGGGCCCAGGCATTGTGGATAGTGAGACAAACACTGGATCTACATGTCTGAACCATCCCTAGGAGTGAGCTGGGCCCAACAAACCCTAAAGAAGTGACACACAAAGGCAGTGTCCCACAGTCAAGTTTGATAATAGTGATAGACCGCAAGGAAAGATTATGCGCTTTTTAATGCTTGTGTTTAAGCACCAACACTCTAATCAAGAGCCGCCTTTAAAAAAAATGATTTTGAGGCAGGGTCTCATTATTTAGTTCAGCCTGAAACTTGCTGTGTAGCCCAGGCTGTCCTCCAACTCACAATCCTCTTGTGTCAGCTTTTCCTTTCAGTGCTGTAGCTGCAGGGACCGCCCCCATGCCTGTCTGAGAGTTCTGACAAAATGTGGGGTTCCTGTTGAGAGCCTGCAACTGAGACCGCATGCCATCACTGAGAAGCTGATGGTCTCATCACCCACCAAACAGTGACGGCAAACAGATATTGCCAACCTCCGCACAGGACATGGATGTCTTCTGCACTAAAAGGACATCTCAGGCCCTGAACAGAGGCAAACTCTATTCAGCCATAGAACAGGATCAACAGTGGGGAGCCGAGCACCTAATGGGGCATGCCGTAATTTCCCATGCCTTCCTGCCCCCTGCTCTTATTCCGTTCCTGCTGCAAGCGGTTTTAAGTGTTTGTCCGCCAGCAGCACACGATTCAAACTCACAGACCGCTGGAAGAGGCCGTAACAGACAAGCAGAGAGACAAATGACTAAGATAATCTAAGAGAACATAGACTTGGTAGGGAAATCAGATGAGATGAGGGGATGGGGTGGCCGGAGGGAGCCGGCCTTAACTTGTTTCTCCCTTGTCTGGAAAGGGTGACATCTGAGAACCATAGCAGCCAGCCTCAGAAAGACCAGGGTCCAGCCAGCATAAAGTCTATAGCATAAGAACAAGCCTGGGCAATCAAAAGCCTAGCCATGAAAAGTGTGGGCCTGGGCAGAGAGCACTGAGCACAGAAGACGCCCGCGGGCAGGGCCAGTTGCATCCATCTTATGAACACATCTCACATTTTCCTCCAGAGATGAATTCAGCCTTCCCAAAGCCCCCCCTTAGCCATTGCGGCCAGAATTAGTTTGTTTTGGTGGGATCTATACATCTGGCCTGTTTACTTAGGGGTTTGTGAGCTATAGCTCGGGACTAAATATGGAGTCCTGTGTGTTTTTTTATTGGAAACACAGCCATGGCTGGTGATTATATCTTGCCTATGGCTGGCTTTGAGTTATAAGGGCGAAACTGTGTGGTAGTGAGAAATTGTCCACAGTAGGGGGGGGGGGACCTGTCTACTCTCATTCTTTGATAATGCAGACTCAAAAATAGCTGAGTATGTTAACTAGAGGTATAAAGTCAGAATAGACTGTCTACACCACGGGTTCCGAGCTACAGTTCCCCAGCAGGAAGTATTCCTAAGCTGTTTGTCCTGGGCTTGTTCCTGTTCAGGCAGACAGGCTTTCCTGGTTCCCAGTGACTCTGCAAGAATGTCTCTTTGGGTTTAGACACTCTAGGGTAGGAGAACCACAGTGGGACATATATATACATATATTTTAAGATCTTTTTTTTCTTTTCTTCTTTCTCTTTCTTTCCTTTCTTCTTCCTTCCTTCCTTCCTTCCTTCCTTCCTTCCTTCCTTCCTTCCTTTCTTTTGAGACAGGAAAATAACAAAGGTACAAGTGTTTCTGTATAGCCTTGGCTGTCCTAGACTTGCTTTGTAGATCAGGCTGATTTCGAACTCACAGAGATCTGCCTGCCTATGCCTCCATGAGTACTGGGATTACAGGTGTACACCTCCATGCCTGGCTTATTTTAAGATTTCTCAAAAGAACATTTGCCCTAAGACTTGATACATATATGTACTTGATACATACATATAAGGGTTGTCCAGGCTGGTATCTGGTCAGGGGACTCTCAACTGCTCTTAGTCATCAATGTGAAAGAGGGCAGAATAACAGAGGTACAAGTGTCTCACTATTTCCAGGGCCCAGAACAGTGCACACTTCATGAAGTTTCTGTGTAAATGTAATTGTCAACATAGCTTTCACTTACTATTGTGTAACTATTTGTATAATCACATCTCTCATTCAGTTTTATTCATCTGTAAAGTGGGAATGATAACAGTTATCTAACCAGTTCATGAACTTAAGTGCCTTATAAGTGTTTTAAATACAGCCATCCATAAATATCTTGGAGAGGGCAAGGTGTCAGACCTTTTAAGATGATATACTTCTGTATGTTAGATATTCTAGTGCAAGCACAGACATGTGACGGACTATGTAAACAGCTACATGCCAAAACACAAGCATTTCTTCTACGGTAAGAACATAACACTCCTAAATTGGCCATGGGTATCAAAAAGTATTCATCTATCTATCCATCTTCTAGGCCTTTTGGAAATGGACTGTCTTTTGACACTTTTATTCCTCATTCTTAGGTTTCCCTGAATGAAGTTAAAGGAGCATCGCACCAGTCCTGGGCAATCAGTAAAAGGGGTGCTTTAAGATCTTCCACAAATGGAACCCTGGAAGTTTCTAAGTCAAAGTTACTACTTCCTTCTAGTCATCTCAAAGTTCAGGGATGTTTTGAGCCTTTTCTGCCCAGTTAACAAACTTGCCACTTTGACTAGATGGTTGTTCCTGCATTTACCTCTCCTTACCTTCCTCAGCTGAGATGCCTCATTTTTTTGAATCTAAGATGCCAGTGCAGACATCCTTACACCTTTTTAGACTAGTAAGAAATGAACTCTGCTGCTCTAGATTATTCACTGCATCTCAGAAGTTATAAATATGTAATAATGTAATAATAATATAATATATAAAAAGATGGGTCTAAGGTCTAAGGACCAACTTACAGCTCTTTGAAATATATATGAAAAGAACAAGAAATGGAACTGTAAAAACAGACCTTAATTTTCATATTTAGTCATTTGTATTCAGCACTCACCTGTGTTATATTTCAGCAAAAAACACACCTATATGTTCATATAATATCTATGATTCTGATAGCTAATTTAGATGATAGTAAGAGTTATCTTTTATACTTCTTATTATAATTTGTGTCAAAGAGACTGGGGTATGGAGAGGTTAATAGCCAGTGTTGTAGAGTCCCATACTTGAGCTAGGTTCCACTTTTCAGGGAGTAATTTTTATTCTATTATTGATAAATATTTTTTTGGCACACAATTGTTATTTTATGATAATCTACAGAGTACACATTTCAGATTAAAAACAATCTAACTTTATGTGGTTTTAAGATCAGCCTACGAGAAAAACAAGTTAATACACAAACCACTGTTTACATTATTTGGAATAAAGATGACAAAAGCTACTCTTTCCGACAGAGGAAGGCATGTTTGTAAGAGGCCCTGGCGAAGCATAAGAGCTTGAGGCTTTGCTTCAGCCGGCTGCTGGTCCCAAGACTCATCTGCAAGTAGGACAAGTCAGACATTGAGTGCCCATGATGGTCCAATGGCTGAGAGATGGAGCCATGTGCACATCCTTGAGAGTGGAACATCTCAGGATGGAGAGTTGGATGGTGAGGTTTGGAGTAATGAAAATGTGTGAGATTTGGGGAAATCTGAGAGCCACAAAAGGTAGGAAGACACTTAGAAAGCCCGGACAGCTGAAGTGGAGTGTATGTCCTGAAATCCACAGGGGTAGGCTGGTGCTCTTAATGGGAGGTGTGATGTGATAGTTGTGGGCACATAAGGCAGAGCATATTTCATCAGGGCCAGAGAGGCTGGGCAGATAGAATACAGACAACCAAGTAAGGAGAAGTAGGATAAAATGGTGCCATTAGTAGGCTTGTGTGTGCAAGGTGACCACTTAGCACTGTTGACGAGAATATTTCAATGACAGCAATCAGGTAAATGGTGCTTGGCCTTGGCTGAGGAGGCAACAGAACGAGCCTTTGTGAGCTTTATGATCAAAGGTCAATTGCAGGACAAGAGCCTGTATTAATGAAAGAAGGGGTGGGGATCTGCTGTCTATAGAAAAATATAACAATTATGGAATAATCTCGGAGGCCCGGGAGCAGCACCACCCAGCAAGCCTGTAAGACAGCCATCGCCATTTCTGTTTTGTCCTTGCAAAGCCGAGACTCAAAAGAGGTGAAATGACTTTCCAAGGTCATCATAATGAACAAGGGGTTTGCTGTCTGACACCAAAGCTTTTAACAGCATCACGCAGCCTCTGATGAATCCATCATGATCGAGCGATGAACAAATAAACTACAAAAGGGGAAAAGAAAAGCGAGAATGGAGTGCACGCTCCCATTTAACTGCACTTAAAAAGTGAAAAATACAACTATTAAAATAATTATAAGTATTATCTTGTCACTAATTTTTTTTTTTTTAGCATTGGTAAAAGAGTGAGTACTCAAGTAGGACGTGAGATAGCGTTTGTGTCAGCTCTATCGCTGTTGTTACCGTTAATTCTCTGCATTATGGCTTGGACAAAAGTGGCCAGTTGTCTGTGTGTGAGGAGTGTGGTAAGGGGATTGGAAGGTTTCAGGACAGCCACAGCGGGAACAGTGACTTTGGAGGCCTCTGAGCATCCCAGCAGTGGTTTGGCACTGGCAGGAAGGCTTGGCTGTGGAGATCAAGCTCCTGATGGCAGCTGCCCGCGGAGATGGCTGCCGTGCGTGCCGGCCTTCTAAGCACTTTTAGTGGCTCTCAGATTCCCTACTCACTCTGCTCCTCCGCATCTTCTTTGCAGCTGGGAGAACTGCTTTTCTGCTCCACACAGCTTTCACCTTGACAAATACGACTTGGCTTAAGTGTCCCTGTAGCCTTTTTAGCTTGCTCTTCTCATAGCAAAAGCGGCAGAAGGAAAAAGAGAGCAGGAATAGGAAAATTACAATGACACGACATGCACATCCTTAGGATGTCCCTATGACTGTCCTTATGCATATAGGATTTGGTCTCCCTAGCAACCACCCTTTGCCACTCCCTTGGAAGCCCAAGGCTGGAGTGCAGCTGAATTTGGTTCCGATGACTTACAGTTACCTCTTAAAGGACAAGCATGAATACCCACCTTGTGTAAATCAGGCGTTATACCTACCCTGTCAAGGCTCCCGCTAAATGTTTTGAAATCCTCTTGACAGAAGAGAGCTTTGTAAGCAACGATATGTTGACTGAGTGACTCTGTGAGATGATTTTTGCCCACAAACATTTACACTTGTCTTTTGGGGACCTCACACCATAAAAAGTACTGGGTAAACATGTCCAAAGCATTTTATTAGACACAGGCTCTGGCTCAGCTGAATTCACAAGTTTTAAGTGGATCAGGAGACTTGGAGATGGATGAATGGAAAGAGTAAAAAATAGACTTAAAGCATGTCAAACTGAGTTGGTGCAGCTGAATTACCCGTTGTTGGAGCTTGTTCCAATCTGCCCTGTTTCCTAGTGGATGAAACTTTGTGTTTGTGGGAGTACTCAAAGGCTCTTACATCAGCACTTGCCTTTGGGAATGCTGGGAAGTGTTATGAAGGAGTCAGCTGACGCAAGAAGGGAACTAGTGGGCAGAGATTTTGTGACATCACATCAGGAAATAGTAGGTGAGACACTGGGTTCCAGTTGGCTATACAAAGGGGCAGGAAGAAAAGTGAATATATCTATATATCTATATATGTGTATATACATAAAAATTTTAAAGGATTTATTTATTTTTACTTTATATATTTGGGTGTTTTGTCTGCATGTATGTCTTTGACCTACTTGTTTTCTGGGTGCCTGTAGTGTAACAGATAAGTTGTGAGTGGGAATTGAACCTGGGTCCTCTGGAATAGCAGCCAGTGTTTTTCACCACTGAGCCATCTCTCCAGGCCCTGGAAAAAGAATATTTATGAGTGTTCCACCCTAGTACTTTGACTAGAAAGGACACAGGGAGAGTTTGCTCTCTAAACCTCACTGCTGGCTTAGTGGTCACATTACACTGCTTTTGTTTTGGGGAAACGTCCTCCTTTATTTGAGACTCATGTGTTTTCAGATTGGTTTGGAATTCATGCTAAGCCCGTTTGTATGTTGCTTTGTTCATTGTTCTTTGTTTCACTGCACTGCTGTGTAGCTGTATGTGTGTTCAGTGCATAAGGTTCTTGGGACATTTGTTTGGAATCCTGGGCAAAAGTATTTTCTCTTTCATTGAGTAATGCATTAGAGAAGCAGGTAGCCCTAGGCCCTGTACATAGCCATTTTATAATCACAAATATACAGGCATTTTCTAATATACTATTAACTCTATGTTACTATCAGTCCCATTGCAAAAATGAGAATGTTGAGACTTTACGGTATCAAGTGATGTAAATGAAATGTCATATATGACAGTCAGTCATATTTCTACAATCTCATTTTTTTATAGCCCCATGAGATCCTGACCTTCACTTCAGCAATTTTTCATTAATCATGAGACTCGAGAATTAAATTTTCAGGTTATAGTTTGAAATACTTTGTTTTTTTTTTTTTTTAAAAAAAAACCTGAAAACTCTGACAATTCAGAAGATTAAGTTCTTGGGAGACCCAAAGAGCTTGAAGTAGCAGACACAGAACACACCTCACCCAGGAGCTATAACTAGCTTCAAGATGTAGCAAAAGAAAGGAAAGAAAACCCCCCAAACAATTTAAAAGAGTTCAAAATCAACAACCCCAAGGTTTGTCTGTGGCAGACAAACTCATTTCCACCAGCTACATAAGAGGATGATTTGGAGCCCTTAGTAGTTTTCATTAAGCTGTTTGCTTTTGGGTCCATGAAGGCACAGCCGTTGGCTCAGAATGGCTAAGGTGAGCATCGTGTTCTTCCACCACCGCTAGTCAGTGGTGGACTATTGTCTCTCCACCACACTGTGTGTGCCTTTTAAGTATAAGTCCTAGTTCCAAAATGCCACTCTCTGAGGAGAGCTAGAATTCTCAGCTGGGTGTTGAGAAGCAGAGATGGAGCCGGGTCAGTGGTCTTCCTGCGGGGGTTCTGCAGGAACCCCAAAAGGGACATGTCATTCACCAAGAACAAACCGTGCCGTTTGCTAAAATCCCACAAATCACTCAGCCAGCCTGTCAGTTGTCTGGTTTGTAAGGCTGTGGTTCTATTTCTTTGGAACAGGAAGCCTGAGAAACACGGGATGAACAAATAGTACAGTTATTTTAAAATGCTTATGAATATAGATGTTTCCTCTTAGAATGGAAAGTCTGATAATCTTGTTAAAATGGTACAAGTTTAGCCCATAAAGCAGTCAATCATCCCATTCACTAAATAGTTAAACATAAAATTTGAAATAAATTTCAGAGCATATTTTCCCTTTAGAGTACTTTTATTAATTTCAAAATACTGCTTCTCAAACGAGTCTATGACTAATTATACTCGTCAGTCATGGAGTTAACCTTTGACATCTACAGACAAGTGAATGGAGGGAAATGTAACGCTTTTATGAAGGTGTGCATTCTTGCACTTCTTCACCATTCACTGATTGCTATGTCCGTCTCTTGGTGCTTTTACTCTTTTCCAGCGGAGAGTCACAGCACCCAGAGGTACCCTGCATGTAAGTGGACCACGGTGCAATTTTCCTTCTCTACCAACGAAACACCATGAAGCCACACAAATCCAGTTCTTGATATCTAGACAGGAGAGAGTCACACTTTGGTACCTTCATGTACATAGGTGAGACAAAATTGCACTTTAAAGATTATCACACGGTGACATTTTCTCTTGAGGAGCTGAACCTTGTTCTATTCCATCGTGCTTCCTTTAGAAAGCAACATGTCTATAACAGGTATGTGCACAGATGGTCTGCCTAGTAGCTATTTTTGTCAGTATTTTATCAGGCTGTTGTAGAGGCCGTGGCTGAGGCTTTGAATAGGGGCAGACATATTCTAGTTTAAAGACTCCTTTAGGCTTTCTACTTGGGATTGACTAAAGGGAAACAAGGGTAGAATTGGAGATGACCCATCTGGTGAAGAGCCAGGGGCTGTGGCGGGGAGAGGAGAGAGTTCTTAATGATGATTAGGTGTGAACACTTTGGATGACCCAACACTTGTGGCCTGATTGACTGCAAGGACTGGATTACTATTGGCTGGAATGAGGAAGCCCAAGAGGAGCAGATTAGGGGTGGAAGAGTCAGGCCGCACTCTAAGTCAACACACACACTGCAGGGAGGGCTGAACAGTCGTGTTCACTGTGGTGCTGTTCACAACAGCCAAGTTATCCTAGGCACCAGCCGAGGTGTCCACCAGATGAATGGATACAAAGAAAGGAGTACCTGTACACAATGAAGTCTAATACACACAGAGAAGAGTGGAATTATGCTGTTTGCTAAAAAATAGATCAAGTAATGATCATCATATTAAGCCAGAGAGCAAGATCCAGAAAGAAAAAAATAGTTCATCTTTCCTCTCATCTGCAGATTCTATATTTTATATCAAAACATAAAATCCTATATATGTACACAAAGGAGAAACTAGTATAAAGAGATTGACCAGTGGGGAAGTGGGGAGAAAGGAGATGGTAGATTGCGGGGATGACCGTGGTCGAGATACATCACATACTGGAGAAATCCTTTCTTAACAAAGACAGCGCCACTTAGAGTGGATAGGCACAAATGTAAAACAGACGGGCATGCTTGGCATGTGCCTGGGAGACATCCAAGAAGAGAAGCTGAGAGGGAATCTGGACATCTGCACGAGGCAGGCCATCAATTGGGGCTGGAAAAACACATGTGGATGTGCACATGGCACTTACATATCTGAGTGTGAATGATACTAACAGCAAATGGCTCTTAGTAGGATAGAGAAGTGGCCCAAACGCTGTGAACAACTCCGCTTCCCTTCCATCTTTGGGAAGGAACCAAGGAGCAGCGAGAATGGGGGTGCAGAGACGGCAAGGTCTTGGTCCTGGTAGTTGAGCAAGGAAAAGTGCTTAAAGATGGAGGATGAACTGCTCCATCCTGCCCCAGCCTTCTGGGATGCTGGAATAGCAACATTCATCTCAGCTCTTAGTCACTCTTTGCTTCATACAAAAGACTGCTTGCCATTAATTAGCTTCCTTTTCTCAGTGGGAAGTGGCATCTGAGAGCACTGCTTTTGTTTTCTTCTTTTTCTCTCTTCAAACTCTTTGACTACTTTTTGCAATAAAGAGTGCATCCTTCTTTGGAAACCCATTGCCCCCCTCCCCATGAAAGAAGGAAGAAATACTTAACCTTCTGGCTCCCCACAAACTCTATCTTCTTTTCTATTCTCTACCATTGTCTTCTACTTAATTAAAAATAATGTTGTTCCTGACCCACTAAATTAATTTCACTAACTGCTAATTTGTCATGACCAGAGTATTGAAAAACAGCTTTTCACAGCAACATGGCAAGGTCTTGGCCACCTTCATCATTAGTCATAAAGATAATATTACTCATCTTTACTTTTCCCAATGAACCTTTTGCAAAATCAGTGCTTGCCACGTACCTATTGAATGAATAGCTTTGAGATCCTAAAGTCATGCTTCTTGAATTGAGCTCTATGGATTGTGTTGCCTTTACTTTATTGATTGTACCCTGTGTGGAAGACAGTTCCCTCAATGCTCTTTGTCTAGAGAAGATTTGAATCTCTTTAAATAGCTACTGCAAGAGGCAGAGAAGCCCACCCTCTGGATGATACCCACCAGCTGGGTTACGGCTACTACATGCAAAGCCAGACAGCTCTGCATGCCCTTGTATGTTTTTGCACATTAACGTTTTGGGGTCTGGCCCAGGGTATAAAGGCACCTGCCACCAAGCCTGAGGAGCTGAGTTCAATCCCTGAGACGCACGTGGTGGCAGGAGAGAACTGACTCCTGAAAATTATCCTATGATTTCCACATGCCATATGGAAATCCCCCCCCAAATAAATGCAGTAAAGTTTAAAAAAGGTAAAAATCAAACCAATAAAGCCACCCCCTTAGCCATCCTATAGTCTAAAAGAAAAGATCTCAATATTTTGGAACAATCTTAATTTTTTTTCAATCTTATTTTTAATATTGTAATTTACACGGTATTTCATGTCAAGATGAGATGTCTGTCACCTTCAGAACAGAAGGGAAAGTTTCTAACAATTATCTGCAATTTGAAACAAATGATCTGGAGAAAATTATGAGTACCAATGTGTCTTAGAATTCTAAAACATCTGATTAGAGATGACATGTGATTCACCTGCACACGCCACTCATAAATCTTTACAACGAAAGCCTGGCCCCTAGTGAGTCTTCAGTAAGTGTGGAATGGAATGAACTGCTTCATACAGAACATACACACAGGGACACAAGGAGAGGGAGTGTCTGGCTGCCATGTAAAACTCTTCCTCATGCAGCTCACCACTTACAGGAAGAAATACTCTACAGCGAAGACTGCAGATTTTGAAATCAGATGGCACAAATCTTCTGGTCAGATATGTGATTTTTTTGGTTTAATTACATGGCCATCTTCTAACTTCAGGCTTCCAAATATAAAATGAGAATGTTGAGACTTACAGGGATATTACTGTAAGGATAAAGATATTATGAATATAAAATAATTTAGATAATAATAATAGTATACAGAACATGCCTGTTAAATATTACAGAGACACATCCACCAAATTAAAGTTTGTAGGGTTTTCTGAGGATGGAGGGAGCTTGATCCAGAAGGTATTTTTGTGTGAAAATCATGCTGTAAGGGATCGATAGTCAAATCTCCTTTGTATCCAGCGCCTGGCAGACTGCCCGGCCAGCCAAATTCATTAACAGTTTTTCTTTACTTCTTGTTAACAAACAGGAAAACATGGAAGCGAACTGAAGCATCGTGCCAGACGGAATGGAGAGAACTAATCCAAGAGCCTAACTTTCCTTCAAAACCTTTTTCCTAGAAGACCAGAAATTCATAATGCCCCAGCCCAATAAAATAAATACAGAGATAATCTACAGAAATCAAGATTTACTAAGAACTTGAAGCACTGCTTATAAAAGATGGATTGTATTGTTTAAACTCCATTTGCTTAGAGGTCCTCCTTACCCGCTACTCTAAGAGCAGCCTGGGAGGAAAGATGGTGTTTGTTTTCACAGACGCTCTTACTCATGCCTGCAATCTCAGTTCCAAGGTGAGAGGCCCATAAAGCGAAATAAAAGTGCTCATGCTTAACTTCCTCTGCTGGGTTAGAACTAATTTATTAACCAACTGAGAAGTGACATATAGGAACTTTTAATCCTGGATTTTCCTCCATCAACGATGGGGAAGAAACTTGGCATCCAAAGTGGGCGGGTAGCAGGGACCTCAGCAGATCATGTTTCTGCATGGAGGAGCTGATATGTGCCCACGTGTGTGTATGTAAAGGGAGGAGGGCAGCATTCAAAGGAGAGGCATCGGGAGCATCCAAGAAATCGCATGCTTGTTTCCATGGAGACCTTAAGGGACCCACAGCTACATCTCACAAAAGGGCCAACTGAGCACCAGGCCCAGTGGTGCTGAGTAGGCCCAGTGAGTAAAACTAAAAACTGTCACCTCACCCAGGGTATTTCAAGGTACGTTTTGCTTATCATCAACCCTTTGACATATTCTGTAGAAGAGGTTTCCAAGGACTGGAGATGCTGAGTATGGGATTGCTTGCTTCATGCCGAGCCCAGGACATTTGCTGATAGGAGTGAGAGCATGGCACCCAGTCTCAGAAGCCTTGTTGCTACCTTCATGTGACTACAAACATTCAGGCCACCCCATAGTAAGCGTCAGCTTCAGAAATTACAAGTAAAGATGCCGGGGCAAAGAATGTAATTAAAGTTGACGTGGCTAATAAGCAGCAGGATTTAGTCAGAATTCGTATATCCTTTTGGGGCTGGTGCATTTCACACGTAGCCACCCTCACCTCAGTGGGTTATCTAACCACTAAACTCCACAAAGGGAGATGAAATCAATTCATATATACTAATGCTTTCAACAGTCTGGGAAATAAATGGCTGTGATCTCTCTACATAGATATACAAGAGAAAGAATCACAACCAAACCCAGTGTTGGGATCCTAGAATGTGTGTCATCTGTGCCAGTATCTGTATTTTCCAAGGTATTAGTGTAAATGAAACAGAGTTATATAGGCAAGGAAGCTATACAGGCAAGTAAGTGTGAGCATGCTAATAGTATAAAACTTGTTTGTTTATTTGTGTGTTTGTATGTGATACATGCGTATATTCATGTGTGTGCATGCGTGTGTGTAGGCTGGAGGTTGATGTCAGATGTCTTCTTTTGCTCTCCAGCCTAGATTTTGAGCCAGGGCCTCTCCGTGAGCCTGGAGTTTACCTGTTCTGACTTGGTAAGTCTAGCTTGCTAGCAAGTTTCAGCCATCCCCCTGTTTCTGTCTCTTCACTGATAGGAATATAAATATGGATCAGTATGTTTGGGTTTTTCCACAGATGCTGGCAGTCTGAACCTGGCCTCTCAGACTTGTTACTGCAGGTACCTCATTTGCAAGCAACCTTCCCAGCCCTGTGCCAACATTTTGATGGCAAAAATGACAACGCAAGAAGGGCCAGTTTATGTTTAAAAAATGATTCCCTTTGGATGTGAAACTAGACAGGATCCTTGCTAGTTGGACACACATGCTTTTACTTCCCTCTTAAAAAACCCAGTTCCCTTTCTCTCTCTCACACACACATGAATCCCACAGCACATTTTATAAACAACAGTGGTGTTTTTCCCACTGAGCTACCTACAGAGAGCAAAAGCACAGGTACACTTCACCAGAGCAAGGCTTTGTCTTTTTTCCCTTTATCTGTTGCTGGTGAGTCATACTGGCCGCACCAGAGCTCTTCAGAAATCCCTGCCACCTCCCAGCGGCAGCACTGGCTCTCTGCAGCCCACACACTTCACTGCAGAGACGGTGGGCCCTTAACTTCCCACGCATGTTAGCAAGTGTTCCCTTAGAGTAAAAGTCTATGGATTAGCAGAGAAGTATTAAGTTTCCAAAAGGGAATATTATAGGATGTCATAATGGAATTATGGAAGTCCTTTTTTTTTTTTTTAAGTTAGAACTAGACAAACATCCAGAAAAATACATTTGAGGGGCTGGGAGTACGGCTCTGGGGTAGAACCCAGATTTTGACTCCCCAGACACATGTTTTCTCATGAATGTCGACAGAAAACAATATTTCTAAGGAGCTATGTCCTAAATAATAGACACATAAAAGCCATGTTGTTTCTTAGTTTCTGTACAAGGAAGACAAATTTCTCAGCATAACTGTAAGAGCTCTGAAACACAGGGCCTACTGGGGTCTGGGGGTTGCTGCCAGGAGTGAGGGGCAGACATGGAGGCAGCTTCTTCCCAGAGGACAGCAGGATCTGACAAATGGCAGTTGATTTTCTTTAAAAAAAATACTTGAATTGAAATTTTTTCTCATACAATATATATAAAAAAAGAAAAAACAAACAAACACACAAACACAAAACCAGAAACAGTAATATACAAGTAAAAGGCTACCAAGACCAAAAAAAAAATTTTAATGCCCAAGCAAAATAAATGGGACAAAATGCCTACAGAAATCCAAGAGTTTGTCGGTTTTACCATCTGCTGCTGGCCATGGGGCCTTACCTCAAGTGGGGTTTGTATACGCAGCGAGGCTCCATTAGAGAAAACTGTCATTACAGTGGAGTCTAAATTTCCAGTGAATGAAGACATGGATTTGTCTCGTGTTTATAAGGCCACATTTTCTTTTGTTCTAACACAATAACCAGAAGGAGAAAGACAAACTTTGTGTGGGAGGGGCGTGAATACCAAGAAGTATTTAAGTGAAAAGCTTCTAGCACACGGGATCAATAAGAGTCGATGGAAACTGGGACGCCTGACCCGATTCTTGCGTGAAACGTTATCACAGGCTCATCCAGGAGCATTTAGTCCAGATGTAACTGTAACGCACCTCCTAATTTTAACAAAGGTGTGGACCACAAAAGACAGCGTGTCCTAGTGCTAAGATTCTACTCTTGCATGAACCCGAGCAACAAGACAAAACAATCCATTTCTAAAGGTGCTGATGATAAAAAAAAAAAATGATGGAAAGGCTGAACATATAAAAATGATTTCAGCAATTTGTCTAAATGATTAAGTGGTTAAAAGATTTATTTACAAGATGATTAAGTGGTTAAAATATTTATTTATGAGATAATCTGTCATAGCGCTTCCTTTTTTCTAATTTTAAAAGTTTAAAATATATTGTTAATTAAAATATAATTATGTATTTTTCTTCTTTCCTTTTCTCCCCTTTAGCCCTTCCCATGTGGTCCTTTTCCAAACCCCATCAGGTCCATGGACTCTCAAACTGATAGCCTCTTTCTTATTTACTACTGTTTTATACACACACACACACACACATACACACAATGTATTTGAATATATTCAAATATTCACGTAAATATGCATATATGACATAGGTAGACATGGGAGTGCAAAGACATAAGTGTCTGTATACCCAGACATGCCCTGTCTTCCACTTTAACCAAGTGGAATTGTGTATCACACACGCCCAGCCCTTGGCCTTTCTCACTCAGTAGCCTAAACTGACCATTGTTACATGTTAGAGTATTTCACCCACCTCATGAAGTTAGGAGTTCTTCATTGTGTGGCGGAGTTCATTCACTGAGCAAACCTTTACCGCCCACTTAGGGCGTGCTGAGCACACACCCAGGCAATGGGAACACAGAGTCAGGCAAAACCAAGTCCCAGATCTCACACAGAAGCCCCCTGCTACCTCACACTACAGGAGGCGTGCGGAAGCCATACAGGCGGGGGCACCACAAGCCGTCACGGATTGTCCTGAAGGAAGAAAACCTCATGACAAATCCCTAGACAACTAGTGACTTCTGAGAGGGAGGACCAGTCACTACCAGGGATGAGGTCCCTGACTGGTTACCCAGGACAAAGTGGTCAGCTCTGAAGCCACATACAGACAACAAAAAATGGGCACATCAGACTACATTTACATATTTGTACATATATGTGTACACACACACACACACACACACACACACAAACTCAGCCATCCGTATAGAACATATCGGGAAGAAATGCTACTGTTGGGATGGAGCAATGAGTGCAGGTGGGAGGTTTTTTAACTTGCATCTCTGTGATTTCTTACTGTTTTGATTTTTTTTCACAATTAGCATGCACAACTTTTATTAAAAAAAGAATGACATGGAAAAACTCTCAACTTAGAGTTCCTGTCAGTCTGTTGACTTAGCATTCATGATGTCTTTATGTGGTCTCAGCCCAGAGGTAAAAACCCCATTATGTTCAAAGAGCTAAGGAAAGTTTGGGTTTTCACAGGACACTGAGGATGGAGAGCGAGAAATTACTCTTAAGAGAATCAGCATTAGAGAATATACTTTGCGTCCCAATATCTACAGCTAGAATTCTACCTCCAAAGCAAGGAACATTTATTTACATGTGACTGAATGCAAGAACCCATATGCTGTATGGCAGTCTGTACCACTTATTTTCAATGAGATAAAACAGCTTATTTAAACTTTGAATTTCCCTATTGGGTTCAGACGATTCAGCTGTTTACCGAGCAGCACCCTGCTTAAAAATAGATGGCATGACATTTGTGGGTGCTTTAAAAAAATACCCATTGGAAAGAGGAGCAGAGCGTGCCACATTTATCATTTCTATTATGTAAGAGTGGCAAATTGTTATGAAATAGAGGCTTCGTAGATAACAGTCTTCCTCCCAACAGGTAAAGGACAGATCTCGGGAGCCAACAGCATCTGCTGAGGGCTTGCCCGCTGAGTATCACAACTTGGTGATTATAATTAACGTAATGGAAATCCACTAGTAGTATGTGGAGATTATTTTCTTTGGTTGTCCTCCTTGTTACAGGATTTCTACCCATCAATTTATGAACTACTTACTGAGCGCCTGCTACATAGTGAGCAGTTTCAGTATGAAACTGAATCTAAAGGTGATGTTGAGTTTTATTTTAACTTATTTTATGCACCTGTGTAGTTAACAACATTTGTACCAATCTGCCAAAAATAGGATATGATTAATAGTGACCGTAAGCCCATTGTCACACAATACCATAGGAAACCAGGACAAGAATTAAAATATGTTGAACTCACGGTGTGTTGTCATCAGATAATCAAACTGGTAGATATACAGGAATCTGCAATATTGAAATGGCAGTTCCAGCCCAGTAGCACTGCTGACGACCAAGGGCAGGGCCAGGAGGAAATGAAACCCAAAGCGCTGCTTTCCCACCCAGCGCAACACACCTATCTTACCATCTTACTGATTTTATTTATTAAAAAGGTATACTTTATGGGAAAATTTCATTTACTGGGTGATATGAAGGAGGAAATCAGGTCTGTGCCAGGAACCTGATGTGGCCTTCCCCGGGGCAATGTTTTTATCTCCATTTTTATCAGCGTTTTCTGAGCACCCGACAGAGGTTACAGGGTTAGATCCATCTTCCTTCGTCAAGTATGCTCCTTGCCCCAGGAACTGTCACTCACATACGGGTGGACAGACGGGCCCATTTTGGAGAAAGCGAACTGTTTGTCCTTCCTGGTCTATGACTTGGTTTGCCACCTGCTTCTTCCTGAGGGGGCCTGGTTACCCAAGGCCAGCTCAGTGAGCGGCCAGGTTCAGGGAAGAAAGCCCTCAATAGCTCCTTTTTTCCATTCCCCTCTAGAATTTGCCTCACAGAGGCGGCCTAAGTGGCCTCCTGCCTGACGTGTTGTTTCATCACTCCTGTTTTCCTTTCCTGAGATTCTGTAAATGCGTTTTAATGGTCTGGGTGCCCCCATGAAGAGCGGGGATTTTGTGCTTTCTTTTCAATCGCAGGATCTACTTTTGAGCACCCTGTGGCATTTTGCAAAAGTGATAAATACTAATGATGAACAACCTAGCAGGCTCTTGGGTCCCTGGGGCTCCAGGAGGACTCAGACTGAGGAGGAAAACAAAACCGTTTCGAACACAAAGGCAAGATGCAGCCAGACTCTCATTAGATCCAGCTGTTAGATGTGAACACGTGTGGGAGCCAAATAACGCAGGAATTTGGTGTCGTGGAGCCAAGTGTGAGGAACAGGCTTCCAAGACGTGTTTCCATCTTCTTTCCAATTTGGGTGTTAAGACAGGACTTTGAAATCCAAGCGTATGTCATTTTATTTCTTCTCCTCTCATGTTTGAACCTGCATTTGGGATAAATTAGACCTCCACCCTCAATGACCTATCCTGTTTATTTTCTATACACATACATTTATTTGACTAGTTCAAAATTCATTTTCACTTAGAGTTGTGAAGATTCTTGGCTGTTTTCTCTTAGCACTGTATCTAGTCCTACGTTTCATGACTCAGGTATTAATCTTGGCAAGTGATGGATACAACTGTTCCTGCAATTTATACAAATGTACCTTCATTTTAATAAATATTTCAAAATTATTGAACTAAAAAGACTAGACATAACTGATAATTTTATTTTCACTTTGGGTGTTCTTTTGGGACAGTACTCTGGACTTAGGAAAGTCATAGAGTGGGATAAAGACAATCTTATTAATGAGGCATGTCATTTTCATATTGTTTATTTTTGTGATGAAGCCAAAATAGTTACATCTACATATAAAGTTTGAATTGAACATAACAAATTTATGTTTCCAAAAAAAAAAAAATTGGGAAACTTCAGTTCCTTTTGTCATGTTTTCTTCTCAGCAGGTTAGGTTGCTAGAAGGACTTATTTTCTTTAGACACTGATGGGGTGCCATGAACCTTGTTGTTTTCTTCATCTTGCGATAACTGTGACTACAGGGTACAATTAGTGAATGAGTTCATCCACATTGTTCAGAGTCCCTCCGGTGTGCCAAGGAGGGCGTGAGCAGAAGACACAGTGTTCACAGAATCCTTTTGTCCACCGAAAGAAGAGGTGGAATTACTGCAGAGCAAGGGAGAAACAGTACGCAAATGTACTAGAAACTGATGAAAATCAAGACAAGTTTAAAGCATTGGCAAAGAAGCTAGTTCAGAGTCTTCCTTGACTTGAGACTTGAAAGATGGGCAAGGTGTCGCCAGCTAAGTAGAAGAAGAAAGGGTGTACCAGAAAATGAAAGAGCATGTGGAGACAGGAACTTGTGTATTTCCAACACAATATGCAAACCTTATATGTTACATGGAGAACGCAAAGGAAGCAAAGGCCACCTCAGACTATTGGAGCCTTGACAGTCCTGCTAGATTGCATGGAAATTATTCAGACCTATGCTAACAACAGTCTTAACATAGTTGAAATATCTAAAAGGTATTTTTCTTTTTTAACTTTTTTTTTTATTATTTATTACAATTTATTTACTTTGTATCCCGATTGTAGCTCCCTTCCTCATCTTCTCCTGGTCCTAACCTCCCTCTCCCGCTCCCCTTGTCCACTGAATAGCGGGGAGTCCTCCTTCCCTACTATTTGATCCCAGCTTATCAAATTTCATCAGGACTGCCTGGATCCTCTTCCTCTGTGGCTTGGTAAGGCCACCTCACCAGGGGGAGGTGATCAAAGAGCAGACAACTGAGCTCATGTCAGGGACAGCCCCTGCTCCCCTTATTAGGGACTCACTCCGAGACTGAGCTGCCTATGGACTACATCTGAACAGTGAGTCTAGGTCCTCTCCATGCATGGTCCTTGGTTGATGCAAGCACCCTGGGTCCAGATTTTTTTGGTCTCCTTGTGGAGCCCCTGTACCCTCTGAGTCTGAACTTCCCCTTCTTCTCCCCGCACTCTACCCAAAGTTTGGCTGTGAGTCTCTGCATCTGCTTTGCTCCCCTGCTGGGGGGACTTTTTCAGAGGACATCTGTGGTAGGCTTCCATCCTCTTCCCTCTCTTCCACTGCTTCCTGTGCATATCCAGTTTGCCCTTCTGATGAGAATCAAGCATCCTCCCTAAGGTCCTCCATGTCGTTTAGCTTCTTTAGGTCTGTAGATTTTAGTATGTTTATCCTATACTATATGTCCAATATCCACTTATAAGTGAATATGTACCAAAGGTATCTTTCTGCTACTGGGTTACCTCACTCAGGATGATCTTTTCTAGTTCCATCCATTTGCCTGCAAAATTTCATGATTTCCTTGTATTTAATAACTAAGAAGTATTCCACGTGTAAATGTACCACAATTTCTGTATCTGTTCCTCAGCTGAGGGGCATCTAGGTTGGTTCCAAATTCTGGCTATTATGAATAAAGCTGCTATGAACATAGTTGAGCAAATGTCCTTGTATGGTGGAGCATCTTTTGGGTATACGCCCAGGAGTGGTATAGGTAGGGCTATTCCCAGTTTTCTGAGAAAGCGCCAAATTGATTTCCAAAGTGGTTGTACAAGTTTGCACTCCCACCAGCAATAAAGAAGGGTTCCCCTTTCTCCACATTCTCTCCAGCATGTGTTGTCATTTGAGTTTTTGATCTTAGCCATTCTGATGGGTGTCAGATGGAATATCAGAGTCATCTTAATTTTCATTTCTCTGATGACTAAGGACATTGAGCATTTCTTTAAGTGTTTCTCTGTCATTTGATATTTCTCTATGAAGAATTCTCTGTTTAGCTCTGTACCCCATTTTTAATTGGATTATTTGATATGTTGGTGTTTAATTTCTTGAGTTCTTTATATATTCTGGATATCAGCCCTCTGTCAGATGTAGGGTTGGTGAAGATCTTTTCCCAGTCTGTAGGCTGTTGTTTTGTTCTGTTGACAGTGTCCTTTGTTTTACAGAAGCTTTTAAGATTCATGAGGTACCATTTATTAGTTGTTGCTCTTAGAGCCTGTGCTATTGGTGTTCTGTTCAGGAAGTTGTCTCCTGTGCCAATGAGTTCGAGGTTCTTCGCCACTTTTTCTTCTAACCGATTTAGTATGTCTGGTTTTATGTTGAGGTCTTTGACCCACTTGGAATTTAGTTTAGTGAAGGATGATAAATATGGATCTATTTGCATTTTTCTATAGGTAGACATCCAGTTAGAGCAGCCCCATTTGTTGAAGATGCTATTCTTTTTTTTTTTTTCCATTGTTTGGTTTTGGCTTCTGTGTCAAAAATCAGGTGTCCATAAGTATCTGGGTTTATTTCTGGGTCTTCTATTTGATTCCACTGATCCACCAGTCTCTTTCTCTGCCAGTACCATGCAGTTTTTATTACTGTTGTTCTACAGTATAGCTTGATCTGGAGGTACCTCCATCCCTGATCCTAAAAGGTATTTTTAAAACTATCATTCCCTGAACTGTCTTTGGAACACTCATGCACTATGAGCAACAGAAAATGTCTATTTTTTTGGTTTGTGTGTTTTTGGGGCATAGGTCTCCTTTTCTCTGATTCCTCCTTGTTGTCTAGAGAATTTTTCCCCATACAAAACCTTTTAATTTTCTTTCTTGGATAGAACAGGACATTTTCCCATTTCCTCGGCCACACACACTTCCCTGTGACTCTACCCTCATCCACCATTCCTGTTTGTTCTTCTCCACCAGAGTTTACCCGTGCTAATGTTTAGGATTTCCACCAATGGCCTTGCCATGCACCACATTTTCTCTGGCTGAGGTACGCTGAGTCATCCCTTTACATATTCTGCCATGCACCGGCATTCTCCGGGATGTCTGTACCCTAAACCACCACTTACGCAACGTCATCTACCTTATATTGATGCTTCATTTCCCTCTGTCAGCTCATTTGGAGACTCATCTTTCATTTCTCAAAATTCCACCCGCTGGATCAGCTTCCTCTGCTGCTGTATCAGTCACCATAAGCTCAACTAGCAAACCACTCACATTTATTCCCTCACAGCTGTAGTGAGAATTTTGGTGTCCTCAAAGACCCAGTTATATCATGTAAACATGTTTTTGTTTTAACCCCAGTTGTGGGATATGGAGCTGCTTCAGACTGTCCACACCAGCAGACCATTTGCCTCATGCAGGCTCTGGCAGGGTCGTAATTCTGCCAGCTGAAGATACTTTAATTCTGGGGACTCCAGAGAGGGTATTAAAAGACATGAGCCCAAAGAAAGGAGGTGCGGCTATTTCTCTTGCTGGTTCTTGCTCCTGCTGCTATTGCTGCTGCTGTTGCTCGTTTGTCAAGTGGTCAAGGGAAAAGAGACAAGAAGAAGCTGGCGATATCCTGATGAGATGAAGATTGGACTTGCCCCAAAGAACTCAGCACCCTTAATCAGCAGGAAGTAATCTAAAAGGAACTCAATGCCCCCTATCCCGACTAACCTTCTGTCTCTCCTACCTAGTGCTGCTATGTTGGAAGAGATTGGGGTGGAGAAGAGTGGTACATATAAGAGCCCAAATAAAGGAGAATAAACAAATATGCCAAACACAGTTCTGTAGGTCAGAAGTCCACATCGGTTTACGAGCTGAAAAGTCCATACAGTCAGGGCTGTGGGTCCTTCCTTGCATCTTTAACTGCCTAGAGCTGCATCTCTTGGCTCATGGCCAAGAATATATACATATTCATATGAACATGTGTATATATATATATGTACACACACACACACACACACACACACACAGAGACACACACACACATATATTTATTTAGTGTCCACCCAGATAGTTTAGGATAATCTCTCTCACAAGGATACCTAATGGAATCACATTTGCAAAGCCCTATTTACCATACAAACTAACAAATGCCCTCTCCTAAGACTGTGATATGGCCTCATTGACTATTCTTGCTTTACTTACTGTAGCCACTCACACCATCTGTTCACCGCTCTATGCTGGCCATTATTTATGACGTAGCTATCTCAGTGTCATCTCCACCGCACAGAGGAGGAAACTGGAGCACAGAAATGTCAAGTAGCTTGGTCAGTTCATATTGAGGATTTCAAGATAGTTGTGCCCCCCCCCCCAAACTCTTACTCACACACTGTCTCTTACAGTCTCCGACCACCTTCTTGTGTGCGTTGATTTGCACAGCAAGGACTTCAAAGATTATCGTTGTCAGCACAGAATGGAATTTTTTTTCAGACACTGCACATTTCATTTCCCTAGCTGCACTCCTAGGAGTTTCTTCCACAGGGAACACTGACAATTAGGTGGCACGGTGGTAAAAAAACAACCCTTTGCTTCTCCAATAAAGGGCAGTGGATGCTCTGTGGCTAGGCTAACGTTAGGCTGAGGCTGAAAAGCACTGGGAACCAACTGAGTTTGGGCAAAAGTGCTCTGGAAAGAGTAATCACAGGGCAAGACCTGTAAAATGATCCCTGAACAAGAGGAAAATGGAAATGAAACAAATGTAGGGCTCAGCTTCTTCCTCTGTACAGAAAGTGAGGAAGGTTGGACGTTCCTGGAGACGTAGGGGCTGGAGGAGAAAGAGCAAGCACAAAGAGAGCTATGGCACAAAGAAAAGTACTTTCCAACCAACAATAAGGGAGAAATACACCCAAGGCACACTGTTGGATGTCAGAAAGTAAAGGAATGTTGGTAGCTAGTGGGAAATTATGGCTTTTTCTATGACCACAATACTTTAAGAATTCCCCCCTTTCTCTCATTCTAAGAAGGTACACACTGAAGGTGAAATTCTTTAATAGCAATGTCAGAAATGCCCTGTAAATGTTCATTTACAGAACGAACAGAAGAACAATCCTGGCTTAGTCTCTCCAGCAATGAATAACATCTTGTTTCTTCAGCCTCAGGAAGAGCACAGGCAAGCTTGTTTAGCTCTGCAGCAGGCTGTTATATATTCAGATGGGTTTTACTATGTGCAGAGCAATGTGCTTGGTCATGGGCCACACCTATGAATAAGACCAGGTCCCAGCCTTCATGGAAACCATTAGGCTAGTGGAAGAGCCAGATGTGAAATGGGCAATTCCACACACAGTAGGAAGCCCACGGCAAGGAAGTGATGGATGCTGTGAGGACATAGTGAAAGAGCATGTCAGGGTTGTTCCATCCTCATTGTGAACAGGACTGGACCTGGAGTTGCCTAACGTGTTTGTGAGGGCGTTTCTAGTGAGGTTAACTGAGGATGGAACCCGGCTCCCTCCAGTATGGGTGGCCCCATCCTATAGGCCGGGGCTGAACAAAGAGGAGAGAGTGACAGGGCACCAGCATGCTTTTGCTTCCTCACTGTGGAGGCAATGTGACCAGCCCGCTCACATGCCTGACTCACACACCTGCTGCCATCCCTTCCCTGGCATGCCAGACCGCACTTCTAAATGAAAAATCAAGTTGAGAAATTTTCTTTCAAGGTGTGTAAAGAATTGTGTTGGTAATTTGATGGGAATTGCATTGAATCTGTAGATTGCTTTTGGTAAGATGGCCATTTTCACTGTTTATCCTGCCAAGCCATGAGCATGGGAGATCTTTCCATCTTCTTATATCTTCTTCTATTTTTTTCTTCAGAGACTTGAAGTTTTGTGCAGGCAATCTTATGAAAGAAGGAGGAGAGAGAAAGACCTGGAGGGGACAGGAGCTCCACAAAGAGAGCAACAGAACCAAAATACCTGGGCACAGAGGTCTTTTCTGAGAGTGATACTCCAACCAAGGACCATGCATGGATAAATGCTAGAACCCCTGCTCAGATGTAGCCCATGGCAGCTCAGTGTCCAAGTGGGTACCCTAGTAAGGGGAACAGGGCTTGTCTGTGACATGAACTCAGTGGCTGGCTCTTTGATCACCTCCCCCTGATGGGGGAGCAGCCTTACCAAGCTACAGAGGAAGACAGTGTAGCCAGTCCTGATGAGAGCTGATAGGCTAAGATCAGATGGAAGGGGAGGAGGACTTCCCCTACCAGTGGATTTGGAGAGGGGCATGAGAGGAGATGAGGGAGGGAGGGTGAGATTGGGGGAAACAAGGATGGCAGGAGTGTTGAGTGGACGTGCCAGAGAAAGAAGATGTGGGGCAAGATAATGTGTTCCCAGTCGTGACATCGTGTCCTAAGCCATATTACGGAATCTCAGTCCTACTGTGGGGGTAAAGAGGGACCATTCAATGGTGTATGTGAGTGCGCGTGCACATGCGTGAGGACCTCACTGTACTGCTCAAGCCTGATGTGTGACTAAGGTGACAGTGAGCTCATGCAGTCACGGTCTCTCGGTGCTGGGGCTTGGGTATCTGCCACCATGTCCGACTTACTGAATGATAATAATTTAATGATGCTGCACATATTTCAGAAACATCGTTTGGTTCTAGTTTAAGTTGTAGAGAGTTTGGTGGTTTTTCTCATTCATTCATTCATTCATTCATTCACCCACCCACCCACCCACTCACCCATTCATTCACAATTCCTTCAGCTCTTCTAAGTGACATGAATACAAGGCTTGAGAGTAACTTAAAGGAAGGAGTTGTCAGAGATGTTTCATACTCTGGACTGAAAAAGTGGGGTGTGGCAAGCAAAGGAACCGGCAAGGTGGAGGTGGAGAAGATCAAGAGAGGGTAGGGCATGAGTGAGAATGATTTACAATGATATCTGTGTATGAAACTCTCACACTGAAAACCGCTATTTTTCAAATTAAAGAGCGACAAGGAGAGAGGTAGGATGCAAAGGGTAGGAGGCTTTGATGAAGGACGCCAGTTGCAGTTGTGGGCGTGAGGTGCTTCAGTTTTGTAGCTAGCCTGCTCTCCTTGGGTTGCAGAGCCTGTGGAGGCAAATGAGGCCACACTAACAATAGTAACCCAGCCTTAGTGACACTCAGGCTTGCCCATCTCTGTCCTCCCTCTAGTTGAATCCGACTGTGCTCAGGAATGGGCCTCACACGGATTTGGAACAAATCTGTTTGCCGCCTTCTGTCAGGCTGCCTGGCCACAGTGCCAAGAACTGTTTATGAAGGTGGACCATCTGTACCAACGTGCCACCTGACCACCGCTGTCGTCAGCTGGAGGCTGCTTCTGGTCTTTGTGTGTGTCATGCACGTGGGGCTACTGTTTTCTCCGTTATGCTATGGAAAGAGTTAATGTTCAACCGTGTGGATAACACATGGCTTGCATGTGGTATGGCCAAAAACAAGACCAAAACAAAAACCCCTTAAAGGGCTGACATTTCCATCTCTTATAGGCACTCTAGTGAAGAGATCACAGAGAGGTGTTGACCAGTCTTGTTCATTTCAATCACTGAGTGGGGTTCAGGAACCAACAGAGCACAGGAAATCACGGGGTGTATAAGCCAGATGGCACCAGTGGCAAGAAACTGAATGCAACAACTTGGTGACTATAGAGGGTGGTTTTCTACTTCCCAAAACTTTCTGATGGACACAGGGCAATCTATAGACCCTGAAGTAGAGGTACTGAAGGGAAAAGAAGGCGGGGGGGGGTGACCCTGGGGGTGGAAAAGTAAGAATTGATGCCTGGGATAGCCAAGGAAAGTTTAGAGACACGAGATGTAAGCGTGGAGAAAAATAAGGTAAAATGAATATTTTTCAAATCCCAAACAAGCTACAGTTCTTGTGCTTTCGACATAGCTCTACGCACTGAATACCTGTGAAGATGAACATATTTTAAAACTGTGCAACACAAATAGGTAACATGTGTTGTTGTGCTCTTAAAAAAAATTAACCACGAGAGGCTGAAATTCCATGCTCCTACTTACTAAATTAGTAAGAGGTGCCCCAAAGGAAGTGCCTAGAATTTGTAGGTGGGCCTTGGTGATGTTTTAGGTAGTATTGAGTTACTACTGGCAAATAAATACTTGTGTGTCCACACTCTCAGAATGTTTTTTATACTTCCAGAGGCGAGAGAGAGAGAGAGAGAGAGAGAGAGAGAGAGAGAGAGAGAGAGTCCAGAGCTTATGGGGAGGAAGTGACAGAGCCTGACCTAAAAAGTCTTTGTGATGTTTAGAGAGTTCAAATGAGTGAAACCTACAAGCCCCCCAGTTCATGTCCCATGCACAAAGTCAGCAGGAAGATGAGTCAGAGCGGTGGGAGAACAGTTCCTTTCTGTTTCCCCGAAATTCCCCAAACTCCGCCTGTTTATGATTAGACCTTCTAATACCGTTTGAGGTCACCTACTTTGGGAGACTGGAGTCTGGCTTTCAGATGACACAGCAGTGCAAGCTCAGGATGTCTACAGATACACACCCTGGTAATATTTTCCACTCTCGCCACCCCATACACTAGATAACAATTTTTCTCCACCCTGATAAACCCTTGCTCATTTCAAGGATTTGTGGGAAGATCCAAGCAGAACCCCATCCCCCGTGTTAAACACCCAGAAATCAGAATTGGTAAGTGAGGTCAACCTGGGGACTGCCCGCACCTTCACTTCTTGTTTATAAGATATGCTGGCCGAGGTGGTGGGAAAAGTCTCAGACCTCCCAGCTTCTCCTTCTGTGAACTCGGGAACAGCTACATTTCCCCCTATGTATAGATATCTTCGCAGCCATGGACAGTCAAGAAAGTTACAGGAAAATCCACATTACCACCACGCTGTTATTTCAAAAATATATTCTCACAAAATAAGACCCACCTAAACCAAAGCCGTGGAGTAATTTTTAGCAACTGAAAATTATCACCTTTCCTAGAATAACACATACTTGGGAATGAAATGATTCAGAAAACAATGTGATGTCGACAGCCTGCTTTCCTGAGAACAAATTTCCCTGTCAATTTTATATTACACCGTTGATAAACATCAACAGCCAATACTTAGATAATTTAGTCAATCGTGGCTGAATCTAAATATTTTCCTGTTTAACTAAACTCATTCCACAGATGAGAAAAAAAAATACGGTATCATTCTTATTAAAAGCTGTGTCTCTCCCTTGCCCCTCTGGTATCCTAAGCAATCATCTCCAGAGTGCACAATGGGAAAACTCGTTACAAAATTTTCATCTCAAATTCATAGGCATCATAAAATTTGAGATTAGCTCTAGTACGTTAAAAGAAAAAAAAAAAAACCACAACCAAACAAACCACGGTTTAACACAGAAATCAAGCATGAAGACACCATTTCCAGTTCCAGCCCAGAATTTCTATTAGCTTACCTTATTAGCCGAAACACCAAAGAGAATGTCCTTATGGAAAATTAAGTTCATTATTCATGTCAAGCCTTGATTTGGTGTGCGCAGCTGAAAGCCTCCAGCTTCTGCCTGTGATTTGCTGAGGCAAAGTGTGCGACTCAGGCGGTAAACACAGGAGTTGGGGGTGGAGGGAGAGTGAGCAGCTACGCGCTCACAACTCCCCACTCGCAACTTTCCAGTCCCATTCACAGGAAGCTGGAATCAAATCTTCCTGCGGACAGTTATCACTTAGGGGAATCCCCAGTGCAGGTGTTTAACTGTGCAAGGCTCGGAGCATCTGCGAGGGGGCTTGCTCTCCGTGTCGCTGCCCCAGCAAAGTCATGCTGCTCTCTTTCATTGTCTTGGGTGAATTCTTGGGTGCTGTTTCACCTGACAGCACAGATGGGGGTGATTCTACTCTGTCACAGAGAAGTCCACACCGGGAACTCGTCCCTGCAATTTGCGAACCGCAGAATGCCTGACTGTCTCTGTGACAATGGAAAGAGAGATGCAGTCCCTGATTTTGAAGATAAGGGTGTATACACACTGAGTGGCTACTACAGTCGCCTGAGAGATACGCAGAGACCCCGGGGGTCCAGCAGTAAGATAACAACCGCTACACATTCTCTGCACATTAGTCCCCCTTCCCTCTTATTTAGAAACAAACACAAACAACGAAATGGGATTACTTTACTCCTGAATTTTCTCTACAACAAACACTGACGGAAGTTAAGCTTTCTCAATCAAATTCTACAATCACGACAGCAAGAGCAAGAACTTCTGGGCTGTCAGTGGGCAATGCGATGCAAGCAGCTATGCCAGTGTGTACCCCGGGGCTACAGACATCACAAAATACCCACAAATGTGCTCAGGATGAAATCATTAACTTACTTCAGGCATGAGGTCTGAAGGAGTTTTTTTTTTTTTTTTTTTTTTTTTTTTTTTTTGTAACTTGATTATGTGGTTCTCAGTGTGAACTTTACAGATGTTGTCGTTCTGGGATGTCTGGACTTGCCTGAGACTTCAGAGCACAGAATCTTTTCCACCTTTCTTCTTCCTGTCACCACATAATGTCAGCTCTGAGAGTTTGCTTCTGAATTAATGAATGCTGCTGCCTTTAACGAGATGGATCTGTTTATCTTTAAACGTTTGGCATGTTAGTATCTGACATCATTGCTGTACTCTTGGGTACAGTCCAGGAGAAATTTGTATACAAAGGCTTTTATGGAGCTACAGTCACAACAGCCAAAAGGAAAAACAGCCCTTAACATTCGACTAATAAATGGATAACACATAGGCAGTCTATCCATAAGAAATGAAGTAGTGATAACATGTCGTAAATAGGATGAGTATAACATTAGTGACAATCCCCTAGAAAAGATATGTTTTACATGTCCATTTGTAATGGCATGCTCAGAATAGGGGACTCCACAGGCCCAGTACACGGAATATTCATGGCTGTGTTAGGCTTGATAGGACATGATGGGAAGTAAATGGTACCAGGGCTGGAGGGATGAAATCCCCTTTTTAGGGGCTGGAGAGATGGCTCAGCGGTTATGAGCATTGTCTGCTCTTCCAAAGGTCCTGGGTTCAATTCCCAGCACCCACATGGTGTATCATAGTGAGATCTCATGCCCTCTTCTGGTGTGTACGCATACATGCATGCAGAGCATTGTATAAATAATAAAACCTTAAAAATAAAAGCTTTAAAAGAAATTCCCCCCCCAAAAAAAGAAATTCCCCTTTTATTAGGAGTGTAGTGAAGGCTTCGCAACCTAGGGGCTCCTCTAAAACTATCACACATTTTAAATAGGTGACTTCATGTTTTATGAATGCAGACTCTACAAAGATGAAAATGGAATCATTGTCGTCTAATGCTTACGGTCACACGAATTATCCATATGTAATTAATCCTGTAAAAGGTAGAAAGGAAGAAAGGAAAAATAGGTGACTCCAATATGGAGACTCTTGAGGCTAGAGAGATGTGTATAGAGCTAAATAAATATCTATGTGGTTTTTAATTGTATCCTTCCCACTCCCTGCCTCCCTCCTGCCCTCCCTTTCTCTCTCCTCCCACTCTTGAGATATAGTCTCACTATATAGCTCAGGCTGGTTTTAAAAGCGTGTTTTTGTTGCCTCAGTCTTATTAATACTAGGATAATTGGCACATACCACTGTGCCTATCTTATAGCTAACTCTCCTCTCCTCCCCTCACCTTTTTGTGATCCTCCTGCCTCAGCCTCTCCAGTACCTGGAATCACAAGCATAAACCTCCAGGCTTCACTTGTGACTGATTTTCAATAAGAAAAATTAAGAATTAAAAAAGGTGAGAGCATGAGAACAAGATAAGAAGATGATGAAGAGAAGTCAGAAGAAGAGGGTGAAAAGACAAGAAGAATAATGACAAAGCTGAAGAAGAAGATGGTGGAGACTTGTCTTCTCTCTTTATTTCCTCCCTTTCCTCTCGGCAGTAGGGACTGAATTTAGGGCCTTAAGCACCTTACCCGCAGCACTGGCTTCAGACTGGGTTTTGATAAGATAACGTGAAAGTGCAGATAACGCAAGAAGGAAAGCAGGGCCACAGGCTTTCATCATGATGACATTCGTGGTCAGGCCGAAGACAAAGGCAGAGATGCTGAGAAAACAAGACTGTTCACTGAGGGTCTTAAGCCACTCAGATGAAGGATCTGTGTCTTAAACAGAGCCAGCGGAATTAGAGTCAGAGGAGAATGGAGGGTAAGTGTGAGCACAGTGGTTCTCAACCTACAGGTCACAACCCCATCAGCAACCCGCTGGCTCCAAAATAGTTACATTATAGTTCATAAAAGTAACAAAATTACAGTTATGAAGTCGCAAAGAAAACAGTGTTACGGTTGGGGTCACTACGCCAGGAAGAGCTATATTAAAGGTGGCAGCTTTAGGAAGACAGAGAACAACCTCTTGATTCCAGAAGAACTGAAAGAGAAGGACTAAGAAAAGGAGTGAAATGAGGCCTTTACGTTTTTTTTTTTTTTAAAGGTCTTTTAAAACATACAACTTGAAATAAGTAGAAGGAGAGGCCAAATGCAAAGGCTTGGTCCAGATGGTCTAATGTGAACAGATGATGAAGGAGGAGGAGGAGGAAGAAAAAGATGAGCAGTGGGGAGGAAAAGGGGAAGGACAAAATAGCAAGCTGTTAAACCTTTATCTTTCTGCTTTTTTTTTTTTTTCTGTCAAGGGGCGCAATATTTGCACTGAACAGAGTAGACGAAGGAGCGAGGTAAAGAGAAATTTGAACCTGAGGAAAATTTCTTCTGTTAGATAAAGAAACGTCTCACATGTGATATCTGGCTGTGCTTTGTGTCCTCCCAGCACAGGCCATTCGGTGGATGGTCTCAGGGCATGTAGGCAGAAGAGCAGGCTCCCTAAGGAGTGGAACAACCTGCCTGTGCTTGGCTTTACCTTTCGCTTTGTGAGATAAACCTGGTTGATAGATAAATGAATGTACCAAGCTTCCATGTGCAAAATCACCTTCAGAACAAAACGCTGGGCTGAAATTATTTCCATTCATTGACGGGACTTGTTTTCATTGAAACTAAGTTTTCCTTCTTGGACTCCACTCTGAGAACAAAGTGCCACAACAGAACGTAAAGAAACACGTGCAAACACCATTTTCAGCAAATCAAGCAGAGGCATCTATCAACTCCCAGGTCACAGTTAGGTGTGAAACTAAGGTCTGAAGTTCTAACAACACTGTAAGCAAGAGGCATAGCAGTGCCTGGCCAGAGAAGACCTAAGAAAAATCTGCCTCCCAAAGGCTAGGCTTTAGTCTGAGACAGAAATGATCTGAAGAGACTGGCGTGGTATAGAGGCAGAAAAACAAATGGCCGGAAAAATTCTAGAATGTCTCTCAAAGTGCTGGGTAGTTTGTGCTTCACACACTAGGCCACATATAAGCCCAACCATGAAGACACTGAGGAGCAGGAGCCAACTTGGTTCTGAGCACCAGAAGAGGAATGCATCACATTATAAAGAAAGATTTCGTAGAAGTGTTGCAGCAGCAGCAGCAGCAGCAGCAGCAGCAGCAGCAGCAGCAGCAGCAACTGAGCCCACTCCCTCCGCAGACCCTCTTTTCCAGTTTTCTAGGAAAATCCAACTTATTCAAATAGGAGAAACGCAAAGCTAATAAGAGCAACAACAGCCACAAACTTCTTGTAAATAATGAAAACCCACCTGAGAAAACATGCCACAAAAAAGATTAAGTGTCAAAGTCCATTACCAGCTAACGGAGTAGCTAACAGAGCAACTGTTTCTGTAAAGGAAAATCACACAGAAAGATGGCCAGAACCCAGGGAAGAAGGGAGAGAACAGAGGCACCGAATTGCTGCTGTAGTGGAACAGGAATTGACAGAACCGAAGGACAGAATGCAAATGAAGAAATAGGAGAGATAAAATGTCAAAAGAAAATAAATGACGTAGAGATGTAAAAGATAAATAAGTATCAGAGAGAATAGAAAATATACTGAAGAGAAACAAAGGATTCACAACATGCGCACATCCTCAGTCCTTGATTAAAAAAAAAGAATGAAAACAACAGAATGAAATAATTATCATAAAACACAATTCAAGCAAAGGAGTCCCCGGGTTCCTCACAGAAATGCGGGATATTGACACTTTTCTTGTTGCCCACCAAAACTTGACAATAAGAACGTATTGCTGCAAATACCACACACTTTGGACTTGGAGACACCAAGCTGGTCCTGACCTAGGACCTTCCCCCTTGGTGGTTAGCGTACATAGTATGAAGAAGTTTTGTGCAGGCTTCGGGGAGAGCAAAGTCACCAGCACTCTTACGCATCTGTGAATCATGTGAAGTGCCGTGGTCACTGTCCCGGAAGACATGCCCACTGAGGCAATAATGGTTCTATTGGTTTCTGACTGGATTTAAAAACTTCTCCACAAGAGAGAACTCATGCCTGGTACCATAAATGTGGCCCAAAAGCACGTAGGTTGGGAGCACACAGGCCCTAGGGGGTGAACCCACTACTTTACTTTTGCTATATGTCCATATCAAAATGCCTTCTAAATGCTTATCTCTGTACCCATAGATTTTGTGCAGCTTTGCCCTCATCTGAGAGGTATCTTTGTGCTGTGGATGGCAGGTAATAGAGAAACTCACAAGTAGTCAAAATGCAGAGAAGCACAGACAGCAGACTCCTCATTCCTAAGTGAGGACATCTATACTACCCCCAGCGCTCTTCTGGACCTGACTGGGCTGTTACACTCATGAACTCATGGCAGCTATGGTTGCCTTGCAAGAGTTGTGCACAAAATCAAGAGAGCGAATATTCTGGAATGGATGACGAAGAGGCCCCTTAGCCACATGCCTAGATGGGAAGCCACTGACAACTGATAAGAGCTAGAATCAGTTTTCCTCTAGGGTCCTTGATGAGCTGTCCATGTTCTAGTAGGAGGCCCCCCATTCACAGGCAGCAGCAATTATAATTATCCAAGAATAAATAAAAATGTTAAAAACACAGTTCAGAAAGCTTTCCTTGAATAAGAGTCGTCTTCTTTGCAGGGAACCCGAACATGCTACATACTGTCTGTCCTCAGAAGATTTCTGGAACCTTCTGGAACCTTTCTGGAGCAAACCTCCGTGACCCTGTAAGCCTTGACGTTTTCATGAAAAACCAGCACCATCTGAATGCTGTTGCCAACTTGAGATACAGTGCGATTCCCTTTTACCACAGTTTTAAACCAAAGCTGGGGTGGTGTTGGTACACCCTCGTGACAGATAGCACGGTTTCTAGGTTATGACCAAGGGTTGGTCCTGTTCTGAATGTTTACTAAAGATCATTAAGTTCAAAATGGTGAAGCTGTCACATTACCATCTGTTGACTCGTCACCCCCCTTGTTCATGCTGGTATATGATGTGCTACTGTGTTACAGCTGTTTGCCCCACTCAGGACCAACCGACCAAAGCCCCCACATGTGTGAGCTTAGGTGCTTCTTGTTGGTATCCCCAGTTTTTCCTCACAGAGCAGAGACAAATTACTGATACTGCTTTCTTTTTCAAAACCGGGCCTCTAATGGTGTGAGCATCAGACATTGGTTGTTGCTGTTATGATTTGTGTTGGTTGCTACATAGTAGATAAAATAGCATCTAGTAGATAGATGCGATAGTATGCAAACACTTTGCAATGCTCTGAGGGCTTCTGTATGCTCTAAGCCAATGGCAAGGTCCTTCTCAGAAGACTATAGAGCAGAGAACACTTCCAGCCTGGTAGAGAAGGCAGTTTTCAAAGACTACCTTTATATGTTGAGTGGGTTCTGTAGTGTCTTTCTACTGATTTATGTGTAGGCAAACAAATTAAAATCCACCATGATTAAAAACTCATTAAGTTATATGCTGATAGAGCAGACGATGAGATTTACAGTATAACAAATCTTGGGAAGATGTTAATTAGATTTCACATTTGACGCTCTCTAATTTTGACAGTGAAACTTTTTTTTTTGGTAGTCCAGTCTTCTCTTTTAGGCGTGTAAATTATGAGCCACCTGTCTCCTGCTTGCTGCTGGAACTGTAGGGTAGTAAGTGGTTATTACGCATGGCCACTAACAACAGCGATTACCCGCCGAGGTGAAAGGTGCCAACCACACGACAGTGAACTGGGGGGGGGGCATGCACCCACGTGGGCACAGCAACACTCACTAGTGCTAAGAACGGTGCCAGAATGGCACTAAGCCCCGAAAAAAAAATCTTTAACACAGAGTACAGAAACAGGTCAACACGCTGACGTGAAAAACAAATGGTCCTAGAAATTTTAACCGAATACAAGACAAGCTAACATAGTTGCCAGACTTATTAGCAAATTGATAGACGTGGGAGAATCAGCTCTAGATTTTTCACTGGATGCTATCAAGTTTTGAACCTAACTGAAATGTTGGCACCATTGTATAAGTGAGAGGGATGTCTGGTTTTCTCGGGATGAGACAGTTTGTTGGAGTGGGACTGACAGAACTTCAAGGCCCATTGCTAAAGCATCGTTGCAGGAAGTCTATCCAATGAAGGTGGAATACAACAGGATTTTCGAGGCAGAGAGAGGTTTTTATCGAACACTTAAGGAGTGCCATGCAGAAAGTATTTAGATATATTTCGTATAGTTCTATCTGAGTTGGGTAAAAACAGAGAATCTTGTAAAGGTATCAGCTCTACAAAATACAACCAGCACTACTAAGTAAATACATGGATGCAATGAAGAAATGTGAAATAAACAGGCAACCCCCCCCCAAACAATGACACCCCAGAATGAGAGCAAAGGCAGTCAGAAAGAAAGAACACACAAAATGAAACAAAAAGAAAATACTATTAAAAGTACAGAAGTGGGGAGATAATTCAGCGGTGTTACAAAACTGCCAATCAAAATAAGGTTGAATGCAGGCCACCGAGGCAGTGACCCACTTTTTTTGTTAATTAGACGAGAGAATTGTGATTGCTAAAATTAAGATGAGCTGGAGGAATCCTAGTGAAGTGAGGCCAGCAGAAAT
This sequence comes from Psammomys obesus, assembly GCF_907164565.1. Taxonomy (NCBI): domain Eukaryota; kingdom Metazoa; phylum Chordata; class Mammalia; order Rodentia; family Muridae; genus Psammomys; species Psammomys obesus. The sequence goes on along the minus strand of NW_026591450.1, from coordinate 4,032,828 downwards.
AGCTGATGGGTGGGGTATCAGTCATCTGAAGTGGATGACATCTGAGCATGATGGGAATTAAACTGTTCATAACAGAAGAAAGGGAACTGATTCCTGTATCGTATTATATTTACAATGCTGCTCGACAGAGGCCTTTGATAGACAGCAAGAGGAACATTCTCGCTTGAGAACTGTGCACTTTAGACAACAGCTGAGATATTTGTGTGGCCTCTGCCTAAAATAATAGCAAGAAGTATAAAAATATCTCCGTATAATAATTATGCAAAATTAGAAGGCTTAAATTATTTTAGGATACTAAGATTCACTCATGTTTCTTAAGACTGAAGAATACTTCATATTTGAAAACAAAAACAGCAAATTTTTGGTCTGTTATTGAAAATGGACAATTACAAATGGACATTTGTAATGATGAAAAGCTGTAATGATATTTCAAATTTCAAATGACTTATCTACAAACAGACTAGTCATGGTGTACTTGCATACTTTAGTAATTATGCATTCATTAAATGAAATAAAATTATCTTTATAACAATCTTTTATTAAAATGGCATGAAATGAGCTTCACTCATGTCTAATAGTTATTTCTCAACTGTCAAGTTCAGTTTCCATTCTCCTGCCTTGTCTGACTGATGCTCTGGGAGCTGACTTTGTTAAAGTGTTTATTTCTTGAATCCCCACGTCCTCTCTGCTGTTCTAATTTTCTCCTGTGTCATTGACTGTTGGCTACTGTGACCAAGAATTTGACACAAACACCTTTAGGCAGTGGGGTTTATTTTGTTCTGTTTCACTGGGCCCAAGCTGCCATGGTGAGAAAGGAATGTAAAAGATGCTTATGTTTCCACAGCAAAGCTCAAATCATGATAACAAGAGGGTCCAGCCAAGTGAGGCTGTTCGTTCAAATCATGGTGCCAAGCAGAGCTGGTCACTCTGTGGCTGAATCAGAAGCAGAGACTGAAATGGCAGCAGGCAGGGATATACGAAAACCCTAAGGATCAACCTCCACCGACCCACCTCTTTTTAGTCAGTGTTACCTTAAGTTTCTAGAACCTTCCAAAATGGCATTACCATCTGAGGATCAAGTATCCAAATCATAAGCCTGTGGACACATTGTGTATTCCAACCAGATTCTCCCATCTTTATATCCTTTTAATTGTTTTCTGTTTATTTGCTGTTTGTGTAGCTCAGGGAGCTAGCTACCATGTCTTCTGACTTATTCTTGCCTGCAGGAGCTCACTCACATGCAGAATCTTATATATATATATTTCCAACCTTTTACAGCCTTCTGAACTCTGAAATCATAATTTAGCTACCTGTTTGTCTACTTCTTTCTCACCTGCCCCATTCAATTCCTGATGAACTTGACACCTTCAGGAAACCTTTGCTTAGCTCAAGCTATTTATTCTTCAGTCCATCTTTATGACGTCCTGAGATATTCTGAACAACAATGATTTCTTGCTTGGCTTTCAATTGTGTCTTCTGGCACACAGTTTCAGTCCATCATAGGGGGAAGGAAAGGCTACAGAGGTAGTAGAAACAGTTCACAACATGGCAGATCAGGAACTGGGGAGGGGGTGTGGTGAGAATTTTGTAAATTTCTTTTTAACACAGAAATGTTGTGGGAATGCTTTTGTTTTAATCCTACATGTGCGGAAACGAGACTGCCTCACAGCAGGTGACTATGATTTGCCCTGTGCTCTAGCGAAGATGTGGTTTCACCAGCTGCAGACAGTTTCTCTGAATGTATGATGTTTGGAATTCTGGGAACTTTTAAGAGGCTATATAAACGCTATGGCCCTTAGGAGTGGTGTGGCTGTTATTGGCTGGTTGGTGGTTGGTTGCTGTTCGTCAAGTATTTGCATGCAAAGAAATGAAAAGAAGAAATTGAATATCATGAAGCAAAGATCAAACTTTCCCCAAGGAACTCCATGCCCCTAATCAGTAGGATGTAGGACAGTAACTCCCCTTTTCCTCTCTATCCTTTTTTTTCTCTCCTATTTAGTGTTAGAGGGTGGATAAGGGTAAAAAGAGAAAGAAGAACCCACAGAGTAGTAAAAAGTCTAGCTATAGCAGGTGGTACTCAGCCATTTGGCTAGGTAGAAAGGGAAATCTGGTTTCCGATGCCACAGAGGAAACAGCAGGAGAAGGAGGAGTGGATGTTCTTTTTCAAGACACCAGGAAAAAAAAAATCTGTTGTGGTTGCTTCCACTGGTTTATCTCCCACTTTGTTCCCTGAGGGGATTTTCTTTTCTTTTCTTTTCTTTTTCCTTTTTCTCTTCCTAAATTCTATCACAAAATAGGTTTGGAGAATGGCTGAGCAGTTGGAAAAAACTGTGGGTAGAAATGAAGGGACCTGAGAAACAAAAGTTGCAGAAATGGGAAAACAAAATGGTTAGCGTTTGGGAAGTGGAAAGCAGAGAGACTAGGGTCAGATGGAAGGAGAGAAGGACCTCCCCTATCATTAGACTTGGGGAGGGGAATAGGAGAAGAAGGAGGGAGAGTGGGATTGGGAGGGGATGGGAAGGGGGCTACAGCTGGGATACAAAATGCATAAACTGTAATTAATAAAAAAAATAAATATTAAAAAAAGAGAAAAATAAAAGGCTCAGACCTGATGACTGAGCAAGAGGCAGAAGTTTCTTCCAGGAGGAAAGAAGGAAAACAAAACAAAACAAATCTGGGCTGTAAGGAGACCCCATCTGGCATTTTGCATGTTCAGTTTTTAGTCCCCAAAGCCCCTAGGTGGGGTAAGGAGCTGAGTGGGCAGCTAGGAGGAGGGGAAGGCACCACCATCACCGTGGGAGGAGGGGCGGCCTGGGGTTATAAGGCCACACCACTAGCTTTCTCAGTAGTCATATAGCATATGACTCCTGATGGGGTGGAACGAGGTTAGGATGAGTTAGGATGGCATCCTATAGAAATGATAGATCTAAGGCACTTGAAAGAGCCCATGGTTTCTTATGGGATGCATTCACCTTATGTGAAACAAATTCTAAGTAATTGGGCAACTCAAAATAGAACTATTCCCCAGGACCAAAAGGGATTGGTAACAGCTGTTCTAGGAGCTGGTCCACAGTTGCAGTGATTAACGTGGTAGAGGGAAGAAACTGCAATTTCTGAACAACAAAACAGAGTGAGGGGAATGAATAAAGATCATTTGCTTGGTGAAAGTACTCTGACATACAAGAACAGATTCGATTTGAAGAGGCTACTATAGAACAATGTCACTGAGTGGCTTTAAGAGCTTGTGACAAAGTTGAGGAGCCTGGGAAAAGGGCGACCTCATTTACTAAGATTATACAAGGCTGTGGAGGAGACTTCATGGGATTTTTCTTTTCTTTTCTTTCTTTCTTTCTTTTTTAATTTTTAAAAATATTAGCCTCAACTGTGAAAGAAGCCATATCAGATTCTGACACAGGACAGATGTTGATAGAAACCTTGGTGTAGGAAACTGTGAATACTGAATGTAAAAATGTTATTAGACCATTAAATATTTAAGCAGCATCTATGGACAAATGGATAAGGAAAATATCCAGTATTAGTTCTCACATGTACCATGCTAATATCATAGGCCAAGCGACAGCTAAAAGTCTCAGATATCAAATATCTGGTGCTTCAGCTGTGGGAAGTTCAGTCATTCACGAAGAGACTATGACCAAGCCACTGAAGGTCTCAGATCTCAAAATACTCAGTGCATTAAATGTGAGAATTATGGTTCTCTGTGCTGGAATAGTGAACAAGCCATTTCTAGCAGCAATGGTTTTTCTAAACATAAACCAGAAAGAGAGGCTAGGCTTTCAGGGCTGGGCAGGTGATGTGGTACTTAAGGACTGCCTTTGGGCCAGTGAGTGTAGGTCTAAGAGAGATACCCAAGACACTGTCTTACCGGTGGAACATAGCTTTGGGGGCCTAGTTCAAAAGGCCCTGCAGCAAAAAGCATGAGCTGCTTCAGATAAGAGCAGCTAAAATTCACCAGGATACAGAAAAAACTATGGAATTAAATTAGCCTATATATAATATGGATACATTAACATTAGAATGGAAATCTGCAAAAGTTTTGTGTTGGAAATGTAGATTTGCTTATGTTTCCATAGGAAATGAAAACTGTGGCTACCATGAAAACATATAAAGATTAGAATTAAGCAGGAGAGGTCTCCCAAAAACCTTGGGTACTGATCCAAAAAGTGTTTACTTCATTGAAAATGTCTCTGTTTATAATTTCTTACTCTAAACCCAGCACAATCAGTGGCTTAAAACAGAGGGGGGGGGAAATGTAGTGATAATTTTGTAATTTATTTTTATTTTATTTTATTTTTATTTTATTTTATTATTTATACAGTATTCCGCCTGCATGTGTGCATGCACACCAGTAGAGGGCACCAGATCTTACTATAGATGGTTATGAGCCACCATGTGGTTGGTGGGAATTGAACTCAGTACCTTTGGAAGAACAGACAGTGCTCTTAACCTCTGAGCCATCTCTCCAGCCCGTATTTTTTTTTTTTTTAACACAGAAATGTTATGGGAATAGATTTTTGTTTTAATCCCAGGCGTGGGGATAAGAAGCTGCCTCACTGCATGTCACTACGATTTACCCTGTGGTCTAGCAGGGGTGGGGTTTTGCTAGCTGCAGATAGTTTCTGCATGTGTGTGATGTCTCGAATTCTGGGAACTTTTCAGAGGATAGATAAGTGCTACAGCCATGAGAGGCCGTGTAGCTGTTATTGGCTGGTGAGGGTGGATGTTGATGGTTGTAGTCATCAAGTAGTCACGTGCAAAGAAATGAGAAGAAGAGATGAGATATCCTGACGGCAAAGACCAAACGTGCCCCAAGAAACTCAATGTCCCCAACCAACAGGAAGCAGTCCAATGATAACTTCACCTCTTTACCCCTCCATCATTTTTCTTCTCAGATCTAGTGTTAATAAGGGTTTAATGATGGTGTAGAAGGGTGGGAGAGAGAAAGAGGAACTCATAAAGAAGCAAATGGTGGCGATTGGGGGAAGAAGCTAGGGGTGGGTTTAACCTTCTAAAATCCATTCCCATAATTCTGTCATCTTCTACGAGGTGGGTTCGAAACATGTTATGCATACATGTTCCATGACTTAGGAGAGGACTCAGTCCAGAAAAACCCATGAAAATACTGTAAGTTGAAATTACATCCTGACCTACTGGACATCCCATCCAGTGGTGAAGTGACATCCTCTTTGATTGACTGACCAGAGCTACAGCTCGCTGCTGCTGTCCAGCATCCAGGGAGAGGACTGTACACATCTCTCTCTAGCCTGGGAAAAGATACAAATCCAGTCTTATTGCTTTCATAGGATCATGCAGCTGAAGAACTGTAAGAGAGACCATCACAATTTAGAGGTTCCTTGTATTTAAATCCATAGAGGCTGAAAAGAAGATTTCAAGTGATATGAAGAATTAAGTGTTTCGCTACAGAGCAAAAGAATAATAAAATTTCAAATAAAAAGAAGCTATAAATATGTAACTCATCGTCAAAGAGGGATGTGGACTTAGCGGAGTCAATATTGTCTAGCATAACATCCCTGCACTCTGAAAAGCCCACTGGCAGTCAGCGGCCCGCATTGTTGCAGGAGAGCTGTCAGAGGCAATGAGCACTGCGCCCAAACGGTGCAGAGAGTTAGAGTTATCATAAGAGGAAGACCATGTGAAACTACCACATGCCTATATTCCTTTTTTATTTATTTAATTTTTTTACATGCTTATATTTCAAGAAGTGAGACCAATAAAACTTAGATACCATAGAGATTTCCCCCTTCATTAAAATATACTGTAAGGAAGAGAATATATAGAAAGTGGCAATGTTTAACAGAAACTGACAAGTTAATTGTGAGTCAAAAAATGACAGGCAATAATTAGTGGCTGCAGTGCATAGATACTTACTCTGTAAGGGCTTTGGATTGATATGGTGATTTTTGGATGGAGACATTGTTTCAAAATAATCTTTAAAAAAAAAACCCAGAAATTTCTGAGCTTTCTATTTCCTATCTATATTCAGGGTGTCAAGATTTCAGTGAATATATTCGCTTATGTGTGAATGATTTTATACAACTCTCACCCCAAAGTTCAAAATGGGTGGTCTGGGAGTGTAGCTCAGTAGAGCATGTGATTAGCATACATAGCACTGGATTTGTTTCTAGTCCCAAGAGAACCGTATGAGGTTAAAAATGTACTATGTATTCAGTTGTGTATTCTGTGGTAGGCAAAACAGCGGCTCCCTAAAGATACCCACATCTGAATCAGACCTTACTTGGTAGAAGGGACTTTAAAGATGTGATAAGATTAGTGATATTAAAGTGGGAGATTATCCTGACTTATTTGAATGGGTTCAACATAATCATGAGGGCCTCTCTAAGTGAAAGGAGACCAGAGAGTCTGAGAAGAGCAGGGGACAGCAGAAGCAGAGACCAAAATGGAGTGACTGCTGGCTTTTAAGATGGAGGAAGAGCCAGGATCTAATGGGCAGCTTCTAAATGCTTAAAAATGCAAGGGAGCCCTGTGCAACACTGAGAGGGGGCTCAGTCCTACACGTTAAAATTTATTTATTCATTTTTTTTTGTGTGTGTGTGTGTGTGTGCATGCCATGGCGTGCATGTGGAGGGCAGAGGACAACTTCTGAACATCCGTTCTCTCCTTCCATCATGTGGGTTTGGGGAAGTGAATTAAGGTCCTCAGGCTTGACTTAGCAGCAAGGATCTTTGCCCACTGAAACATGCCTTTACCTTACTGGTATTTTTATTTCGGCCTGGTGAGACCCACTTCAAGAACTGCAAGATAATGAATGTGTGCTGGTTTACAATGGGCTGCTATTCAGTCATAAACAATAACGAGTATAAAATAAGGACTGGCGGAAGGCTGGGAAGGGTGGGGAGGGCAGATGACCTGGTTTTGATTTGATGTGAACATTATATGCCTGGTTGAGTGTCAAATGGAACCACGTTTTCATGCAAGAGTGGTGCATACCAATAAAAATAAAATTTAAACATCCATACACTTATATTTTTAATTAAAAATTGCATATGTGAGCATATGTGTGGGGTACCCACCGAGGCAAAAAGAGGGCATAAGATCCTCTGGAGTTGGAGTTACAGGAAGCCTTGAACCACCTGATTTGGGTGTAGGAAGCAGCCTTGGGTCCTCCAGGAGACAATTACTAACTCTTAACCACTGAGCCATCTCTCAGCCCTGAATTTGTACTGTTTTAAAGGCCCCAGGCTTGTAGGGATTAGCAGCCATAAGAAGCCAACTTGAGCGAGGCAGGACTTTATTTTCTTAAACTCCAGACCGAATGGGATGGTGATCTCTCAGAGTAACGGCAATTTTTCAGAAGCATGTTCTGCAGAAGCATGTTCTTGCTCTGTTTAAAATGTGTACGCGTGTATGAAGTGTACCACATGCATGCTGTGCCCGTGGATTCCAGGAGAGGGCATGGAACGCCATGCCATGGGACTGTAGTTATACACAGCTGTGAGTTGCCATGTGGGTGCTGGTTGCGAACCAGGGTCCTCTGGAGGAGCAGCCAGTATTCTTAACAGTTGAGCCATCTCTCCAGCCCTTCACATCTGTCCTTTCGTTTCTGTTTGCATTGCTGGCACCATGCTTTCAGCCTGGTAGTAACAGTATTAATCAAGCCATTGTGTAATGCTGTCTTCCTGTGCTCTGTGCTGTTTTCCTCATGCTCATCCATTTAATGTTTCCAACACTACCAGGTGACAGGCACGTTCTTTGTCTCCACATTACAGAGGAGAGGACCAGGGATGAGAGAAGCTAAATAGTTCTTTCATATAATCAGTAAATACATGATTTGAACGCAACTCCCTGGCACCAAAGTTGTGTTTGCCTTTTCAGAACTAACACCACAGCCTTGACCTGCACTGCTTTCAAGGAGGCTGGCCCTCACAGCAAAGCATCTCTGGTGGATCTGCTGGCTACTAATGTAGCAGATACAATTTTGACCCCACACATCTTGCTACACTGAGGTGATGCCTTTGAGCGAAAGAACGCTCAGTATTCGGGACCTGAAAGAGGCAAGTTAACAGGTTAATCCGGGTGTGTCCACCATAATAATAGGTACCCTCAAAGCAACTGGCTCATGCTTTGCCTATTTTCCCGCCATGAAATGAAAAGAAGTTTCTTTGGCCGAGGGCAAAGAGTTGGTGGCAGAAGTTACATTTAAATCAAAGTAAAGATCTGGCTATTGTCAGCCTGAAGATAAAGGGACCTTTGTTGTATAATTTACCTGAGCTTCTGGCCATGGGAACGTCTACCTTTCTGATCTGCTCCACAGCTGGTTTCTTTCTTTTCAAAACAAGATTTCTTTTTAACCACACACATATGCCTGTGTCTGTGTGTGGATCTGTGCAGAAGAAGACATCAGATGCCTTCCAGTTAGGCTTACAGGCTTTGAGGCCACCTGTCAAGTTCAGGGCTCTGTCTTAACCCCTGAGCCACCTTCTCACACCACACGACTGCTTTTTCATGAGACTCTTGAGCTGAGCTGGCTCCTGAGACAGCTCGCTGGGATGTTGTGTAATCTATTTCTTCTTACATTTCTCTTTGTTTCTCAGCTGTTCATCACCTCTTTTTGCTGTTTGCCTTTCTCCTCACTCATTCATCCACTCATCTACACACCCACACACTCACACATTCGCTGTATTTACTAGGTGTGGGTGAGGGAGAAGTGAATAATCAGAAAACACCAAAGGCAATTTCTCTCAATATGATCCTGAGCAAATGCTGCCAAAGTCTCATGGACAGTTCTCCGGTGGCTTAGTTAACTTCCTTTCGCTGTGGTAAGATGGCCCAACAGAAGCAACTGAGCGGGAAAGGATTTAGTTTAGTCTGTAATTCCATGTTCTAGCCCATCACTGTTGGGAGGTCAATGGGGGTGGGAACCTAAACAGAGTCATGCCCACAGTCAGTGTGTTTCACTCCGCAGAAATGAACATGCTTATTCTGTGCCTGTGCTCAGGTGGCTTTCTCCACGCTTACACAGTTCTGGATCCCCTGTCTAAGGAATGCAGCCAACCACAGTGGGCAGATCTTTCCTTCTCAGTGTGGTCAAGATAATTCCCTATGAATGCCCACAGGCCAACCTGATCTGGATAATCACTCTCGGAGACTTTCTCCCCAGGTGAGTCTATAAATATAAAGTTTACAATGGAAGCTTATCTTTACAGGAACAGTTATTTCTCTTTGCTCTTCCCTTCCTAAACTCAGATTTGAATTTGTCATCCTTTAAATTTTCAAATACTCTGTTAAGAAATCTTCCTTATATTCTTCTGATGCACTTAATATATACATTAGACCCTAAGTTATTTGAATGCATTGTTTTACAGAATATTAAATTTCCATCTCCTCTTACTTTTAACCCTTGACTATGTAGAGATACTCATGTTTTTGTTATTTGAACTGGACTGACAACTTAAGATACATTTCTAATTTCCAACAGAGTGTCTACTTGTTCAGGAACTATTCACCACCAACAATAATTTTTTTAAAAAAACCTGAACATTCTGGGTAGGTAAGATGGCTCAGTGGGTAAAAGCTTCTACCACGTAACCCTGATCATCTGAGTTCCATCCATGGATTCTGTGGTGGAAGGAGAGAACTGACCCCTAAAAGCTGGCCTCTATACTCCACATATGCATTGGGGCATGCATATACCAACCCTCACAAACATATATATATGCACACACACATCATAAACATTTTAAAGACCTACATATAAATTCTTTTCTGGAGAATGCATTCCATGAAGAAGATGAGAAGTCATCAACACTATGATTTTTAACAACAACAACAACAACAACAAAAAAAAAACCTCTAAAATTTTAAGTTATAATATTATAATTTAAACTTGTTCATGAGTCCTTTCTTCTGGGGGCCATGTTAAAAGCTATAGTTTTTCTTCCAAGACGATGAACACAGGCAGACTCTTCCAGGAGCTCCCAGCTTCTGACAGGAACATCTGTATTAGGTGGGGGGTAGGTCCTATAGTCTACTTTCACCATTCCCTTCTCTTCCCCTTTCCAGGAAGGGTATCTTCAGAAGTCACTCAAAGCTCAGTCTGGTCAGTCCTGCTTTGGGCTCTCCCAGCTGTGTGAGGGCCACCCCAGGGATGCTTCAGTGACCGAAATCATCCTTTGCTCACGGCTGTGTTAGAGAGACAGGCCTCAGTTTGGTGTCTGTTTCAAGCGTTTGTTTTAGAACTTTGCATACAAGTCCTGCAGCCTTGCCATTCTTTGGTTTCCGATGAATTACTTTTCTTTACGACTTGATGGATACACTTGCCGCCAGTGGCATTTTCCTGACTTGCCAGGTGGAAGCAACCTCTCTCACTAAGCCTGAAAGATGGCCAGACTTGGTTGTGGGGACCAATATCAGAAACAAATTTTGAAATTTGGTGAGTGAAAACGAGGTTACAGTGAGATTCTTTTTTTGCCAAATCCAAAAAGAAATTGAATTTAAAAGTAGGCCTTGCTTATTGTTGCAAGGAGACACGAACAGTGTCTACTGGTTACATATCGAAGTATTACACTTACAATTCAGAACAACACGCTTAGGTGTCATTGGCACTCAGGGGCCACTGACATCATGGCTAACTCAAACTCCAGGGTCCTTCTGGAAGGTTCTTCCTTTTGGTCAAAGGCCGAGCATATGAAGTGGGCAAAACTGTCTCCTCTAAGAGTGTTTTCATAACACGCCGCCACCTGATGTCGGGGGAGGGGTTGGAGGGGTTTTACGTCAGCCACCCTGCCCTGTGACAGGCTACAGTAAACCCGACTGAGCAAGGCCAACTTCTGGATCCTTTCACCCCTCTATAAAGCTCTTGCAAGTGACAAACCATTACAATTTACAAATAAGCTTTAAGGGGAGCAGTTTTTCAGACTTGTTGTTTCAACAAAGAAATAGGAGGAACATTCCCAGTCCAAAGATTCAAAACCAAAAATACCTCAATAATCTGAATTTTTTTTGAACAGCCATGTGAGGCTACAGATGGGAAGTTTCATATGAGGTCTGACGCAGAAACACAGGCACCCAAAATAATAGCTTATAAAATTGCCTTCAGGACACAGTGTATATAACAACAAATATATTTCGTGTTTACACTTGGATTCTACCCCAAGAAATACCATTTCATCTATATATGTAAAATAGCCAAAAACCCAATTAAGTCTTAAATCTAAAATGCTTTATGTCCCTAGCGCTTTAATGAGGGATATTCAAATTGTGCTTTAAATAACTGAGCCCTGAAGACCATTCCACAAAATAAGCTTTTGAACCTTGTGATCCATAGCTAGACATGTAATCCATTGTGCCACTGGCCCTCCATCAAAATAAGTTTTTTTAGTGTTTGTTTTTATTTATTAATTATTATTATTTATAATTTATCCTATTTGTATCCCAGTTGTAGTCCTCTCCCTTATCTCCTCCCAGTCTCATCCTCCCTCCCTCTTGATCTCCTAGCCCTCTTTCCTAGTCCACTGATACGGAAAATCCTCCTCCCCTGCTGTCTGACCCTAGCCTACCAGGACCCATGAGGACTGGCTGCACAGTCTTCCTCTGTGCGATGGCTAGGCCACCTCACCAGGGAGAAGTGATCAAGGACTTCATGTCAGACACTGTCTCTTCTCCCCTTATTAGGGGACCTATACGGACACTAAGATGTTTATGGACTATAATATAGGATAAACATACAGAAATCTACAGACCTAAAGATGCTAAACAACAAGGAGGACCCTAGGGAAGATGCTTAATTCTCTTTCAGAAGGGAAAACAGGAGAGACATTGGAAGAAGACATTGGTAGAAGAGAGGGAACAGGATGGGAGCCTACCACAGATGTGCTCTGAAAGACTCCATTCAGCAGAGGATCAAAGCAGATGCAGAGACTCACAGCCAAACTTTGGACACAGTGCAGGAAGTCTTATGGGAGAAGAGGGATACAAAAGGACCTGGAGGGGACAGAAGCCCTACAAGGAGACTAACAAAGCCAAAAAAGCTGGACCCAGGGGTTCTGCAGAGATTGATGCACCAACCAAAGACCATGTATGGAGAGGACCTAGACCCCCTGCCTAGATGTAGCCCACAGACAGCTCAAAATAAGTTTTTGCAAAACAAAGAAACAAGGTAAGAACAGTTAAGTGCTGCACAGCAAGTATGAGTCAGAATTCAACTTACCTCTCTTCTATCTCTACATGGATACACAGAAATATAGCAGGCTCTACCCAGGAAGTTCTTATCTAGTCTCTGACTGCACTTTTTTGTTTGTTTGTTTGTTTGTTTGTTTTGGTTTTTCTTTTTAAACAACATGACGATTTCCACTCGGGATTTGATACCTTTGCTAGAAAAATCACCTCATGCCATATTCTCCAGTGCTATGAGCTGGGGATAAAGCAAGGTTTGGGTAGAATGGTAAACATATTACTTGTTCTCTGGGGTTATCTCCCAACCTCTGTCTGAGTCCTTGTAATGCCTGGGATCTTCTAGGGCTCCATGTGTGGCTGCTACATCACGGAGCCACTGGCTGCGAGCGCCACAGTCCCACAGTGCTAGGATGTAAATCAGAGGCTGTTGTCTGTCACTGCTAGTGCTCTGCTGTTGGCCTCCAGTCAGCCCCACAGCCTCTGGTGCTGTTTGCCTCTGTTCTTTTCCTCATGTCACTGATGGGCCTTAGAAACTGTGCCCACAGATTTACTTGCTCTGGGTTTGGCAACTTGGATATAGATTATTGTTCCTCTTTGCTGAGACTTATGGCCAACTGTTGGGCAGAGTGCATGGAATGTTATGTGAGAAGTGGGAAATAGTAAGATCTGGAGAGGACGGGAACTCCACAAGGAGAGCAACAGAACCAGAAAACTTGAACACAGGGGTCTTCCCAGAGATTCATACTCCAACCAAGTACCAGGCATGGAGATAACCTAGAACCCCTGCACAGATGTAGTCCATGGCAGTTTAGTGTCCAAGTGGGTTACATAGTAATTGGAAGAGGGACTACCTCTGACATAATCTGGTTGGCCTGCTCTTTGATCACTTTCCCCTGAGGGGGGAGCAGCCTTACCAGGCCACAGAAGATGACAATGCAGCCACTCCTGATGTGATCTGATAGACTAAGATCAGAAGGAAGGAGAGGAGGACCTCCCCTATCAGTGGACTTGGGGAGGGGCATGCGTGAAGAAGGGGAAGGGAGGGTGGGACTGGGAGGGGAGGAGGGAAGGGCTTATGGGGGGGATACAAAGTGAATAAAGTGTAATTAATAAAAAAAAGAAATTTGTGCATTTGAGAAAAAAGATACAACATACCATCTTATAAACTAGAGAGAAAAAAAAATCTCTATTTTAAGTTATTTATCCTACCTGTTGGGTATTAGGGTGCCTGTTTACCCTTTCTCAAACAAATCAAACTATTTATTTTATTTTAAACTTTTATCTAGCCACCTAAACAGCATTTGGTTTAGGCTAAACAGGTAGGCAATAAATCTTGTTTGAATGAAAGATTTGTTAAGAATGACACAAAAGTTATTAAACTTTTGGACTTTTTTTCATTACATCCTTGAGGACCAGTTCATGCAAAGACTATGCACTAGGATAATTAAGCATTTTTGCCAGCTTAAAAAAAATGCTATATTCTGTTTACTTGTTAGCTAATAATAGCTTCAAAAACATAAATGAGATTGAATTGACATGGTCGAATTTCAGCAAATTCTTTCATCCGTTATGAAGTCTTCTTAAGTGAATGATTAACAGTTCCTTTTTATATGTGGAGATATTTTATTAAAAAATATTGAGCCGAGAGAAAGTAATCATTTACTTCTCGTAAAATGATTATGAAACGGCATTGGCTGGTTGGCAGATAGAGTGAATAGACTTTGGAATCAAACATGCTGGGGCACAAATTTCAATTCTATCACTTAGAAGCAATATGATATTGAACAAATATATTCCTTCCTTTTTAATAAAAGAAGAGTAAGAATAATTACTCCGAAATTTTCATAAATAAGAGCAACATGATAGGAACAGATGTCAAACACAGGTCCATACAACTATGTCAGCAAGTTTTTTGTTTGTTTGTTTTATTTTTTTATTTTTGGTTTTTGGTTTTTCAAGACAGGTTTTCTCTGTGTAGCCTTGGACTTGTTTTATAGACCAGGCTGTCCTTGAACTCACAGATATCCTCCTGCCTCTGCCTCCTTGGGTGCTCTCTGTGCCCAGCTTCTCGGCAAGTTTTAACTCTTCTTTCTATCCCTTTTATTTTCTTCTTCCCCCTTCATATTCTTATTGTTACCATTATTCACTATGATGGTTAGCTTTAATTGTTAACTCGATATAACCTGGAATTACAAGCGAAGAGTTTTCATGAAAGTCTGTCTATATTGAGTTGGTCTATGAGCATGTCTACAGAGGAGTGTCTTAATTTAATTGATGTGGGAATAACCATTTAGCTGATGTAGTTGGCTCTGTTCCCTAGGAAGGGACTCCTGAACTATATAAGAAAGAAGAAACTGAGCTGAGCATAGGCAAGCCAGCACACACACACCGCTTTCTTTTTGCTCTGGTCTGCGACTGTGATATGAACAGTGGTTTGAAGTTTGTGCCTCATCTTTCCCACAATGATGGACCATAATCTGGAACTGTTAAGCAGAAATAGACTCCTGTCTTCCACAAATTGCTGTTTTGTCAGGGTATTTGATCACCAGAGCAGTCATTATTACACCAAAGAGGATTCAATGTGGGATGGAAAAAAAACGTTCTTAATGTAGTGTTATCTCATGAGTGTTCAGCTGGGAATTGAGGAGCTTGTGTGTTCTGAAAAAAAGTCAATTCCTCTTTTTGGGTCACAGCTGAAAAAGAACAGAATGAATGCAGCGTAAGAATCTATATGCTAGTATGAGAGGGAAAAAAGAAAAATAGGATCTAAAACCAATTAAGAAAATGATGGGAATATGTTCTTATGTAATAATAATTGCAACAAATATAAATGTCTTAAATTCTCCAACATAAAGACATATGACATCTAAAAGGATGAAAAAACAGTACTGAGCCATATGGTGCTTACAAAACACTGATTTTACAGAGAGGATTGAATGGATGGAAAAATGTTAAGAAGCAAAGAGAGTGGTCCTAACTGTATGTACCTAGACAAATTGAATAAATTTTAAGATGGTAAAAAGACTCACAATAATAATAATATAAATAATTATATTAAATAATATAAATATAATATAAGTCATTATATTAAAAGATTAGCAAGAGGATATAAGAATTATAAATCTATATAAAATTAAATATATCCAAAGATAAACTGAAGATGAAACTCTGTGATGCTGCTTCTGTGGGGAAAATGCTGTGATGGAGTGGATGCATTTGGTAATTAAGCTCTTTTGAGCCATTTATACCACTCACACATGATTGTTAGGAATAACACAGAGTAAAATACAGTGGGTTAAAAGTGTCACCTGAATGACTAGATGAAGATAGTTGCAATAAGAAGAACCAGGGGTACCATACCAGAGTGCTCTGCAGGCCACACCCTGTGGACTCGCATCCCTTGTGCTCACCAGTTAACTTTCCCCAGAAAGAACCCAGGCTGCTGCCATTGTCATGAGGACTGGGACCACCTCAGCCATGCCACTGATGGTCAGCACCAACTGTCTCTCCTAGTGAACAGTTTATAGGAATTCAGACAGAAAAGTCTAGGTCTTTGAAGGGCAAACATGGAGACTGGACTGAAGCACAGTGAAGATTGATACCAACAGCACGGCAAGGGGAGGAGAAACCATATCACCCCAATGAGAAGAAAATATGGTGCAAGAGCATAGAATAATACCTTCTATTTTGTGTTATTGCCTATTTTGATTTGTATGCATTAGTTGCTTAGGTGTTTCTCTTTTCTAATTTTCATGATTATTTAAAACGTTGTACTTGAAGGGTTCTGCTCTCATGTTTTAACTTCCATGTTGTGGGAGGAAACTTCCATACCTGTCTTTTCCCTCTTCCTACATACAAATGTTTATACATCTACAATAGCCTCTCCACTACCTCTCATCACTTCAACCCCTTTACTTTTCCTCTTATAGAAAGCAGAAAATGTCACATAGATCTTGACATACGGATAGTGAGGGCTGGTATGTATGTTTAAGTAGGTCTTTCAAACTAAATATCTGTAAAGAAACTTTGGAGATAAACTGACTAGTCTACCAGGCAGGTAAGGAATAAACATTCTTCTCAATAACATAGGGACTTTTTTTTCCAAAATTATCACATTAGCACATGATCCAGTCAACAAATACATAAGAAAGAGACATTAAGTACCTCTCTGTGTGGGAAGGATACGGATAAAGGACGCAAAGCAGCCATCTCAAGTACAAAGATATTAAAGCAATACCTGTTTTTTCTTTCTTTCTTTTTTTTTTTTTTTTTTTTTTTGTAAACCAGATCCCGGTAGAAGAAAAATAAAAACCCATCAGCAAATAACCCAACCAATTCCCCAAACAAACAAACAAACAAACCTGATAAACCAACCAAGTACTTGGAGACTAAGCAATATACATTTGAATGAAAAGTGGTTGACTGAAGAAATTAGAGGGAGAATAAAAAATGTCCTAGGATCAAATGAAAGTTATAGCATAATGTACCTGAACCTCTAGCTTATAGCCAAGGCAGTCATAAGAGGAAATCTTATAGCTGTACATAATCACATCAGAGAGGGATGCACTTTACAGTCCTTGAAAAACAAAAAGACACCAAAAGCAAAACCAGTACATAGTAAGAAATAATAAAGAAGAGGGCAGAAAATAATGGAGCAGAGAATAAAAGAATACTACAAAGAATGAATATAAAAGTTCTTTCAAAAAATGAACTTAAAAACCCTTAGCTAAACTAGCACAAAGAAAGAGAAGACACAAATTAATAAAATTAGAGATAAATGGAGTTGTTAGGATAAACTTCAATGAAATCCAGATTATAAAGGAATATTTGGAAAACCTATATTTAAAAAAGCTAGAAAACCTATGAAATAGATAAATGTCTATGAAAATGGATAAAACTTGTATGTTCTACTAAAATTAAATCCAGAGGACAGAAACAATATAAATGAAGGATTCTAAACAGTGAGATTGAAAAGTAACAAAAAGTCTCCACAGAGAGAAGCCAAGGACCACACAGACTACAAATAAAGAATTCTCCAATTGTCCCACCATAAAGGCTGGGAAGGAAGACTACCAAGTTCACTCCATGAAACCAGCATAGCTCTGATACTCAAACCAGAAGAAGCATCAACAAAAAGGAAACTAAAATTTGCATAGCTGCAAAAATTCTCAACAAAATATCTGTGAACTAAATTCAGGAACACATTTAGAAAGATCATGCATCGCAATCAAGTTGATTTCGTCCCAGGGATGCAAAGCTGGTTCAATATACATAAATCAATAAATGTAACATGCCATTTAAATACACTGAAGGACTCATATGATTAGCTCAGTAAATGTGCAAAAGTTATTTGACAGAATTCAAAATGCCCCCTGCCATGATAAATTCCCAGAGAAATAAGAAATAAATAGAAGACACTTCAACAAAATAAAGATTACGTTAGATAAACCAATGTTATTCTAAGTGGTGGGAACTGAGATCATTTTCAAAAAAATAATCTGTGGTGGTTTGGGTGAGAATGGCCTCCATGGTCTAGACCCAGTCTTGCTCACCCTCTCTTCCTGCTGCCTAGGGATCTGGAAGCAAGCACTCAGCTGCTGCTCCAGTGCCTGCCTGCCCGCCTGCCATTATGCTCCCACCATGATGATCATGGACTCACCCCTGAAACTGTAAGCAAGCCTCCAGTTAGATGCTTCCTTTTTAAGTTGTCTTGGTCATGGTGTCTCTTCACAGCAACAGAACAGTAACTAGAATAGGGTGCAGCAACAGCAGTTCTAGAAAGTAAGACTGAAGCAATAAACATCTCCGTAAAAAGGAAGACTTTAAATAAATAACCTAATGCTGGACCTCAGAAAGTAAGAAGATAGGAAAAACAAACCAAACAAAATGAGCAGAAGAAAGGAAATAATAAAGTTCAAAGCAGAAATAGATGAATTACAGACTAGGAGAAAAAATGCAGGGCCATGAACCAAAGTAATGACAGGATAAGACCAGTAAATGTTTAGCCAGGAAAACAGAAGAATTAAATAAATCCAGAGACGGAATAAAAGCATAGACAGTGCAGCAAATACAACAGAAGCATGAAGGATGGTAGCCGAGTATGCGATAGCAAACACTGATTGTAACCTTGATGGGATCTATGATCACAGGTGAGACAAGCCTCCTGCGCACCTGTGAGAATGCTCTAGGGTAGTTAACTGAGGCGGGGAGACTCACTCTGCCCTAGTTGCAGAAAAAGAGGAAAACAAGCTGACTATGCGTGTTCTCTCCCTTCTACTGGACTGTAGATGAAATGTGGACAGCTTCGGCTTTCTTACATGATGGACTGTACCCTGGAGCTGCAACACCAAATGAGCCCCTTTTTTCATTTGCTTTCGCCGAAACATTTTGTCATAACAACAGGAAAAATAACTGAGAGTTATAACAATCTGGATAATCCAAGAAGAATTTGATGAATTCCTGGAGACATAACCTGCCAAGTTCAAATTATAAAGAAATAAGAAAAAGTATAGTCCAATTACAAGTTGAGTAAATTATAAAGAAATAAAAAAATGTATAGTCTAATTACCACCTGAGAAAATTATTAATAAAAATCTTCTATAAGTAATTGCTTTAAAAGACGAGAACCCAGTGGAGTAATTGTTGAATTACATTCAACATATGAAGAACAACCAACTTTTCTCAAATTATTTCAATTTAAGAGGATGGGGGTATTTCCAAATTCATCTTATAAGGTCCCCAAATCAAAGAAAATAAATAAATACAATTAGAAATCATTGACATCCTTGAGAAGTATAAATAGAAAGTTTCTTAAAAGTCTAGTACATGAACACCAATGGCACATTAAAAACATTGACCATCATAAAAAACTGTGATTCTTTCCAGGCATGGAAGAATGCTTCAGTATATGCAAATCTATGACTGTGATATCCCTTCCCCATTAGTAAAATTAGACAGAAAACATTATCATTTCAATAGATGGAAAAAACCAACCAGTGGTCAAAAGTCAACATTCCTTCATAGTGAAACCATCTAAAATTAAGTACAGAAGAACTACACAACACTACAACAGGGACCATGTATGCTAAAACACAGCTAATATACTGCACATGAGGATCTGGAAGCATTTCCTTAACATCTGGAACAAGGCAGGGATGCTCATTTTTTATCACTTTTATTCAACACAGGACTACAATTCCTGGCCAGAGCAACTAGATAAAAGGGAAAAAATGGTATCCATATTAGGAAGGAAATAATTGTCCCTATTTGCAGCTAATATATTCTTATATTAAAAAAATCCTTAGAGACATCACTAAAAACTGATAGGTCTAACAAATAAATTCAGTAAGGCTTCAGGGGAAAAAAAGAACAAAAACCAAAACCAACCAACCAGAAACCCCATAAATTAGTAGCGCACATGACTAGTAAACCATTTGAAAAAAAAAAAAAGAAATTAAGAAAATAGTCCCACTTCCAATAGTAATACTTAGGAATAAATTTATTCAAAGAGGTAAAATGTCCCCTCACTGAAAATTATAAAACATTGATGAAAGAAACTGAAAAAGACACAAATAGAAAGATCTGATGTTCAATGGATCAGACACATAAATATTGTTTAATGCTCTTGCAGATTTGATGCAACTCCTATCAAAACACCAGTAATAATTTTTCATGGAAATAGAATACAGTAATTCTGAAATTTGTGCGGGACCAGAAAAATCCCAATGCACTGAGAAATCTTGAGCAGAAAGAACAAAGATGGAGACATCACATTACCTTACTTAAAAATGTATACATTCATGGAGGTTCAACCAACTTTGCCAAATAACAAATGGGTCAATGAAGAAATTAAAGAGACAATTTAAAATTTTTTATGGATGGATGAAAATGAAAACTCAGTGTTCTCAATCTATGTGATACAGTAAAAGTCATGTCATCAAACAGTATAGCACTGGCATGAAAACATGCCCTAGAACAAGGGATCAGAAATAAGCCCATGAACTTATTTATATACAGTTGGTTTTGACAGAGGGTCTAGTAATGGGGACCAGGAAAGATGCTTAAAGAAATGGTCTTGAGAAACTTGAAGATCTTCACAGATAGAAGAATATAGACCCTTATCTAAAACTAAAAATAGATTAGACCCTAAATTGTTACTCTCAAAACTATGGAATGACTTGAAGAAAACAAGGGGGGGGGGAGAGGATGTGCCATGACATTGACCTTGGCAATGACCTTTGTGATTTGATCTCAGAAGCACAGACAACAAAGGCAAAGGGGAAAAATGTGATTACATGAGACTAAACAGTAGCCCTTGGCTCAGCAAGGAAAACATTTGAAAGTGCCCAGACACCCCACCTATCTGACCAGTTCTTACAGAATTTGCAGGTAACTGAAACACTTGAGAGTAAACAGATCCAAAAATCCTGTTTGGAAACCATCAAAAGACAGACATCTTCAAAAGAAGACAGGAAAGTGCCAAAAGGTATCCAAAACATGTTCAGCAGCACAAATTATCAGCAGATAAAACTAAGCTGAGGTTGCACGCCTGCTGGGATAGTTATTATCATCAGAAAGGCAACAAATAAGTGTCAGCAAAAATCAGGGGGAAGGGAATACTACAGTTTGGCAAGAATGTAAATTTGGATAGCTATCATAAAAAGTACAGATTCCCTTATAATATCAAAAGAGGAACTGCCACAGTAGTGTCTCTACAATGACCCGCAAACCATTCAGGCTTTAACACATCAATCTGTATGTTAAAAGAGACATCCTCAAAGCACTGACCATTACTATAATCTCAATACCCAAGATGCCCACTGACCTAGAAACCAATAAAGGAAACATGGTCGACATACAATGACCACAGAAGGCATAAAGTCCTGTCATCTGTGACAACATACTAATCTGGAGAACACCATGTGTGGTATAAGAACTCACTAGGTGTTGGAGGAGGAAGCATGGAGGGAGGGAAGAAATGCAGAGTGACTACATTGTCCTGAAATTCCTTCTGTGAGTGACAGAATGTTCCAAAATTGTTTTGATGGTTGACGATTCCGTGAACACAGATTATCGATGGCAAGTTGGAGAATTGTGTGTGACACGCTATGGCGGGTGGGAGACACAGGACACAGGGTCAGGGCAGCATTTCCTGATCATGCACATCACCACAGTAGTTGGATGATTCTCACGTGACCATGGAAGGAGTGTTACCACACCAGACAGGAGGAACCAAGGAAGACTTTGCAGTTCTACAGTTCCACCCCTCTCTATGACAAAGAGGTCTTTCCAGAACTCAGTCTGTGAATGGTTGACTTAGGGTGAGTTTTCTATCTCAAACTGTTCAGTGAAATAAAAAAGCGAGGAGCGAGAGAGGAGATGAAGCCATAGGAAGAGGGAAACATCGATGGGTTCCATTCTCTTCTGCTTAGGAGTGTACATAGGAGGCAGGGGTAGGGGTGGGAGGGAGTAGGAGTAACCTGAATATTGAATAGATCAGATTTGTTTTGAGTAAAATCAGTGAAGGAAGATATTAAGTTCTTTTTCAACGCAGGTACAGCCTTCCAAGGATTCCCTGATTCCTATGCCGGGATGCCTGGTGACGGTTGCCGGGGCATGTAAGAAAAGAGATCAGGCTAGTCAGCCAGTCAAAGATCTGTCCTGTCATTGGAGGAGACACGAGATCACAGTTTCAAATTCCCCACTCAGGATTAGTTAGCCACAGGGGTCAGTTATTCAGACCTACAGATGGAATCTAACAAGTAACCGTAGGCTTTAGTATTTAGTATTTTAGTATTTTTTTTCTTAAAGTAGCATCAAGGTCCAACTATATAGCCAACTATATATTTTCAAAGCATTAACGTTCACAGGAGACTTTTTAAAATTTTATTGCTTGTTTGGTTCATGAGATCACCTGGCACAAAATGCAACGTTTCTTTTTTTCCTGTGCCTTGACTGCACAGGTCAAATATGGAAGAGTAACGCACATGACAATTTTTGGCCTAAGCCTCAGCATACATCCCTCACAGAGCTCTTGTTTCTGGTGGATTTATTTCACCTTCTTTGTGACTGCCTCAGAGAGAAGGCAGTAGGAAGGGAAAATCAGCTATTTATAGTCGTTTTTGACTAAAAGTGTCTGCTCAGTGTGCAATGGAATGTTTCCAAGAGGTGGGAGAACAGGAAGCGATCTAAAACCAACTGGAAGGTTGGAGGAGTGTTATGGGGGAATGGTTCTGCAGGGGTGTCCTTTGCAGAAAGCTCAGGTTTCATTTGCAAACAAATGACAAGTTACTTCTCCTGACGTTCAGAGAAACCAGCTAAACTTCTACTTGTTAATGAGAGGAGAGGGAGAATAAGAAACCTCATGAATTCAGCAAAGTGGCTGGATACAAAATTAACTCAAAAAAAAAAAATCAGTAGCCCTCCTGTATAAAAAAGTCAAAAGGGCCGAGAAAGAAATTAGGGAAACAACACCCTTCACAATAGCCACAAAGGACATAAAGTACCTTGGTATGAACCTAACCAAGCAAGTCAAAGACTTGTATGAAAAAAATTTCCAGTCTCTGAAGAAAGAATTAGAAGAAGATAACAGAAGATGGAAAGATTCCCATGCTAGTGGCTTGGCAGGATTAATTAAAATGGCCATCTTACCAAAAGCGATCTACAGATTCAATGCAATTCCCATCAAATTATCAACACAATTCTTTACAGACCTTGAAAGAAAAATTCTCACCTTCATATGGAACAACAAGAAACCCAGAATTGCTAAAACAATTCTCTACAGTAAAAGATCTTCAGGAGGTATCTCCATCCCTGATCTCAAGCTGTACTATAAAGCAACAATACTAAAAACTGCATGGTACTGCATGGCTTAGAAACAGGCTGGTGGATCAATGGAATCGAATAGAAGA
Organism: Psammomys obesus; assembly: GCF_907164565.1. Classification (NCBI taxonomy): domain Eukaryota; kingdom Metazoa; phylum Chordata; class Mammalia; order Rodentia; family Muridae; genus Psammomys; species Psammomys obesus. Next base: position 4,009,747 of record NW_026591450.1, on the reverse strand, counting down.
CCCTGACATAAATCCACACACTTATGGACACCTGATTTTTGACAAAGATGCCAAAACCATTCAATGGAAAAAAGACAGCATCTTCAACAAATGGTGCTGGTCTAACTGGATGCCTACATGTAGAAAAATGCAAATAGATCCATATTTATCACCCTGCACAAAACTAAAGTCCAAGTGGATCAAAGACCTTAATATAAAACCAGACAATCTAAACCGCTTAGAAGAAAAAGTGGGGAAGAGCCTTGAACTTATTGGCACAGGAGACAACTTCCTGAACAGAACACCAACAGCACAGGCTCTAAGAGCAACAATCAATAAATGGGACCTCATGAAACTGAAAAGTTTCTGTAAAGCAAAGGACACTGTCGTCAGAACAAAACGACAGCCTACAGATTGGGAAAGGATCTTCACCAACCCTATTTCTGATAGAGGGCTAATATCCAGAATATATAAAGAACTCAAGAAGTTAAACAGCAACAAATCAAGTAATCCAATTAAAAAATGGAGTACAGAGCCAAACAAAGAATTCTCAATAGAAGGATATCGAATGGCAGAGAAACACTTAAAGAAATGTTCAACATCCTTAGTCATAAGGGAAATCAAAACAGCCCTAAGATTTCACCTTACACCCATCAGTATGGCTAAGATCAAAAACTCAAGTGACAACACATGCTGGAGAGGTTGTGGAGAAAGGGGAACCCTCCTCCACTTCTGGTGGGAATGTAAACTTGTACAACTCTGGAAAGCAATCTGGCGCGTCCTCAGACAACTAGGAATAGCACTTCCTCAAGATCCAGCTATACCACTCCTAGGCATATACCCCAAAGAGGCTCAAGTACACAACAAGGACATTTGCTCAACCATGTTTGTAGCAGCCTTATTTGTAATAGCCAGAAACTGGAAACAGCCCAGATGCCCCTCAGTGGAGGAACAGATACAGAAATTGTGGTACATCTACACAATGGAATATTATTCAGCAATAAAAAAACAAGAAAATCATGTAATTTGCAGGTAAATGGTGGGATCTGGAAAAGATCATCCTGAGTGAGCTATCCTAGAAGCAGAAAGACACACATGGTATATACTCACTCATATAGACATATAATATAGGATAAACCTACTATAATCTGTACATCTAAAGAAACTAATCAAGAGGAAGGACTCTTGCTGAAATGCTCAATTCCTATCCAGAAAGGCAAAGGGGATGGACATTAGAAGAAGGAGAAAAGAGGGAACATGTCAGGAGCCTGACACAGAGGACCTCTGAAAGGCTCTGCCCTGCAGACTATCAATGCAGATGCTGAGACTTATGGGCAACCTTTGGGCAGAGTGCAGGGAATCTTAGGAAAGAAGTGGGAAACAGTAAGATCTGGAGAGGACAGGAAGTCCACAAAGAGAGCAACAGAACCAAAAAAATCTGTGCACAGGGGTCTTTCCTGAGACTGATACTCCAACCAAGGACTATGCATGGATATAAGCTAAGACCCCTGCACAGATGTAGCCCATGGCAGTTCAGTATCCAAGTGGGTTCTATTGTAATAGGAACAGGGACTGCCTCTGACATGAACTGATGGCCTGCTCTTTAATTACCTCCCCCTGAGGGGGAAGCAACATTACCAGGCCACAGAAGAAGACACTGCAGCCACTCCTGATGAGACCTAATTGACTAGGATCAGAAGGAAGGAAAAGAAGACCTCCCATATCAGTGGACTTGGGGAGGAGTATGCATGCAGAGGGTGAAGGAAGGGAGGGTTTGGGATGGGAGGAAGGAGGGAACCTAAGGAGGGGGGATACAAAGTGAATAAACTGTAATTAATAAAGAATTAAAAAAAAGAAACCCCATGAATTCCTCAAGTATTACAAGAAGTTTGAACCCTTACAGAAATTTTAAAGGGGAACAGTTCTCTCTACACCCAATCCTTGAGCTGCCAGCTACATGATGCCCATGGAAAATGCAGCAAGCAGGTGGGTTTCTAAGAATAGAATGCAGATCCCTGTGTCCTAACAGGGTCCTGCTGAGTCTAGAGGATGAGGTTTATCACCACTCACCTTCACTTTTAATAACGGCAATGAAACAAAATGGTGAGACCATTTGCTTGCGCTTTTACAGGCAGGAAAAAAAAAATCCATGAAATTCTGTGTGTATCCCATGGGATTTGCTTCACTGTTTGGGTGACCACGGGAAGCGACTGTGGTTCCGTGACTTTGGGTTGTCCGCCAAGAGGCAGATGGTTGCTGAGGAAAGCCCAGGCTTCTCATTGTTCTGTAGGAAGGAGGTCCTGAGAGGGACCTGCCTTCAGCATGTGTTTGCTCTTTGGAATTCTACAACTTTGAAAGAATGATGTACCTGGCTTCAGCGAATGGCAAAGTCATTCGAGGGCCTTGGGAAGAAGCAGTGGAGGATACTGCCTAGGGCCTGTTACCGCCATCCTTCTACTCTTGTGACACTCGTACCTGTCTGGTTTCCATCGAACAGCTACTTCTCATAGAACTGGTTAAGCCTTAAAGGATGTGAGGCAAGGATGGGTGAGTTACCTTGCAGACATATCCCACAGCTGTCGCTGTTCATTAAACTCATCCCGCTGATTTACCAGCTTTCCTGGAATAAGGTAGTGGGGGTTGGCAAAGCAAAGCTATAAAAGTAAAAGCAAGGCTCATGTGAGCAAACACTTGAGGAGGCCGGAATAGTGTTCCACCAGCAAATGCTGAGCTGCATGAAAATCTGCTCCACTGAGGCTAAGATATCAGAACTAGCCCTTAATTACCCTCCCCAGTTATCTTACATGGGGGAGGGGGAAATGGGGCTGGCCTGAGGAGGTTTCCCTTGTCCATGGAATCAGGCATGTCTATGCTAACCTTGTTTATATTGAGCAAAACAGAAAGGAAAGAAAAGGTATTATAATACATCAAACAAACAAACAGAAGATACAAAGCATATCACTTTCTGAACGTGTATACTTCGCAAATCTTTCACACTATAGTTTTAATTGATTCCTACATTTAGATTCCACTTTCTTTCCTAGCACACACACAGTCAGATCTTCATCCCGTTTTACAGATTAATAAATGGAAGCATTGGGTAGAGGGAGCCCAGAGATGTAGGAAGCCAGTGATGATGTCAAAGCTGAGCATGTGAAGGCCATGTTTCCATCAGTTAGACTCTACCGCCCCCTACAGTAAAGTAATGAGACACTAAGTCCACAGTTACCTAGAGCAGACTTGTGGTTCTTGGCTTAATTCTATTGGAACCACCCCGGGCATGTGTCATCAGAATCTCTTGGGTTGATGTCAGAAACACTCACTTTACAGACGCCTTTAATGTCATTCTTGTGCACATCATGTCACAGGGACCACCTCTAAACTTCACTGATAGATATTCAATGATGTATGACTATTAAAATGGTTCTACACAGGCCTAGAATGGGATATGGTTGGAGTCACTGGTACCCACATAGACAGCATGTTGTCTTGTGACGGGTACTGTTTCAGACCTTACAGGCGGATCTTTTCTTAGTGGCCCATTCTTAAATTTCGGACACATGATCAAGCCGTCAGCTCCAGCCTTTTGCTGGATCTCTTCGTTTCTGTGCCGTGGCCCGGATTTAGTCTATTTGCTCTCATTTGTCCTAATGTATAGTATCCTACATATCATTTATAAGTGTGTAATTCGTACATGCCATATATGTGTGCTACACTGCATATCCCTTTGAAGCTGTAGATAGCTAGCTCAGTTTTTGTCCTGATGAAGTGAGGTAAAGGATACTGACTGCCAAGACACGGGGGATGCTGGGAGGAGCACATAGTTTCAGAATCTAGACCCAGACCCCTATGTGCTGGAACCAAGCCAATTCTGCTCTGTTTTTCCTCTTCCGGACCATAACCCACCCCTAGTAAAACCGCCAGGATACAGAAAGGATCAACCTGTAGCAGGAGAAACATATCCATTTTTTGGGGGGGAGGTGGTCAAAGCAGAGTTAAAAATATTATCATGGTGCAACTGAGATGGCTCAGCAGATAAAGCATTTGCTGTGCAAGCAGAAAAATCTGAGTTCTACCCCTGGGACCACAGAGGAAGGAAAGAGCAAGCACCTGGAAGTTGTACTCTGATCTCCACCTGCAAGTGTGGCAGGTGTGAATTTGCACACACACACACACACACACACACACACACACACACACACACACCCCATAATAAAATGAAAACACAACACGCACTGTGTGACGACAGAGTTACAAACTGCAGATAACTGTTAGCTGCCAAGTATCATTGTCTCCCATGAGCCTTTTAAAGAAGGGGCATGTTTCACAGGTGACTCTCGTACCACCCTCCCTCTTCATCACTGACCCCATTGCCTCCGAAAACTGTGGCGCAGATATGTGAGAGGGAATCTGGAAGGAGCCTTCAGGCTTTAGCAGAATGTGAGAGGCAGCTGGGAACAGAACGCACAGGCCCACGGGCAGAGATTCCGCCTGCCATGGAGGTCTCTTCTGAGATGACAGATCTTGTCAAGGTATTTCCCTGTCATTTGAAAAGAGAGTTCAGTAAAATTCGATCATTTCGGAAGTTTCTTTTAAAAGATGGTCACTACTACAAAGGAAGCTACAGCATCCAGACTGTAGGAAGGAGATTGTGAACGGGGAGGATTACAACGATGAGCTCCTGTTGTTCGGATGATGACAATTTAGAGGGAAATAAAAATAAGACCTTCAGCCTCCAGACAGTTAAATCAGGGGATGGGACAGTCCTCAAGGGTGATATTAAACTGTGGGTTGTGAAAGGCTGCAGGGGGCAGAAGACCTTTTTGCTTTGTGTTGTTTTGTTTATTTCATGGTTGTTGAATAGGTCTTTGAATTAAAAGGACCAGCACTGGCTTAGTCATGACACCAGGGAGCCAGGGCATGCCTAGACTGATGACTGAAAACGTAAGGTAAGGGCTTTTTAAAAAAAATTGGATTGATTAAAAAGGGTGTGTACGTGCTACTTCCTGGATATTCTTCCATGGCTTTTGTGAAGTGGCCCTTTTTTTTCTTTTTATTTTTTTTATATTAATCACAGGTTACATATTTACTTTGTATCACAGCTGTAGCCCACTTCCTCATTCTCTCCCAATCCCACCCTCCCTCCCTCCTTCATCTCCTCCTTGCCTCTTTCCAATCCACTGATAGGGGAGGTCCTCCTCCCCTTCCATCTGACCCTAGCTTATCAGGTATCTTCAGGACTGGCTGCCATGTCCTCCTCCGTGGCCTAGCAAGGCTGCTCCTCCCTTGGGGCAGGGGTGGGGGAGGTCAAAGAGTCAGCCATTGAGTTCATGTCAGAAATAGTCCTTGTTCCTCTTACTAGGAAACCCACTTGGATACTGAGCTACCATGGGCTATATCCAAGCAGGGGTTCTAGGTTATTACCATTCATGGTCCTTGGTTGGAGAAACAGTCTCATAGATGACCCTTGTGCCCTGATATATTTGGTCCTTGTGGAGCTCCTGTCCTCTCCAGATCATACTAACTCCCCCAAAATCATATGATTCCCTGCACTCTGCTGAAGGTTTGGTTTTGAGTCTCAGCATCTGCTTTTATACACTGCTAGGTAGAGTCTTTCAGAGGCCCTCTGAGGTAGGCTCCTGTCCTGTTACTTGTTTTCTCCTACTTCCAATATCCATCCCATTTGTCTTTCTAAGTGAGGATTGATCATCTTAGCCTGGGTCGTCTTTCTTGTTTATTTTCTTTAGGTGTACAGATTTTATCCTGTTTATCCTATCTTATAGGTCTAGTACCCACTTATAAGTGAGCATATGAAGTGGTCCATTTTAAAAAAGAGATCTAATTTCATCCATCAGAGATCAAAGGCACCAAAAGCTCGTATGTGATATGCAGAAGTGTGGGTGCCCAGGTGCTGGAGAGGAGGTGAGAAGGTGAGGAGGTGAGGCTCCACACACCTCTATACACAGGAACCCTGACTGTGCTTCACAGATAGTTTCTCCATTTCATAAGCACGAGTTCAGCTTTCCTAGTTCATCGAGAACAGTGCTCTAATATACAAGAAACAAACACCTGTGTATCTCGAAAACTCAGAATAGTTAGAGTATGGCATACAAAGTATGGTATAAGTATTAAACTTTGGCAAGTGAAGAAAAGCAGTTTTAAAAGCAAACTCTGCATTTTCTTACATGTGTAGGATCAGATCATCATTGAGAAATGTCTTCTCTGTTCATGCAAGTGATCTCCAAAAGAATTAAAATAGCAGAAAAAGAAAGTGGTCCTTTCTGTATTCTCCCCTTTACTTCTTTTGATTGTGCCAACAGTAATCAACTCCTTTGCCATCATCTTATAGTTACAAACAGGGGGCTCAGCTGTTGGAGAATCAGCTAACGTGGAAGTCATTCCGACTGGGAGTTGTTCACTGGAAGAAATCAAAGCACTTTCCCAGTGTGATTCCAGGCTGAGAACGTAGACCATCACTTTCATATGCAGAAGAACAAAATGCCTTCAGCATTATGATGCTGTGACAGTTCCTGGTCTTCTGGTGGGGCCAGCAAGAGGGTCTGCAGAAACCGGTCAGTGAGTCCTGTAAGCAAAGCTCTAAGCCTATGTGCTTTCTTCCCCCTGGACCAAAGCCTTTAAAAGGGTTTAACTTTTTAGATGAATAACACACATTGCAGAAAAGTCCCTTAATTTAATGCAAATTATTAATAGTAACTCAGTTATACCTGAAAAGGCAGATTTTTTTCCCCTCCACCAAACTTCCCTGGCTCATGATAGAAAATCTGTTAGGAGGTATCATGATTTGGAAAATACGGCATTTGAGATTTCTGTGTCTTAGGCCCGTATAAGATGGCATCACCACATGAATCAACCCTGCTGGTGCTCTGTGGTCACGGACCCTAGCAACCACATTCTTCCAGAATGAGAAAAATGACATTGAGCTTAATTAATTGAGAGGCTGATTTCACTGAACTGCAACTCACAATGATCCACTAAGAGACATCGGGCTCCAAAATGGAGAAGAATATACCAAACTCCAAACTAAAGCCAGTGTAGCAGTGCTGCACAGATCCTTTTCTTACTATCACAACACGAGTGCGTGCGCGCGCGCACACACACACACACACACACACACACACACACACACCTGGAACAAGAAACAGAAATGTATTCTGTTATTCACACATCATCCTGTTAAGTCCCATAATGCCATGTCTCACATGCCTGGGGTTTAAAGATGGATCTTCTTCTCTTTAAGACACGATGAACAGTGAGTCGTCATCTGCAACTGCGTTGTCATCTTTAACTAGGTGATTCTCAAGGGAGAGCAGAAAACGAAATCAAGTCCATGGCCCCTGAGCGACCTAAGGCTGCATTCTCTCTTTTCCACTTTCTGAACCAATGTTGCCTGTCTAATTAGTAGGTTAAAATTCAATGAGATAAGCCCAGGGACACAGAAACCTCTGGCTGTGGTCCGCCAGGTGTGTTTTATGCTGCTAACAGTGATATCAGAGCAACGAGCTGTTGACCAAGAATAAGGAAGTTTCCTTTAAAGAGGGCTTTCCTATTAATCTGTGGAAGTGTCCCTCTTCCACTGCCAAATCTTTCTGGACTCTTAGAGTGTTTTGCTAATTGTTTTTCTCTCCCTGTTAACAGAATGGAAGCCACAGAGAGAGCTGCAGGCACCCAGAGCAGAGGGCAGAGGGTGGCAGTATCCCCAGGGCTCTGTCGGTGGTCATGGCCTCCACATTCCAAGTTAGCACCTGACTGGAGCAACCTGGTTCTTGTCTCTCAGTGGAGAGGCATCTCTTCAAAGAGCAGCCAAAAAAAAAAAAAAAAAAGAAAAAAAAACAAACCCAAAAACAAACAAACAAACAAAAAAAACCCCAAAAAACAAACAGGGAGAGGATTGTCTATGCCACACATAAAATGTACTCAAAGTTCCCTAGCAATACAAATTAAGAAGAATTAAGAAGAAAGAAAACTATCAATTAACGTGGTTGATAACATTCTTAGACAAGGCAGCCAGGCAACACTGCACTCGGAGAAGTCAAACAGAACTGGCAGTTTTATAAAAATTCATATAAAGTAGTTAAAAGTGAATTAGTATAATTTAAATTGCTTTCAGACAAGAGAAAAAGAAAAAAGAAAAAGAAAAAGAAAACCGCAGCCACAGAAAGAAAACTCCCACTGGGCAGAGATGGAAACAGTTTTGAGACAGATCTGAAAAATAAGGGTACCTGGACTTTAAAATAAAACCTTGAGCTCGCGGTTGCTGGAAATGCTTCTTTAGAGATCTTTGTGGGATATCATGCAAAAAACAGATGAGACAAAAACAAAAGCCACTCCAACATCCAGAAATTTAAATTCTGAAAAGAAACAGTAAGTGCTGAGAATTCTTGGTCAGAAAATGACCGATGGCATCCGAATCACCATGCATTTAACATCCTCTAGCCCTCAGCAAGCACCTCAGGACCACGGGGAGTAGGGTTCCCCGAAGCCTCCAGCACCTGACATCTCCACCTGTTTCTTATCATCTGTGCATACATTAGTTTGCTAGCTCTGTCCGACGCACTCGGCATTGTTTATAGAGATGAAGGAAAATAACAAAACAATCAAACTATCTCCACACTCGCCCTTTGCAAAATCCCCTTCCAAACGAACTGCTCACATTCATGAAATACAAGGTAATAAAAGAGTTATTAATACCCAAACCTGGTCAGTCCTTCCATTTCTTGAAACTTGCACACAAACCGAAGAAACCCACTCAGCTTTAAAAAGGTCGATCATTTTGCTGTCTACAGCTTCATCTCTGAGAGCTCTGGCTTCCTCCGTCTCTGTGTGAGCTCTCTCTCTCTCCCTCTGTGCGTCTCTCTACTTCCACGGAGAGGAGAGGCTTCCTTCTCTGTTTCTGCCTCTGGATGAAGGATGAATGCTAAATACACAGTTTGAAGGGATTTTTTCCCTTCTTCTTAGGTGAACAGTTGGAAATCTAAAATCTTTCTCTCCCGAATGACTTAATATGCCACTCACTCAACACAGAACATTTATATAAAGAGGCATAAACACAACCAAGAATTCTACTTAAAAAAAGAAAACAACCCTCCCTCTGAGCCTATTCTGTTTACTTAACTATTAGCACTTACCCTGAGATGTGCCATAAATGCTCTATTCCAAATGTACAAAAGCCAACCACATCTCAGCTGAGAATTAAACAGTTTTAATGTCTTCAAATCCATGCTCCTGCTCCAAGCCCTGATACAGGCAGTCACTGGCAGCCGTACAACAGTTCTCAACAGCAGACATCTGATTCTTGACATTTAAAAATAACAATATTGGGAAAAAGGGGAGGTTTTTTTTTTTTTTTTTTTTTAATTAACCAAAACAGCTTGTGAGTGAGCACATAACACCCATTGAGTGTATTGATTGGAATTTACAGTGATAACGTGAGAGCCCTTGTCAGGTACAGGCTAAAAGCATACAGACCCCTCAAGTCTTAACACAGTCCTGGCAAGAACCTGCTGCATTAAGGACACTCTGAAACTCTCTAAAGGCAGAAGATGCTCTTTAGTGTTTAAGTTCTATTATTTAGTGAATGCTTATTTATCATTATTAATTAGTGAATGAATTCACTAAATAATACAAATAATACTAATTAGTGGATCTTAATTTAGTTTTGAATCAAGTTAGGGATTTTGCTTTTCTTTCCACTGGCAGCCTGATTTCACATTTGCATTCTTTTACGGGCATGGACATACCGTAGGTCAAATGGGCACATGAGCTTGATTCCGACAGAGACAAATAATAAAATAAATCCATGGATTAACATCTACATCTGAAACATGTGACAGAACTGGGCGGACCTGGGGCCAGCTGTTGGCTGCCCTCCCTACTATGCACATTCCTCGTGCCTCTTGTCAGTTTTGTCTATAAAGCTAAAGCGAAGGAGGACTCCTGAGAAGAGGAGGGATAATGGCGGAAGGGAAATAGAGTATGAATATGATCGGAGCTTGATAGGCAAATGAATGAAACTATCAATGATTGATGAATATGAATATCAAAGCAGAAACCCATTTTTGTATAAGAAAAAGTTGTGAGACTATTTAAAGCAAATACAATATTTTTCACAGTGGTTTTGAATATTAAGTGAGGCCCAGGTGGTTCCTGACAGATAAAGAACATGTGGTGGAGGTCTTTGTCTGTAAGTGGAGAGTGTAGGGATTGAGCCTGGTAAATGAGAAGAATTCAGACTTCTGAGGGAAAAGACTGTTTCGGCTCACCATATAGCCATGTGCCCTTGGCCAAGTCATTAGACATAGTTTCCTTAAATCCATTTTTATCCCCTGTGAAGTGCTTTAAAAATTTTAAAGAACAAATTAAAGTAACATTTGAGAAGCATCTGCTTTGGGCGTGCGCTGATGAAGCGAGAGTCATAGGCCTCCCAATTCTTGGAAATTGCTCTAAATAGTACACTGAGATACTCAGTTTAAAAATGTGCAGCAAGATGGCAGCTTCCTAAAACCAAGTGCCTCGTTTCTCAGAGGATGAAGGGGGCTCCAAAATTTAAAGGATGGCTCCAGCAACATCCCCACTAGAGGTCCATAGGGAATGAAAACCTAGCATTCCCTGCGGAATGGAGCACTGTATGCTAACCACATGCTGTAACGGTGATGGCCAATAGGACTCTGAATCCAGCCCTAAGTTGGGCAGCCTCGAAAGTAGTATTACTAGAAAGCAAGCAAAACGACTCTTTGTTTCCCCAAATTTGCCTCTAGGAATGAGTTTATCCATGAAGTCGTCCCACAAGAGTGATGGGAGCCAGTTAATCCTATTTTCTGAGATGAGTATCCGCAGGATGTCAGATCCTTTCTGTCTCCTTCCAGAAGCAAGAGAATTGTTGGGACTCAGGTCTCAGAGGTGTCTCCTACTTGACCCCTCTTCACTGATACTCAGTTCTGCCCTCCCTTTCTGTGCAGGAACACACCGACCTCAGCACAGGGACAGGGTGAGGCTGTGGTTCTCCATGTTGTCTGTTTAAGAACATGATCGTGTCCCCTCCCCAGACTCAGGATTGTCATTACGTTTTCATCTTGAAGGCCATGTACAGAACGGGAGCTCAGTTAATGCCAACGTTTAATTAAGTATTTTGCAATGCAGATTTCAGTGTACATTTAAAAGGATAAATAAATATGGTTCAGGATTAATTCTTGTCCAAGTTATGAAAGAGAATATTAACTTTTTAACAGTTTCAAGGATGAAAAAGTGACATTTTTATAGGTAGCAAGACGGGAATGGGACAGAGGGGAGCATGTGTGAGGTGTCTCATGATTAGTATTTCTAACTAGGTGATATATATATTAGTTAGTAGTTGCTTCAGATTAGTTTTGCTTATAGCTTTCTTAAATATTTTATTTATTAAAAAAAAAAACTGGCCCGAGGAAGGTAAGTAATTTGAAGGTAGACATTTCTAGTCATTACAACTAACTGCCACACTTTGATCTTAAAGATCTCATTCTGATGTTACTGAAGAATGTTCAAAATTGTTATCTTGAAAACCCTACTTTCTCCTCCCTCACCTTTCTACCTAGCTTTGGCATGAAGTGGGAATAGCCCAAATTTCAGTCCTTCTACCTCCAGGTCATAGGTCAAGGTCCCTCAATATTTTAGAGCCATAGTTTCTTCTTTTGTCAACAGTTCTATCAATCTAGCTTTCAGAAGAGCTATGAAGATGGACCATGCTCATCACCATGTCTAATACATAGAGACTTCACAGTTAATGTCCAGCTTCCTCTTCCTTTCTCTACCTTTGCTCACTTTACCACTTTTCGAGATTTTGGACTTAAAAGGCATAAAGAAGGAAAGGAAAATAAATTTCAGGAAGGAAGAACATGAACTATTGTACAAGCTATTGTATAACTAAGAATGGCTGGTGTTGGAGGCCTGGACATTGTCCTTCTCCAGCCTCATTCTCCTCATTTCTCATATCCCACCCGCCAGGACTCACTGTAGTACAGGCTTTCACAGTCACCGGAGACAGCCTTTTCATAGAAAGCATGCCAGTTTCTAAAACATCTCTATCTCCTTACTCATCCTTTCTTCACGACAGTTTTTTTTAAATCAAAGCACTTTCAGTGCTAGATACAATTTATGTTCTTAAAGAACTTCTAAATCCTCAACCTGCAGCACACAGAATGATCGTTTAGTGAAGAGACTTGGGTTCTCGTCCTATCTCTGCCATGTGTTAACAGCGCAGCCCATGAAGCCTTTATCTGAGATCACTTTTTTTTTCAACACTAAGTGGGTTAGATGACAGCTAATAGTTATTGCTTCCAGCCCTGTCTGTGCAGCATGCATGCTTGGTGCCTGTGGGGTCAGAAGAGGGTGTCCCATCTCCTGGAAGTGGAATCACAGATGGCTGCAGGACATTGTATGGCCGGTGGGAACTGTACCTGGGTCCTCTGCAAGATCAGCCAGTGCTCTTAACCACCGAGAATTTTCTCCAGCTTCTCTTGATCATACAGTAAACTAGGAAATCCTACCTTCAGTGGGAAATATGAACAGTATTTGTGACACGGTAGCTTCTGCTAAACTTTGGACATGAGCCCTGTCCCTGTCCTTGCTCAGGACTGGCCGCCTAGAATATTCTCAGCAGTCAGGATAGGTACTCCCAAGAAAGCTATATTTACCAGAAAGAGTTTAATAAAGGAAAAATAAGCACCTTCTCACTGGAGGATTTTTTTTTCCTTGCATTTCTTCTGAAGGAGAGAATGGAGATGAGTGTGCTGTGTTTTTAGGGTCTAGTAAAAACTTTCAGGGAGAGATAGGGCCAGCCGGAAGGAAAGAGAGCCACAAATGCACTGAAAGGGGGTGGGGGTGGGGAGGAAGCCACGAGGGTTACGGGTTACGGGTTACGATGCCGCAGCCCTGTGTCTTAGGAAAAAGCAATCGGGGAGGGAGGAAGAGAGGAAAGGCGGCTCTGCCTGCCTGCGCCGGTATTTTTATCCAGGTGAATCTCGTTCAAGTGAACTGGAGGCAGAAGGAGAAAGAGGAGCAGGCGTGGAAAGAGAAGAGCAGCCTGCCTTGGTGGCTGTGTGTGGGACTTACCCCCTGACACACTAATTGTATTTTACCGCACAGCCGTTTCCCCTTCACCCTCCTCCTCTCCCTGGGCTTCTGCAGCTGTGTTTAGCAGGTCCCTAAACTGCCTCTGTGTCCACCTCTGCAGGACACCATCCTGCTATTCTGTGTCTTGGAAAAGGGGCAGGCTGGAGCTAACCACTGCAATGAAGGAGATGCAGGCACCATATCTAACACCTTAATAGAACTAGCTAAAGCTGGTAGGAGCTGCCTCCTTGAATTTCCCGTTTCTATAAACAGTTCAGAATAGAGCCAAGACCAGAACCCCGACCAGGTCGTGAACTACCTCACAGCATCTATCATTGAACACAGATAGTACCTGTAGGTACTGGCAGGACCGCTCTTGCTGGCAGGCCTCAGACTTCACCATGGCCTGATCCATGTTCACCGAGGCTTTCTGGTAAACCTCTCGGGCTCGGCTCACGGTGAGAGTGGAGGACCAGGCGCTCTTCTTCAGAAGCGGGGCGTCCAGGTTGACTGGCAGATTGGCGCAGGTGGAGCACTTGACGTCGTTGCTACTCCGGGAGGCCTTCACGGCTTGCTCGCTGATGGTATTGTAGGCTTCCATGAAGTACTGCGAAGCGGAGCGGTCGGGGCACCTGCCCATGGTCATCACGCCCGAGGGCGTGTGGTACAGGCACATGTCGCCGTCCAGGTTGTCGTCCGAGCTCCACCAGCTGGGAGAGGTCGGGGAGGCATTAGAGGCGTTGGATCTGGCCTTGGACTCTGAACGCCTCTCCTTGCTCTTGCTGCGCTTGCCGTACCTCACGGTTTGCGACTCATCGGGGCTGGCCTTGCCCCCATTGACGCTGCCTTTGGATGGCCCCTCCAGGGAGTGAGACTTGGTGAAGAGCTTCTGGACCGAGTGGACCAGGTGCCGGATGCGGCCGGGGCTGTCGCTGCGATGCTCCACGGCGGTGCGCTTGTACTGGAGCGTGTGGTAGCCATCCCGGCTGAGCGGTAGCTGCCTCTCAAACTGATCCAGCAGGTTGGAGGGGAGGCGATTGGCCTTGGTGGCCAGGGTTCGTGGCACCAGGGCACTCTCGTCCTTCAGCTCCTGCTGTGAGGTGTAGTGCCGGCGTGGGAAGGTGCTGCTGGCCAGCGGGTCGCTGAAGGGCCCCACGCACTCGGCCTGGAAGGAATTCCGCTGGGTGTAGTAGGGATGATCGGCTGGGTGGTGGTCCACAGGGCTCAGCAGGTACGGCTTGTGGTCTGAGTGGTGTGACAGGGAGTCACAGGCCGACTCGCAGGTGATTCCATGGTGGTGGCTGCGGCTACCTGATAACCCTTTCATTGCTGACTGGAAGCAATCGCAGGGGTCATGGGAACCCCGTTAGGTTCCAGACCCGTCTTGGGCAAAGACCTGAGGGATGGAGAGTAAGACAAGGTGTTAGCTCTTGGATAGTGCTCTATTCTGTGACTGCATGCCCCTCTTGGCTTCTGGGGGGACTTCAGGCTGCTCCTAAAAACAGCTTTCTCACGTTATTGGAAAGGTCCCTCTCACCTTTATAAAGGTATAAGGCTCACTCTGGGACAAGGAAACAATGAAACACAATCTTACTGACGACGGTTGTTTTAAGACAGATTCTTGCTACACAGCCCAGGCTAAAGCACTCCTTCTTGCCTCTGCCTCTGAATGATGGGATCCCTCTGAAGTACCACCTCGCGGGCTGACACCAGCCAGTACCACCACACTGAGATGAAAGCACTGAGCACCACCCACGGCGTGAAATCTTTTCCAAGTTCTCGACACAGTAACTGTTTTCCTTGATGAGCCCAGCAGCTGAATGTAGCTTCCCTTTGCTTTTCTTCTTTGCGTGATTCTTAATAAGATAGTTTATTATTTCTCCTACGTGCGGGTGTGGGGATCGATCTATCTATCTATCTATCTATCTATCTATCTATCTATCTATCTATCTATCATCTATCTATCTATCGGCACGTGTTGATGCCAGTTGAAACCACACATATGGGAGCTTCTGGAGCTGGAGTGAAGGTGGTTGTAAGCTACCCAAATTCAACACTGGAAATTGAACTGAGCAGTATTCAGCCTCTGACCCCAATTTACACACTAATCACAGACTTAGTGTATCTAGAGGGCTAGGTTTCTTTGGAAAGCATTTCCTGGTACCAACGGCAGAGAGTCAGTTATGGTACTGTGATTTTATGGCAGCCACGCTCTAGAACCCACGGGATTATTTGCTTCTGTCTCTCCAGGTTAAAGTTCATTGCAGCCTGGCTTAATGCTTTGTCACTTTTACATCTTCCTATCCATCAACAAGCTGTTACTATAGGCACAAAGAAAGCATTCTGTAAGTGGAGATTAAAAAACAAAAACAAATACAAAAAACAATATGAACCAAAGAAAGCCGTGGCACATCTTTAGAACATAACTTGGTGTCTTCTGTCTGTCACAACTTCCTATTTGGAATTCTGTAGGAATACCTATAATACCCAAGCAAGTCTGCATATTAATGAGCTGCCGATAGCAAGGCAAACATTCAGAGCTGTGGTGAAACCTGCCTGTGTATTTCTGTCCTCCGAGAGCCAAGTGTCCTGTAAACAGAGTAGGTAAGGAATGGCACTGGCTGAGTCTCAAGCCATCTTTTCTTCTGGTTGCTATGGCTTGGATCCTAAATAGCCCCAAAGGTCAGTGTGCTGAGGGCCAGGCTGCCAGCCTGCAGTGTAACTGGGGGGTCATGGAGACTTTGGTAGAGGAAGCCTAGTGGGAGGAAGTCAGGCCACTGGGGAGCTGCGATCTAGGTTCCTTCCTGCTCTTGCCTTTTAATCCCTTCCTCCAACATGTATTTCTGCTACAGTGTGGAGCTCCATGGCGTGCTGCCTCACCACAGGTCAAAGCCCACAGGACTAAGTGATCTTGCATGTCATCTCTCCAAGGCCAGGAGACAAAACAAATCTTTCTTTTTCTTTTTTTTTTTTTTAAGTTGATCTTCTTGGTTATTTTGCCATGGCACAGGAGGGCTAACACATCGGTTTAAGGTTTTTGCTAACTGGTCACAAGTAAAACAGAATGAGCAGGGGAAAGGCTCTTGCCCCTGAGGAGGTGGACTGAAGATTCTGGGCTTTGTGCTCAGCTTAGCCTGCAGGAGAGGCTGCCCCTGCAGTCCATGGAGTGGGAGTTCACACTGAGTTCATATCTGAGCTCAGGTTGTCCTCAAGCTCTGAAAACAGGCTGTGGCTCTAGCAGGAAACCTTATTTTCTTTTGACTTTAACACAGTGTGCTCTTCAGGAGCTGACCAAGGTCATCCTGACAGACTGTTTAAACTTTTTTTTTTCTTTTTGAAAGCCTCCTACAGTACAAAAATTGTCATTTTTAAGCATTGTTCTGGAAAGACAACTCAAAAATGTCATTTCAGATTTTCAAAAAGTGAAAGATAAATGGCTAGTGGACATATAGGGTAGGATTAAACGCACACACCTTGGCCCCATGAAGAAAGACATGGACTTTAGAGAGTTCAAAGCTTGCCTTTTCCAGGAGACACATGACACCTGTGAGCTCCAGGACAACACTGTCCCTGTCTATGCCTGCAGAGTCCTCACTTCCTCATCTCCTGTCTGTCAGTGCTTAGGGCTGAGCCTAGTGCCATGAACATGTCAGCAGGTGATCTCACCCATTCATGGCTCACTGGTTCAACACTACTGATGGAGGTTTTAACTACCAGCCTTTTGACATTGGTTAGTCCACTAAATTATGAAGGCAGAGACTCACTTTCGTCTATTCGGTCTCAAGTGCAGTATAAACACCTACTCACTGATAATGTATGCATGCAGAATTTCCCCAGGTGGTCCATGATGTCCTTCAGTGAAAATGTGACAGGGTGGCTGTACAGGGAATGCTGGGACAGCCATTTCCCAGTCATCTAGGTTTCAGTAAGGCAGAAGGTGGCAGGTGAGCACCTCTGAGATTTCTGCTTCTGCCTTGCCATGGCTCCCGAGTTCCACTTGTTTAGAGCCTAGCGACTTTGTCTGGCCCAATGACCAAAGGATATCTATACAAATACAGTATAGAGGAGGAGAGAGAGACAGAAAGAGAGAAAGAGAGACAGAGACAGAGAGATAGGGAGAGAGACAAGGAGAGTGAGACACACAGAGAGACACAGAGAAAGAGAGAGAGAGACAGACAGATAAAGATACCAAAAGGAATTAAAAACTCATGGTAGACATGCATTAGGAAAAGCCTATAAATACAATATTTTCTACTGAAGAGGTGCTAATAAAAAAGAAAAACCTGGGACAATCTTTTTTTTTTTAAAGATATATAGATATATTTTTATTATTTGTACAATATTCTGCCAGCATATGTGCCTGCACGCCAGTAGAGGGCACCAGATCTCACTATGGATGGTTATGAGCGACCATGTGGTTGCTGGGAATTGAACTCAGACCCTTTGGAAGAAGAGCCAGTGCTCTTAACCTCTGAGCCATCTCTCCAGCCCTGGGACACTCTTTTTATGAACCTATGATTACAGTAGTAGAGGATGGCAAGAAGGGATTTTAGAGGGGTTAAATAGCACTTTGACCAGGGTATGGTCAAGCAAACACGAGAAAGCTTTTCTCTATTAGCCATGTATCCTGGAAGAAAGTGTTGTCAAATACGGTCTTAACAGTAAAGATGGAGCGAAGGAAACAGCTAGGTGATGGAGCGGCTGCCTAGCATGAGAGACACCTTATGTTCAGTTCTAGCACAGCATTGAATGAATAATGTAAGCAGACAAACTAAAGAGGGGGATAGTCCTAGAGGATTTTACGCACAGGAAAACATTTTGGGCCACACTGAATTGGTTCTGAACATACAAAGTCTCACAAGATGAGACTTCAAACATGCCTTCTGCAGCAGCTGTGTCTTGGGTCGATATTTTGTGCTAAACGAAATTGCCAAGAGCTGAAGACACAAATTTACTCTAAAATGTACAGTATTATTTCAATCAGGTGTTCATTAATCATCTCCATACAGGAACAATGTTTTATGGACTAGGATAGTACCTGAGGACAGGCAGAGGGAAGAGTCTTTTTACAACCATCAATGATGAATTATGCTAAGTCATGTAACTAATGATAATTTATGTAAGCTACGCATACACAGTATGGTATTTAGTAAACTTTACATGAGCTATTTTCATCACAGGGACAAGCACTTAAACATCCTGAGAGGCTAGAACATTTTATCTGCTGAATACAGTAACTCTTGTGAAGGGACGTTGAACTTTTACTCATTTCCCTCATGTTACTAGGTTCTCAACCTGTGGGCCACAACCCCCACGGGGGTTTCATATCAGATATTCTGTATATCAGATATTTACATTATGATTTATTATTGTAGGAAAATTAAAGTTATGAAGTAGCGATAAAATAATTTTATGGTTGGGGGTCACCACACCATGAAGAACTGTATTAAAGGGTCGCAGCGTTAGGAAGGTTGAAAACCACAGCTCTATGTCATGGTAAATAAGGTCATAATAATGGCACTACACTATTGTAAATGTTTTAAAATGCTTAATCTCTTTTTCTGGTTAAGATCAAGAAAATTATCAGCTTGGCTCTTTCTGTAGAAGATCTTATAATGTCTTGCCATTTCAAAGGGAAACTAGATCAGTTTGTGGTTAAAAATTACAGCAGTTCTGTATTCCTTTTTTTAATTGGGTTATTTGGTTTGTTGGTGTCTAAACAGAAAATTCTCTATAAAGGAAGCTCTAATGTCTGAGAAGTCATTAGTCCTTAGCCATCGGGGAAAGGCAAATCAAAATGACCCTGAGATTCCATCTTACACCCACCAGTATGGCTAAGATACAAAAGCTCTAGTGACAGTACCTGCTGGCGAGGATGTGGAGAAAGGGAGACACTCCTCCATGGCTGGTGGAGTGTGAACTTGTGCAACCACTTTGGAAATCAACTTGGCAATTTCTTAGAAAACTGGAAATAGTTCTACCTCAAGACTCACCTCTACCACTCCTGGGCGTATAGTCAAAAGATGCTCCATCATACCACAAGGACACTTGACCAACTGTTTATAGCAGCTTTATTTGTAACAGCCAGAAACCGGAAACAACCTAGGTGTCCCTCAACCAAAGAATGGATAAAGAAAACATGGTACATTTACACAATGGTATACTACTCAGCTATTAAAAACAAGAACATCATGAAATTTGCAGACAAATGGATGGAGCTAAAAAAATATCCTGAATGAGGTAACCAAGACCCAGAAGGACACACATAGCATCTACTCACTTATAAGTGGATATTAGCCATATAGTACAGGATAGCCATGCTATAATCCATAGACCCAAAGAAAGCTAAGCAACTAGGAGAGTTCAAGGGAAGATTCTTAAATCCACTCAGAAGGGGAAACAGAATAAACATCTGGGTGGATGATGGAGGGGCATGGGTGGGAGAGGGGATTGGGAAGGAAACAGGAGGGATCAAGTGTGGGAGAAGGAACTGAGAGAGATTGGTGTGGGGGGAATCTCCGGGACAACCTAGAAACAAGGGCCAAGGGATAAGCTAGGACAAGGGAAACTTACAGGCAGAAGGTTATTGTGTAATTCAAATTCTGATTTCTGCACCCCTTATATCTGGTTGCAATCCTTCTGAGAATCTCCTGTCTTAGTGTCCTGTAAACACTGCTCCTCAGTTGTCCCCTGGTATGCCAATAAGGCAGCTTACAGTCAGTTGCTGAGCAGGGGAGAGAATAGGGATGGACTTCCTGCTAGCCAGGGGAGGAGAAGTTAGAGGAAGAAGAGGGAGCAAAGATTGTAACCAGATATGTGGGATACAGAAATCAGCATTAGAATTACACAATAACTTTATGCCTACAGAAACTCCCAGGAATCTATGAGGGTGACCTAGCTAAGACTCCCAGCAATAGGGGACAGGGAACCTGAAAAGGCCACATACTATAACCAAGGAAGGCTTCCAGTGGAGGAATAGGGACACCAACCACCCACAAAACCTTCAACCAGCAATTTGTCCTGTCTACAAGTTGTACAGGGATAAAGATGGAGCAGAATTCGAGGGAATGGCCCAACTCGAGACCCAAGCCACAAGAGAGAGAGACTACCCCTGACACTATTAATGGTATTCTTCTATACTTGCTGACAGAAACCTAGCATAACTGTCCTCTGAGAGGCTTCACCCAGCAGCTGATGAGGCAGAGGGGGAGGAAAGTTTGAAGGTAGCCAGAGGGGTCAAGGACACCACAAGAAAACTTACAGAATCAACTAACCTGGGCCCATAGGGGCTCACAGAGCCTGAACCCCCAACCAAAGAGCATGCATGGGCCGGACCTAGACCTCCTACACTGATGTAGCAAATGTGCAGCTTGGTCTTCATGTGGGATTCCTAACAATGGTGCGGGGCCTGTCTCTGACTGTCGCCTGCCTTTGGATCTCTTTCCTCTAACTTGGCTGCCATGTCTAGCTTCAACAAGAGAAGATGCTCCTAGTCCTATCGCATCTTGTTATGCGATAAGGTGGGTTGATATACAGGCAAAGCCTTCCATTTTCTGAGGAGTAAAGGAGGGCGGGATGTGGGGAGGAGAGGTGAGAGGGAGGGCCTAGGAAGAGAGGAGGGAGGGGAAGCTGCAATTGAATAAAGAAATTACAGCAGCACACTTGGCAACTCCTTGTCGCACAAGGCAGATGATGTCACCGTTCTAATGTCACTGGCCATGGAGAGACAGTGGTGGGTAGTGTCTGCCTTGGAGAGCCTGAGTTCTCTTTCGTCATTCTTCATACCTTCCATTTTCTAACACACCTCTTTCTCCCTGATTCCTTTTTACTGCCCTCCTAATTGATGTTTCTAAGTGGCATTTGTGTCCACCACTGTCTCCCACCTGTGGTATGGCCTAAAGCAGGAGTATTATGTATTCACTGAGCATTGCTCATATGCAAAATCTAGGGCTTTCTGCTGCAAATGTAAGAAAGATATGATCTGGCCATGAGAAGCTCTAACTCATGATTCTCCTTATTTAATGCATTCTTGGGGAAGGGAGCCGTGAGTGAGTGCTTGAATTAGGTTTCAGTTGGCTGTAACAATTTCCGAAAATAGAAAGGGAAATTGCCTCCCTTGCCTTTCTCTCTGAGCAAAGGCTGTGGAGTGTGGTCAACGCGTCTTCGGGAAGGTTTCTATGGCTACCTGTGATTATCTATAATTCTTTCTTGCTCACTATGACTTCAAAATTATTCTTTGTTGTTCTCTAGGTCCAGGTTTGCCGTCAGATCGTATGCTCCCAGTGCTGGGAGTGGAGAATTTGTTGCTGTACGGCTGACCATGTGATGAGCTTACGGTGACAGGCACACTCTTTTTCCTGAGTCGCTGCACCTGGAACAGACATACCGCTGCACGGATGATGACTGAAGCAAGAATGATTAGGCCCTGCAGAGGGAAATCTCTAGGTAATTCATGAGACCCAAGGAAAGAAACAAACTACATATTTGAAGATGCTGACAGGGGGAGAATATCCCTGCAAAGCAGGTGATTTCTCGTTTTATTTCAGTTTCCGTGTATGTCTTTATTGAGAGCTGCTCATTCAGATTTTCCTTTTCCATGCAGGGAAGAGTCAACCACAGGCCTATGGCCATCTCAGTGAGGACTGGCAGGTGAGCAATCACAAGCTGTGTCACAGACAATGTGGGGGCTCCTGCCTAAGAGAAAAGAGAGCGTCCTGCTCTGCTTTGGGAAGGCCTTGGGAAGAGGAAATCCTTATCAATTCTTATGGGGTCAGACTACCTTTTTGGCTTTCCTCCACCTGCCTGTGACTTTCTCCTGCCAGGGCATTGCATTCAAGTAAGAAGAAATAAAAGATTATTCCATCAAAAAAAGAACAACCTAGTCCTTGAATAATGACCACACTTCCTGGTGCCCCTTGACGTGTATAGGTGACTAATTCTCACTAACTGAATCTAATTGGAACTGGCGTGTGCAATTTCTGCAAAAGATTTCGGAAGTAAAGGGCATTGTTCTCTTTCGCCCTTCTACTGGAACGCAGATCCGAGGGCTGGTCAAGCAGTGATCTCGTACCATGATGGGAATCGCCCACACCGATGAGCATGGGGTACCAAATAAAGGCCCTGTCACTGTGGAGCGCCCTCTCAGCCTAGCATCTTATTTCCATGAGAGGACACAGACTTCTGTTTGGCTCACACCACTGTGCCACTTCCTTGGGAACCAGGTTCTGAATGAGATCAGAGTAGCCGAGGCCCAGTCACTGAGGCCAGGGACGTCATGTCATGATGCAGACCCATAGCTTGCAGTGGGTGGTACCCCACTTGGAAGATTTGAATAGAGCAGACTCAGATGTGTCTAAAAGATTGCTCTGCTCGTTCTTAAAGAATGGGGGGGGAGGAACACCGCATAGGAGCATGGCGATGTCCTGGCTAGCAGGGTAGTTTCTCCATTCTTGATCTCCCAGCCAAATGGAATGATCCTACTACAGTCTGAACACTGTACCTTTCTCTAGAAACAACAAAATACTCTGTGTTGCGGATCCAGCTTTCTCTAGCAAGTTTTCATCTACTCACAATAAAACCCCATTCTACGAGCAGCCTCCAGACCTGTGAACTAAAGAAGCCTCTTTTCTTTACCAGCACCCAGTCTAACGTATTTCCTTGTAACAGCAAAGGTGGCATTGTGTCCTTAAAGGCATACAGGTATGAGTGAAGCGCCCTCGAGTACACAGTGTATGAAATCCTCCAATTATGTTATTCAAAGCACAATGACGAGCCATTTCACACATACAGAATGTTCTTTGCCTTCCACTAACATTAATTGCTATCCTGATCACCTGCGGTTTGGTTCCGTTTGTGAATACCTCTTTGAACCAGGGACAGTTCTCTCTCCGAAAGATTTGGCATTGTAAAACGAACAAAACAAACAGCTGAAGCCTTCCCCAATTTAGTCACAGTAGGCAGCACATCGCTGTCGCCTCAAGAAGCTTGAGACATGCAGCTTCGCAGCGGCTTCTGAGAATCACTGGTGGGGATGAGTCCTTGAGAAGGCTGGCGGGCCACTGGTAATGTTGCTGTGGGCTGGCTGCTGTTTGGGCAAAAGATCACTGAGCCTAGTAGAAGATTTTTTATGGTGGCAAATTGTAATATGCCACATTTATTTGGGACGGACAGAGGTAGAAGGTGGCTGTCTTTACTCTGAGGGAACCGGGGTGTACCCTCCTTGTGGGGCTGTTTTCACTGGCTTCTTGGGGCAGGGTCAGTTGTCTCAGCTGAGCCTATTATAGATGGATACCCTGGGGGTGAGCCAAGAGAATGTGATCACCTTGATCAGCAATGGTCAACGAATGCTCTTTCCACAGGGTCTCAGAAGGGAACAGAGAAGGGAACACCTTATCTTTCTGTGTAAGATGATCTTCAGAATATTGGCAGGGGAGACTAAAAACCACCAGAATCCACTAAAGATGTTGGGAAAAACTTGCAGCTACTGCTTAATCAAGAATAAACAAAGAATGATGGCAGATTAGAGTTATTTAATGGAGAAAAAGCCAGCTGTGATAGAAGATGGGAAAATTGGAAAGAACGACAGCTAAGGCAACACGACCGTGCAACTTGGAAAAAGCAGTGGAAAATAGCCTCTGACAAACATGGAGTTCTTTCTGTCTGTACTTCTCATGACTAGTGAAAGGGTCTGGCGAGCATGTTCTGGTGTGATCTAGACAAGCTCCCTCACAGTTAGAGCACACCCACACCCACCACCCACGCACATCACACACCACACCACACACACATACACTGCAAACACACACAGAGACAAATAGAGAGAAAGAGAGAGACGCATACAAATACACACCACACACAAACATGCACCACAACACGCACTCACAAAGACACACAGAGACAAATACAGAGAAAGACAGAGACACACATACAAATGTACAACACACACACACACACACACACACACACACACACACACACACACACCCCGTATGTGTGGGGGAGTGTAGAGAGGAATAAGTCCAGAATCTGTATCTTTGAGAATAAACAAAACAAGAAATGTTTACCACATCTTTTTGGTTTAGGCAGTCAGTTCCCTGCCCAGTGTGGCAGAGATCTTGCAGCAGTTTGTGACAGAAACATGGTAGCCCAGAAAAGCTTATATACATACGTAAAGGGAACCCCTCTTTAACCTTGGGGTAACCACAGGCTGGCCAGAACCACTGTCAGTGGTCTGTGTCAGTCTTCAGTGTCAGCCCTGTTGCAACTGGCTAAGGTATCTTCACGTGGCCTCCCACAAACGTATTCACTGAATGTGAGAAATTATGCACACTCCTTTAGATTTGACATCCACTCTTGGAGAATGCCCTCAAGTGCTTCCCTCCATGACAAGGAGATGACCACAGGCTTTGAGGAGGTGAGAGGAGCAGCCACTCTGAGGGTCTGACAGACTCACTTTTCTCTGGTGAGTTCAGCTTCCCTGACTTCTCCAGTGGTTAATCAGACTTTTCACTCCCCAGCTCCTTCCTTCTGTTCCCATAACTGGGTAATTTTTAAAGTGCTCCGCTTCTAAGCATTGTTTGCAACAACCAAATTTCTTTTTCACTTTTTTCATCTTGGCAACAATTTTTCTTCTCTTGAGAATTCCTACGCCCAATCTTAAAGTTTAAACAAACAAATTCATCTCCACTAAACATTCTAGAAACATGTTTGTGGGTAGAGAAGGATTTCATTTCTGGATTAAAGTCCTAGGATTAAAGTTTTGACAGCCAGCAAGGCATTAGTTTGTATGTCCATTTGTTGTTCAGTGTTCTGGCATGGCAATACATATAAATCATTTATTTATTAAGAAACTATTATTCTAGATCCCACCATTTGCCTGTAAATTTCATGATTTCCTTGTTTTTATTGTTGAGTAGTATTCCATTGTGTAGATGTACCACAATTTCTGCATCCATGCCTTTGTTGAGGGACATCAGAAAAGATCATCCTGAGTGAGGTATCCCAGAAGCAGAAAGACACACATGGTATATACTCACTTATAAGTTGATACTAGACCTATAATATAGGATAAACATACTAAAATCTGTACACATAAAGAAGCTAAGCAAGAAGGAGGACCCTGGGTAAGATCATCAATACTCACTCAGAAAGACAAACGGGATGGACATTGGAAGAAGGAGAAAACAGAAAACAGGACAGGAGTCTACCACAGAGGGCCTCTACCTAGCAGTGTATCAAAGTAGATGCTGAGACTCATAACCAAACTTTGCGCAGAGTGCAGGGAATCATATGAAAGAAGGGGGAGATAGTAAGACCTGGAGAGCACTGGAGCTCCACAAGGAGAGCAACAGAACCAAAATATCTGGGCACAGGAATCTTTTCTGAGACTGATACTCCAACCAAGAACCATTCATGGATATAACCTAGAACCCCTGCACAGATGTAGCACATGGCAGCTCAGTGTCCAAGTGGGTTCCCTAGTTAGGGGAACAGAGACTGTCTCTGACATGAACTCAGTGGCTGGCTCTTTGATTACCTCCCCCTGAGGGGGGAGCAGCCTGACCAGTCCACAGAGGAAGATAATGCAGCCAGTCCCGATGAGACCTGATAAGCTAGGGTCAGATGGAAGGGGAGAAGGGCCTCCCCTATCAGTGGATTTGAAGAGGGGCATGGGAGGAGATGAGGGAGGGAGAGTGGGATTGGGAGGGAATGAGAGAGGGGGTTACAGCTGGATACAAAGTTAATAAACTGTAATTAATATAGAAAATAAAAATTTAATTAAAAAGAAACTATTATTTGCACAATGTGCTCTGAGCACTATAAAAGAAACTGAGGATTCTTGACTTTGCTTTCTCAACTCTTCCTCCTCCATTTTTTTTCTCATATTCCTTTACTCCCATTTTCCCTGTCTCTGCCAGTTCTCAAGATAACTTCTTTTATTTTCTCAACTCTTTCCTCTTCTATAGTCTTATCAGCTCACGAGGCACAGCAGGTCAAACATTCTGCCATCTTCTCTACTCTATGATATACTTTATTGATTCTGTACACTATAAATCAAAGAAAGATGTCACCACATTTTTGTCCTTTTACACAGAGGCTGCCCAACGTCCCCGGAAATAGGACTAATGCAAAATCTCAACTCTATTCTCAAAGCCTATTAGAAATACCATCCTGAATACATCTCCTTGTCATGGAGGGGGGCACTAGAGGGCACTCTCCAAGAGGGGTGTCAAACTTAAAGGAGTGTTCATAATTTATCACACTCAGTGAATGTGGTAAATTCACATTTGTGGGAGGCCACATGAAGAGACCTTAGTCAGTTCCAATGGGGCTCATACTTAGGACTCACATTGTGCCCACTTGAACACAGACCACTGACAGTGGATCACAGGTACTCTGAATCCCTGTACTCATTCATGCCTCATTTGTAGCAACTTGCTTAAAAAGGAACTAATAAAAGCTAACTGGTAAAGAGGACTGGGGTCTATGCCACTAGTAATCAGCTACCAAGTAAACATTCTGAGCTGTATATCAGCACATTCTAAATGCTTTAAATGTATGATATCTGTTAGTTATTAAATAATCCTATATAGTAGGGACTCTAGAATTCCATATATACCCAAGTAGGGTATATTCTAAGACCCCTGTTAGATGTCTAGAATCTTTGATAGCATTGAACCCTGTACATTTTGTGGTTTCTTCTATACACACTTGTGTTTAACTTTAACTTATAAATTGGGAACAATATGAAATTGACAACAATAAAATATTAGTTATGTGTAACCCCAGAATATATTTTTTCCCTGTTATTATTATGCCAATAAATTTCATCTAGAGGAAACATTTAGCTCCTTCTATCTGGCGTATCTAGATTGCCACCATTTCTACTCTTGCACTTTAGGGAATTATTAAAACCTATAAATTAAGGATTACTGTTACTAGGGTAACTCAAGACCCTCGTTTGATAACTGAGACACTGCTAAGCGGCCAACAATCAGGGCGTGCGTATCTACAGCATGAATATCCTGGGTGAAAGGATGACTCATACAGTAGGTGGGATGAAGAAGGCAAGAGATTTCAGCAAATCGCTCAGGAAAGCAAACAGAGGATTTAAAACTCACGAACTATTTATTTCTAAAAAGTTCACTCAGCACTTCCGGCAGCTGACTGCAGAGTAGCTGAAACTGTGAAAATTGGAACTGTTGTGTTTGCTAGTCTGAATGGACATGCCTTCCCATCGGCTCATAAAGAGTGGCACTAGTAGGAGGTGTGGCCTTGATGATAGAAGTGTGTCACTGGGGGTGGGTTTTGAAGTTTCAGAAGCTCAAGCCAGGCCCAGTGGCTCCCTGTCTCTTCCTGCTGCCTGAGGGTCCAGACCTAGAACCCTCAGCTTCTTCTGCTGGAATGTCACCATATTTCCCACCATGATGACAACGGATTAAACCTGTGAACTATAAGCCAGCCCCAATTAAATGTTTTCTTTTGTAAGAGTTGCTGCGGTCAGTCATGTGTCTCTTCACAGCCAAAAAACTCTAACTAAGACAGTGTGTAAAGGGTGGTTATTATACTCTTTGGGTAAAGAAATAGATTTACGAGAATTAAATGACTTACTCATGACCAGGCGTTAGTAAAGTTTGAATGCATAATGCTTTCAACGAGTATGTTACAACAACTATTCCTATCACCTTTGACACACATACGTACTCTCAGACACACACTCCCACAGCAACACACACACACACACACACACACACACACACACACACACACTGCAGTCTTCGGTAAGGCAAACAGCAGGCTTATTATATGTTATTTGTTATTTGATTATATCACTCTAACTTCTAATAGCTTCCCTATACCCACAGAATATAATACCAGTCTTCCAACACAGCCCACAGTAGGTGGCTCCGTGATCTGCCATCTGCCCTCCAGACAGCCTTATCTCTTGTCCCCTCTCAGCCCTTCTCAAGCTCGGGCAATGCCTTACTCCTTATGCCCTTCCCCAGATACTCTGTCCTCCCTGCTGCATGCCTCCGCAATACTCACTTCCATTCATCAAGCGGATTCCCATTCCTTCTGAGTAGGTGCAGGTATAGCCTCCCCCTGAAACATTCGTTGGCTGCAGGAAACACGGAAATGATAGGCCCTATCTAATTTATCATTTAGGTGAAAAAATAAATCACACAGATGTGACAATCACAGGAAAGCACAAGTCAGAATCTAATCAAGTGCCAAGTAGTGTGGTACGTGCTGCAAATGTAATGTGGTGAGTGAAAAGCTTTTGGAAAAAAGAAGTCTGGAAGATGCAGAAGTTAGGGAGTTCAGAGGCATCTCAATCTGGAAATCTCAGAGCAGCAGATGCTCCCAATGATGGGGTTCTTAGGGCAGTCTGGCTGCTTCTCTGTATTTCCAAGCCTCATTGCTTCATTTTTTTCATCTGATTTTGTCATTTTTATGTTAGAGACAAGTTCTCATTATGTAGCCATAGCTATGGTTGGAACTTTCTGTATAGACTAGACTTGCTTCAAATTTGTGGTGAAGCCCTGTCTCTGCTTCTCAGAGCCAGGATTGTAGGCATGTGCCACCATGCTATGTTCCTCTGAAGTTCTGAGTGTTTCCATTTCTGCCTGTGATGAGGTCTTTGTTACTGCCACCAATGCATTGAGTAGAGCCTCTGAGAGCTACAAATCTGACACCATTTAGCATTTAGTCCTGCTGAGCTCCTTTCATGGAACTGTTCTTGCATGTGAAGCCACTGCTCTCCACGAAGGGCCTTCTCTAAATAGCTACACGGGCTTTTTTTTTTTTTTTTTTTCTTGTAGGGATGTCACGCACCTCAGCAAAGATGGACTTGAATGAGATGCACGGGGAAATCCCAATCAGGTTTTAGTATTAGCAGATCTGTGTCAGCACCAGCCTTTCAGCTTGGAGATACAGCATTCCTGTAGGATGAGGGTGTTTCCAGATCAGCTACAGTGGGGCCCTTCAGCTTGAACACCATGACGGCTATTGGGAATTCATGAAAATAACAGCAGTGGTTCCAGTGCTTTTCCACTTTTAGTCTAGCTGCATTACATTTTCTTAAGCTCTTCTTATTACCCGATGTGATGAGACACACACTCTTGTAAGCATCACAACCCCTCATGGAAATGTCTAACATGGAGCCGCAAACCCATGTCTGTCTAGATAGCTCTGTGTTTGTTAATGTTGATCTATGTCTTCCCCACGCAGGAAATCACCAGTCAGATGTAACGGGGTGTGCATCAGAATCAGACAGAGACCCTGCTTGCTGGATCCACTCTCACAGTTTATGAGATGCTTCCTAAGAATTAACAAATTCCATGGCAAGGTTTGTAATGGTCTCATAAGGACATAATGGGAGCTGGGAAATCCAACTATTCGGATTAGGGAAGCATTTGTTGAATGCAAGATGAAGAACTAACATGTGCCTCTGGTGTTTTCTTACGGGCCACTATTTCTCCTTTCATCGGGCTCCGGGAATATCTGCCGTAAATTATTTCCCTACATACACCTTTGCAGACAATGCAGTTCTGCCAGAAACGAAGGGCCTCACTAATGCTCCTTTCACAGTCCCATAGGTAAGCCGTCAAGTACTGCACGCACTCAGTAAACGGTTAGCCAAACGAACATGATTGGACGTCTTTTGAATGCGAAACACCTTTTCCTCATAATGTATTAATTTATAAATAAAGTGAGCGTCATCATTCTAGGAACAGAGTATCTTCTGTACAGGTGTCACACAGAGCTGATACGTGTGGCTAATTGCTGGCTATTGAGCGATGGTTAATGAAAATGGCTCCGGCCTACTTTGCTCGCTCATCAATCTGCACCTACCCACTGCAGCTGCCTGGAGGAGGCTCATTCATCCTCCTTCAGCCACTTCAGCAGTTATTCTCTCCGGCTACAATAGCAATAATTGAGGAAACCATTGCGGAACATTTTCTGTACATCTCTGAAGACAGGAACCTTTTGCTGGTGCAGTTCCAGGAGTTCCAATGCCTCATCTGACCTCAACAGGCTCCTATATGCTCAGTCCTACAACTCAGGCACATGCATATAATCACACACACACACACACACACACACACACACACTTTAAAGAGCATCATTTTATCTCCCTACACGAGTGTCAAGATGAACATCCATCTAAATAGGAGTGGATGCTTCATCTCCCCACCACCTAAATGGGTAGCCTGTGACTGCAGCGCAGATCCAGCCAGCAGGAGTGCCTGCTGTCAGGGTGAGCGCTGGGCATGTAAGTCAGCCGAGAAGCAGCTCTCAAGGGCAAGTGGAGGGAGTGTGAATGGAGCTGCTTAGAGGAAAGCAGTGCATTTGCCTGCCTAGGAAATGAGTTAGATGAGCCAAAGTCTGGGCTGCCCTTCCCCTACACCTTACTGCCCATGCGCTGGGGTGAGGCCTCGCTGGATTTTTACAAAATGGTGCCATCACCTATTTTAAACAGAGTCAACTTTCCTCACCTTTAAGGTGAGGCAACTCTTTTCGAACTATTTAACACGAGCTTTCTCTCAGGTTTTACCTTTGTTTCGAACTTGAGAATTACTCCTGGGTCACTACAAGCCTGCAAAAACCCCAAACTAAAGCCAAATAATAAAATAAATCCAAACAAAGAAGTTGTAGAGAACGAACAAACAATTTTAGGTATGAAAAGGAACTCAGGAGGACCCAGTAGCAAACAGTCCCAATGGGAGTCACCCAAGCTCTCCTCTGGAAACATCCACTTCTGTTGCCAAGTTCGTCAGAGACCTTAAGTCTAACTGGCAATACAGCTTGTCTTTCCTGTGTGCTGCCAGAAATCGGAGGTAACTCATGCTGATATTTTACCAATACCTGACATTGTTGATTTTTCTCATCAGATGCCACGCAGCTCTTCTCCAGGACCCTTGCTATCCTTCTTTTCTGCACTGTTTCCCTTACTCCTAGGGGCCAGTCTCCTGGAAATAACAGTTCAGCATCTTCTAAGCATGATGTTAATGGTTATTGTCCTGTTTTTGTTCCAATGGAGAATCTATCCACTTGCCCAGAGCTCAGCTGATCCTAAGTACATCAGACAGAAGGAAGGGGAGACCCACCAGACAGCTGGCTCACTTCCAGGCCCTGCAGATGAATTAGGTGGACCCTCCAGGATTGTAAGAGAGAAATAGAACACCTTTGGGGTATGAAGGGCTCCCTCCATACATGACTGGACTGGCTAGAAGACAAAGGAATTCAGCTTCAGAAAGGTACCTTCTAACATGGGTTAGTCCTGCCTTTGGACACCCTTTTAGTGTGCCAAAAAGGGCCATGGGAAGGGCCAAGGAGAAAGTCATGCAGGAGCAATCACTACAAAGGTCCCCCAGGTGCCTTTCTTGTTTCTCCTCCTGGACAATCTTTCTGACCTCCTAAACTCATGACGCTACTTCTCTGTGCAAAATGATATATATTTCAGTCATTACCACCATCACCATCATCATCATCAGAGTAACCACCAGCACCATCATCATCATGTAGACATATTGTGTGGTCAAGCCTCATTCCCAGAGGCCCTTGCTGATCTATTGTTACAACCATTATAGGACTTACAGTTTTCTTTAACATTTCCCCTTTTTCCCTCCCCTCATGATACTGTGGACAGGATTCATTTCCTCTGCATGGGAAATGCTCTTCTCTGCCTCGAAAATGCTTATTCATCCTCCAAATACTTTACCACCTACTGCTGCAGAATATTTGATCCCATTGTGAACCCCAAGACTGTGAACTGTAAAAACCTGCTTCTATTTGTGGAGTGGCTCAGCCCTAGCACACATCTTTAGTCCAAGAACTTTTTGTTTATTGTAAACAGGTGGTTGTAGTGTGGCTCAGCCCTAGCACACATAATCCAAAAGCTTTTTGTAAACAGGATTAAATAAAGTTAATCTTAGGTCAAGAGGCAGAGCAAGTAAGCGGATGACAGGAATTAAACGGAAAGGAGGGACTTTAAGTTGAAGGGTATGTAAGAGTGTGGAGAAGAAGGGCTTTTGGCTTTTTCCTTCTGGGATGTCAGCCGAGTAGGAAAATCAGCTGGGTGCTTTCTCTGCCTCTCTGAGCTAGTAGATTTTCACACCACTATCTGGCTCCTGAGTCTTTATTGGTAAAATCAAACAATCAGGAATTTCTTTCTTTAAAACAAC
Source organism: Psammomys obesus (assembly GCF_907164565.1). Classification (NCBI taxonomy): domain Eukaryota; kingdom Metazoa; phylum Chordata; class Mammalia; order Rodentia; family Muridae; genus Psammomys; species Psammomys obesus. The sequence goes on along the minus strand of NW_026591450.1, from coordinate 3,977,477 downwards.
AACTTTCTTTCATTGTATATAGCATTTATATTCAGCCTAGACACACTGCCCCTTTTTTGATTCTTTTAGCAACTAAAGGTGGGCCTCTAGATTTTGGCAATAGGAAGAAAGTACTCCCCTCCACAACATGGGGGTGAGAATTAAATTAAAACCCAGAAATAAGATTTAACTCTAAACAATATTGAACTGGGGCAGAAGTATTACAAGAGTGCCTCAGCCTCCTGGGCGGCCAAGAGAACCACCCAAGTCATAGCACAGTGACATTTTCAGCTTGAGCTACTATGTCCTATCTGTTGCTGTCCTTGCTCTTCTTCCTGCTCAGGCTCATAGTAAGGTGAGTGCAGCTGCTTTTGATGTCTCCAGTGCAGTGAGCATGGTGTCTCCACTACAGGTCTTTCTCACTCAAACCAGTTCGGTTAAAGCAGAAAAATTCCTGTTCATGGATGATCTGTTTTGAATATCCCTTTAAGTAAGATGCACTACCTTTTAGGAGTAAATAACATTTTTTTTTGATCCCCAGTTCTTATTTTTATGATTAGTTTTTACCTAAAATGACAGAGCTCATAGAAGTGATATTCAATTTCTTTGTAGACAATAAATATATTGAAATGAAATAAAACGAGCAGAAAAACTGTAAGATAATGCCAGTTAGAAATGTGGCAAGCTAGTACGTCGATCATGGCTGCCTGGGGGACACTGGGACAGGGCAGCTACACAGTACATGTCTGTCATGGATTAGGGGTCTTCCCCAGCTCCTCTCTTCTGTCAGCTTCTGTAAGGCCCTCAGTAGAGCCGACGTTTGTTCTACTACACCTAGATTCGCAGCTTCCTTCCTGCCTCGCCTTCCACTTGACTGCTCCATATACTAGCATCCCCTACTTGTAAACACACCGGGCTTCCTTCCACTTGGCATAAAGAGGTGCCTTTAGGCATTCCAAAAGCTCGCTCCAGGCTGTCAGAACAAATGTACCACCCCAAGCTCCACTACAGAAACCCTGTGGACAGCTCTGGTTCCTGGGCCATCTCTGCTCTCTGGCTCTGATTCTCCCTCTGTGTCCATCCAGGTCCTCCTACTTGCATAATGCCTTCCTAGCTCATTCCACAGGAAGGTGCCTGTCTGTGCCTTAAGCCCTGGCAGCATTTTGCCTGTGTGGGAACATGTGTATGTATCTTACATTTAGCAGAACCCTCCAACATTTCCTTAGGTATTCTAGTTCTTCGTTTAGAACGCAGACTCTGAGAAGGAAAGACTCAATTCTCATACAATCCCAATTCTCTTTTTGTTGACTAAGCACTCTGAAAACTGAGCTCGTAGGTGAGAGGACACAGCAGAGGATATTGAGAAGAGAAGAAGTGCGGTCAGTTGGTGTAGTTCTTATGAATGTCACCTAGGTGGAAGGCACAGAAGGCAGAAACCCCACACGAATTCACTAAGAATTTGAACATGGTAACTGACCCACTCTAGCCATGGGGACATATTTCTCTCTTAGAGAGAAATGTAATGAAAATTTAAATTACTTATTAAAAACTACCTGTGATTTAGCCCAAATCCCTTTATTGTAGAGCAAAGAAAATTGAGACAACACAAGTTTAATACTGTATATAAAAACACAGATTTGTATCTGACTAGCAAACTGAAGCAGAGAGAAGAGCCCGTAGCACATGCCAAACTTCAGCTGAGTCACGCTCGGGTGCTGTCTCAGCCTTCTGCACGAGGATAAACAGTAAGCACTATGTCTTCATTTCACAGCCGATTCCACTGGGTCTAGTACATGCTGGATGATTCCTGGCAACTGCAGAGGTTGAGGTGTCTGTTGTCTTCTCGGGCTGATCCTTCCTTTCAGAGTAATATGAGCATGAAAAAAAATATATAAAACAAAGTCCTTTTTACAAACGCTGCTTCCAGCCTTGCTTGCTTTGTTTTGTTTCATAACCAGATGTCTTGCTCTGGGCTGAATGAGAATGGTCCCCTTGGGCTCATATGTTTGAATACTTGGTCCCCAGTTGGTGAAAATGTTTGGGAAGGAGTAGGGGGTGTCTTATTGGAACATATGTGTCACTGGGGAGTGGGCTTTGAGGTCTCAAAAGAACATCATTCCCAGCCTCTTTTTTTTCTGCCTTCAACTTGTGAATCAAGAGGTAAGTCCTTAGCTGTTTCTGCCACCATGTCTTTGTTCTGTCAAAACTCTCTAAAACCATGAGCTCCAAGTTGAAGGCTTTCTTTATAAGTTGCTGTGGTGTCTTGTCACAGCAAGAGAAAATAACTAATACATATCTCATTAGAAAAACATGAATACTGAAATGGCCTAGGCAGTAATGTCAGTGACACTATCATGTTTAGAACCATTAGCAAAGAATACAACAACAAAACCAAATCAAACCTAAAGACTTCATCCTACAGATGAATGTTGGCCTCAGGGAACCTTTATTTGTCTGATTTCCAAGAGAGACTTAGCTTTGTCTTCTCAGAACCTCATTCAACCGACCTGGACTACGGCAGCCACAAAATGTCATAATTGTTTTTGGGGTTGCCATTCAGTCTTCAGTTATTATCAATGGATCTCTTCAAATAAGGAGAATTTGATTTCATGTTCTTCAGCCATTTAGTGAATCAGTGCTTAAAAACAGATGGCTCTCACAACCCAAGCAAAGCTGTGAGGAGCAATTACTTTGATTTCTACAAAGGAAGATAATTTATACAATTGCTAGGTGATAAGGCTCAAGTTTTTGTTTTTTTTTTTAACTACTTCAGTGGGTCTGTGTTCCTCATTGTCTTTCAAGCTACCGTTTTGTTTACTGACATCTTGTACAGAAAGCATAAAATGAACAAAACCCTGTACCTTACTCATTTGTTCTGGACTCCCGAATGCGGATTTGTAACGTTCCTTAACAATCCTGTTCTTTATTAATAGTAATAATAATAATAATAATTATTATTATTATTTCCCTTTTCTCTGTGTAGATCTTTCAGCGACTTTAAAATATGAATCAGGGCATTAGAAATAGACTTGTGTAGCAGAAGGAATCCAGGAAATTATAAAACTAATTTGGAAGTTATTAATACACATATCATATAAATGCTCCTTATTAATAGAACACTGAGGCATGTACACCACTTGATATGAAGTGAGAGCCTCCGGAAAAGCTCTGGCAGTTCTCCAGCCTCTTATCTGAGGTAATTCCAGTTTTGTCTTTTAAAAATGACACATTCTTCTGGCAATTTCTCTCTTTGTGTGAATGTGCATGCATGCGTGTGTGTGTGTGTGTGTGCATGTATGTAAGCGTGGTGTGTGAGTATGTGTGTGTAATGTGTACATGTGTGTCTTGTGTGCATGTGTGTATGTGGGTGCCTGTATGTGTAACTTGCTGCAGTCAGTTCTCTTCGTCTACCATGTGGGACCTAGGGACTCTGGCTTGGTGGCAAATGGCTTTACACACTGAGGCATCTTGCCCGTGGCCAACTACTTCTTTGAAGCAAAGAGTGGCCTGGAATTTGCCTAGTAGGTAAGGCTGACTAATCAAGTGAGCCCCAAGGCATGGGGACCCCAGCACCGGGATTTCTAGTGTACCTCACCAGGCTTGGATTTTTGTTACTCCAGGGAACTGCGCTCCAGTCCTCAAGCCTGTGTGGAAAGCACTGTATCCATGGCGCCATCTCTCCCACTGTCTCTGGCAATTTCTAACAGTTAGCTCACTACAAGTCTCAGTGGAGCAGGGCTGTGGTCTGAGCTCACGTCCACCTTTGGATGAGGAGGGCCCTAAATAGCGAAGACAGAAGTTTCTCCACATGTCCTGTTGCTCTTAGGTCTTGAGGGGCAGTCCACAGGAGGAAAAAAAAAAAAAAAAAAAAAAACAGTGACCTTTTTTTTGGTGGGGGGGGGGGTTTCACCGTGTAGCCTGTTCAAAGATAGTGGCGTGCTGCAGTAAAGACCCTTTTAACATTTTTATTTTGCCACTGGGCCGAGTTATCAGATCTTTGTACCTCCCCCCCCCCCCTCCCGTAGTGCTGGGTGTCACACCTCACACGTGATAATGCAGTTTTGAAATTTCCTTGCCTTTCAGAAGGATGGTTTTTGAGCATGCCTGAGGAATCACAGTCCCTGCTGAGCCTCCCGCTCTGCAAACAAGGGAACAGATTGGGATTAACTCCTTTTTCCAGAGTGGGATACATTCTCTTTCTGCCTCACTCACACATTTCCTCTAAGAACTTTGGGTCACTATGGCTAAGAGGTTTTGAGGCTGAGCTATCTAACCTGCAGTTATAACTATGCAGCTTAATTAAATATGTGAGAAAGATGAAGCACGAGTGCGGAAGATTGATTTCCAAAGAGTGACTGGGAAAGCTGGGCAAAGGCAGCTAGATGTGAGCTCCAAACACTGCTGCACACACTGAGAAAGAGCCGCAGGGAATCAGTGAAGGGAGGGAGAGCCATTCTTCCTCAGCGTTGGGACATCAGTCCTCAGGGGTCAGACCAAAACAAACACATACAGTTGGAGTGAGTAGTGTGTGTGTGTCATGTGTGTCTGTGTGTGTCTGTGTATGTGTGCATGCATATATGTGAGGTGTGTGTATGTGTGGTGTGTGTGCATACATCTGCAGTTTCTGTGTGACTCTGTATAGGTGGTTTGTGTAGGTGTGAGCATGTATGTAATAAGAATTACGAAAGACGAGATCACAAACTTGAGAGAGTGATGAGGATTGGGAGAAGTTGGAATGGAGAGAGGCAGGGGTAGAAGTAACACAGATACAGAATACTCATGTGTGAACATTTCAAATAAGTTTTTAAGAATTGCTACAGAAGTGGTTATGGATGGCACAAATGTACATAATGAGCATGTACAAAGAGGCTGTATTCAAACTGCTCTGTATGCCCACATCTACAGAAACTAAGACTTCAGATTCTCGATCCACATCACTGATGGAGAAACTGCAGGTGGTAACTGATCGCCAAGCAATCTTCTTCTTCTCTTTGTCTTCTTCTCTTCTTCTTGTTCTTCTTGCCTTGCTCTTCAATGAGAAAGTTATACATTTATGCTTTAAGTTAACGAGGTTCTTTAAAGTGTCCTTCATTGAACATTTATGAATAGCTGACTACTAGTTAGGTAAATTGGCTTAGGGGATTGTCAGTTTATGTCTAACATTTAAACATATCCAGGATCCACATGACAAGTCGTGGGACCATAATGGCCCAAGTTACAGAGCAAAGCTTCAGGGGTCTTCAACCATGGATACCTCAAACATGTGGATGGCAGGAATTGGCTACCTCACCCTCCCAACCTGGCTCCATAAAGCCGACTCCTCCACCATCAACCCTAGTAAGAATTCATTACTTTGACAGTTCAGGTTTCATTCCTTGTTCGGTTTTATAAGGCTCCCCACCTCCGACCCTACAGCCCCAGTATGCAGAGGAAGCGTCTCCCAACACCCCTGCCCTGGCCAATGGGGCACGGCCACACTAACCTTGCCCCAGACACCCTGGCCACCTCCCCAGGGGCATAAATACCCCATCCCCCTCAATAAACTGAACCAGTTCTCTGAAGCTGTTTCCTAGTGTGTTCATTACCCGCACACTCACGCCGACCCAGACTCTGCACTGTACTTTCCGTTCCAGGAAAGCTCCGCCCCCCCTCCGCCCCGCCCCGTTGGCTCCAGCCCAGCTGGGTGCACAATGGACCAGGCTACCCCGAGTGGGAAGCAGGCTACCCCGAGTGGGAAGCAGGCACAGGCAGCAACAAATACGTTTCAAATTGCTCTTATTTGTTTTCTATTTTTACCTTAACTTCCATTACAGTTTGAGCCAGACTGGGGGGCAAGGTTTACCAGCCAAGGGAGGCGTGATAACAGAGGGGTTTGAGGAACCCATGAGCAGAACGCCCAGGTACAGGAGGGAGAGGCTCCATCACCCAGGACAGGACCTCGTTTGTAGCACTAGGTGGCGAGGCACTGCTCAGGGAGATCGGGGGCCGATTCCACAGGCCTTTCTCACTAGGAAAGTGGGACCCTGAAAATTTCTACTAGGAGATAGAAAGTGTTTTTAAAGGACAGAAACAAGAGACCCGCGTTACAGATCCATTAAAAACTTCATTTTTTTAATCAACAAATAATTATCATCCATATTTATGGGATACAATGTGATGTTTTGATACATGTACGTATTAAAGAGAGATACAGTAAAGCCAATTAACACATCTGTTACCAATTTATTTCTCATCTATTTTTGACTGGACGAATCGTAAAATGTAATCTCCTTTATTATCTGGTATTTAAAAGAGCACCACAGCAGTCTCCTTTGTTCTGTGTGAACTCAGATGTTTGACACTGATGCCCTGCTATGCACCATTCTATCCCACTAAAGCCCACACAACTAAAGATACTTAGCTAAAGATGCTGGCCTTGAACACTAAACTATTTCTTGACCTCAGTTTGGAAGCCACTATGAATAGCAACTGACACCACAGGGAAACCCAGGCCTCACCCTGTCCACACCTACAGTCCAAACCTGGTGTGGAAGTAAAGATGCTTACAAAAGACAGGTCTGTGGGAGGATTCCAGAGCTCTTGATTGAGTTCCCAATCAAGAGCTTGGAAAGATGGAAAAGGAGAACTCTTTAGGCTTGAGTCAAGTTGTCCTTGGTGAGGGGCTGGGGACAGTTTGTGGAATAAGTGACTTTGGTTCAGTTTAGGGCATCAGGGAGGTGATAACTTCTGGGCAGGTATGGAAGTGCTGGAAGCATCTGAGAAAGTAAAGGTGGGTGAGGAACACCTGTGTAACCCCTCCCCCTATCCAGGACCAAAGTTATCTTCACCTAGTGGCTGCTCAGGGAACCTGCAGCCCGGGCTCCCTGCCTCTCAGTAGACAAGGAGGAAATGGTAGAAGCCCCCATTCATACGTCCAGGAGCACAGGCTGTGAGGATGATCTGTGTCACGGATGCTGAGAAAGGCTCTCAGGATGACAGGGGCATTCAGGATGACCAAACACTCAGCTGAAAGACAGACCCTGGGGAGGCCATGCCCCTGTGGCCAGAGGCAGACTAGGAGTTTACACTGACTTAACTAGAATTGTCTTCAAGAGCTAACTGTGGCTTCAGTTGTAGAAAATGCTATGCGACTGAACATGTGATCTGTGCCTGTAAATTTTAAACCTTCTCTACCTGCACTGAAGGGATTTGTTGGTGTATGAAAGCAACAAGCAGTTCCTGCTGTTATTTTTAATATGTGCTCAGTGCCAATGTTCCAGGCATTGTACTGACTGAACACAGAATCAGACATAATTCCCTGTTCGCTTGGCTCACGGGCAAAGTGAGAGGGACAGAGTATGCAGAGACAGTGTGTTGAGGGAGAAGGACATACTGACAGGGAATAATGTGATCTCGTGCTGTACTGATTAGAAGTAATTGCTGTATGAGAATTAAAAGCTGTGCATGCTCATTCCTGGTTCAGCACCCTGAAAACGGCGTCCAACTACAGAGCCTTTGTCTCAGCTTTGGCTAGCTGTGACTGAGATTCCTCACCAGTGATCCTGAATTACAGACTCCTGGCTCTCAGTCCAGAAAATGTGTTTTTTGTTTTTTGTTTTTTTTTCAATCATCAAAATGTTGTCTTGATATCTGATGTATGCCACTTCCATAGAAGGCACTATGTATTTTGACTTATTTATTCTACTTAATTTCTCTTATTTGGGAAATCATAATGCAATTACATCATTTCTCATTCCCTTTCCTCCTCCAAACTCATCTATATAGCCCTGTTTTAAACCATGGCCCATTAGTGGTTGCTACACACATAGATGTACATATGCATATATGTACATATTCCTAAACATGTGAAAACAGTCTCCCCTGTCTGTAGCACGTTACTGGCATGCAGGGCTGACCATTCGGTATTGGATAAGCAATTGGCCTGCTCTTCCCCGGGGAAGACTGTTTCTCCTGCTCTCAGTATTTCTCACTTGCCTGTAGTTCTCTGTGTAGGGTAGAGGCCTCACGAGCCTTGCCTTACTGGTCCGCTCTAGCAGGTCTATTGTTCTTGTCATGTTCAATTCATGTTTCAGTAGTAATTATTTTTTAAAGATTATACGAATTCTTTTTTTGTTTGACCTCCTTAAAAGGCCATAAAGTGTTTTGATAAATTCTCAAACGCCTTTTTTCCCCCTAGCAGGAAAATGTCCTTAACTCTACTATTAGTATTTACCAACTAATCTTGCATTACACAGAATTTATTTTTTAGTAAGTTATATGCAAAGTTTTAAATTTATGGAAGTATACATGAGGCGCCGGTAGGAGCAGCACTCCCAAATCTTGAAGGCAACACTGATGAGCACAATCTGGAGACAAGTTTTGTTCACACGGGAAGATCTAGGTTATGGCGGTGATCCCCTGCTTAGCTCCCAGGAGTGTTCACTGCCACACCAGCCTTTTACCGTAAGAGGCAAAGAGCGACAAAGTAGTCTCTGTGCTAAGCAATCAGAAGCAGCTGTTGATCTTTTCACAGGAGATTTTCAGCCATAGGCAAAACATGGCATGGAAGTATCATATTGGTGGGGTTTTAATCCCCTAAATTCTTGGAGTCAAAAGGGCTGACATCCACAATATATAAAGAACTCAAGAAGTTAAAAAGCAACAAATCAAGTAATCCAATTCAAAAATGGAGCTAAACAGAGAATTCTCAATAGAGGAATATCGAATGGCAGATAAACACTTAAAGAAATGCTCAGCATCCTTATCATCAGGGAAATGCAAATCAAAATGACCCTGAGATTTCACCTTACACCCATCAGAATGGCAACGATCAAAAATTCAAGTAACAACACATGCTGGAGAGGATGTGGAGAAAGGGGAACCCTCCTCCATTGCTGGCGGGAATGTAAACTTTTACAACCACTTTGGAAATCAATCTGGCACTTTCTCAGACAATTAAGGAATAGTGCTACTTCAAGATCCAGCTATACCACTCCTAGGCATATATCCAAAAGATGATCAAGAATACAACAAGGCCATTTGCTCAACCATGTTTATAGTAGCTTTATTTGTAATAGCCAGGAGCTGGAAACAACCCAGATATCACTCAACTGAGGAGCAGATACAGAAATTGTGGTACATTTACACAATGGAATACTACTCATCAAGTAAAAACAAGGAGATCATGAAATTTGCAGGCAAATAGTGGGAACTAGAAAAGATCATCCTGAGTGAGGTATCCCAGAAGGAGAAAGACACACATGGTATATACTCACTTATAAGTGGATATTAGACATAAAATATAGGATAATCATACTAAAATCTGTATCAAGTTAATCAAGCTAAATAAAGAAGCTAATCAAGAAGGAGGACCCTGCATAAGATGATCAATCCTCATTCAGAAAGGCAAACAGGATGGACATAGAAAGAGGGAGAAAACAGGGAACAGGACAGGAGCCTACCACAGAGGGCCTCTGAAAGACTCTACCCTGCAGGGTATCTAAGGAGATGCTGAGACTCATAGTCAAACTTTGAGCAGAGTACAGGGAATCTTTTGAAAGAAGGGGGAGATAGAAAGACCTGGAGGGGACAGGAGATCCACAAGCAGAGAAAAACAAAAAACAAAAACGCTGGGCCCAGGGGTCTTTTCCGAGACTGATACTCCAACCAAGGACCATGTATGGAGATTATCTAGAACCTCTGCACAGATGTAGCCCATGGCAGCTCAATGTCCAAGAAGGTTCCCTAGTAATGGCAACAGGGATTGTCTCTGACATGAGCTCAGTGGCCTGTTCTTTGATTACCATATCCTCAAGGGGGTGCAGCCATAACAGGCCACAGAGGAAGACAATGCAGCCAGTCCTGATGAGACCTGATAAACTAGGATCAGATGGAAGGGGAGGAGGACCTCCTGTATCAGTTAGACTAGGGGAGGGTCATGGGAGGAGGAGAAGAGGGAAGGAGGGTAGTATTGGGAGGGGGCTACAGCTGGGATACAAAGTGAATAAACTGTAATTAATAAAAAACTAAATAAATAAATAAAATAAAAACAAGATCAGCTGCGACTGGTGGTGCAGGCCTGCAGCTCTAGCTCCTTGAAAGAGGAAACAGAGTGAGTTCAAGGCCAGTCTATGCTACTAGGGGGACTTTGTCTTAAAATTAAAAAAAAAAGAAAAAGGAAAAAAAAAAGAGTACAAAGAAAAGGAAAAAGAAAAAAAAAAAAGAAAAGTCTGAGGTTCAGTAATAGTGCTTCCTTAGCTTGTGAAGGTTCTAGGTTCAATCCCTAGTGAAACACACACACACACACACACACACACACACACACACACACACACACA